>NC_134692.1:129004624-129364624 GCF_050947455.1 Rhinoderma darwinii
GACAGGAGCAAACGAGCGCCGATCAACGAACTGTCTCGTTGATCGGCGCTCGCTGCACCGGCCAAAATCGCCCGGTGTAATAGGACCTTAAATTCTTGGATTGGGTTTCACTCACTTTTTTTTAAATATAAATATGTAGAAGGTTATTCTTTAAGTTATTAAATGTGTTTTCCTTGTATATGCACGATATTGTTACAACTGTTGATATACCGTATTTTTTTTGTTTGTTTTTTACAGCGAATGCCAAGTGATTTGGAGAGTCTACTAGTAAGAAGACTTCTAAAAAGGTAAAACATTTTTTTATTTTATTTACATCGATGGTTGGGGGATGTCCCATTATAAACTCCTGTGGTCTGGATCTCTCATGCAGTAGATCAGTCTTTCAATACAATGCACCTGCACACGGCTGCTATATAAAAAAAAATTATTACCCCAATGTTTAGGGTGTGTTCACATTAGGGTTCTGTCCGTGGGCTATTGATTCTGCAAACAAACAAAAACCTTACGGAACGGAGACAGACGGAAGCATTACCCTTGAAATCAATGGTAATTCAAACAGAAGGCTATGGTTTCCTTTCATGTGTTCCCCTGAAGGAAAGGTCTGACGGAACCCACAAACGGAATCCTGACCCAGATGTGAACAGGCCCTTATTTGGAAACACGCACTAGTGTACAGCTTTGTATTTTATACTATATTTACCCGCTTGGAAACATTGGTGCTAATATCTTGCTTTGTTATTTTGCAGAGCTTTCCCTGCTGATTAGAGGGGTTGTATGAGATTAGAAAAACATGGCTGCTTTCTTTTAAAAACAGCGCCACTCTTGTCCATTGGCTGTGTTTGGTATTGCAACTTAGCCTAATACAAGTGAAGACTTCAATAACTGACAAGACCCATGTACAAGAAGTTCGCTGCAGATAGATTTGATACTACTCATATTTTTTGGGGTTCTTGTGCCCTTGAGTAGAACAACAAGGGAATGAATATGAAAAGCCCCCTGGTGGTTTTTTTGTACTTCCCACTGTGATCAACTAAAGCCGGCCATTCACATCAGATGTATGTCGGCCGAACCAGCCGACCATCTAATATGTATGGCGGTGTTCTGACTCTCCCTGATGGCAGATGTCGGGAGAAAGAACGGCCGGCCAGGGCATGTTGAATTTCAACAAGCCCGATCCTTTTGTTAGTTATTTTTCCCTGAGAACACATGAACTCTCAGCTGAGCCGAACGTGTATGTGTATGGGGGAGTCGGAATAGGAACAGCTGTTGGCCGAGCACGTTTTTGGCCGACCGCTATCTAAAATGTATGGCCGGCCTTAGAAGTTCATATAGGAGATTGTTTGAAATGTTGCTGCAGTAAAAGGGCTGGCGTTAGGGGGTGATAAACTGGGCAAGGTCGAGGCCATTCACAAACCAACCTGACAGTGCATTGCGCAATGAGTTGTAGTATTATGTAGGGTCTCTTTGGGAGTAGTTTTTGGATACTGCATGATATTTGGGCATTATATGGCAATATTACGTTGGCACTGTATGGTAGTATATTCTAGGTGCTATATGGAGATATTACAAGTGCTGTATATGGCAGTATTATGTGCACTCTGTTTGGGAGTATTATTTGGGCATTTTATGACAGGGTTATTTGGATACTAAATGGCACTGTATGGAATTATTTGTCAGTGTGTGTGTATATATATATTCTGTAATGGTACAAATATTTTTATATACAACATGGCTACAAATTATCGGGTTTCATGGTATCGTTCCTCAAGCAAATATAGTAGGTCAATGGTTATATTTCAAAGCCGGTACATTAAAGGGGTTGTGCCGAGTTAGGCCCCATGCACACAACCGTAAATTCGGCCTTAATTACGGTCCGTAATTACGGCCCCATTCAGTTCTTTTGGCCGGGGACACCTTTCCGTATCGCTACAGATGGGTGGCCGTGCCTTAGAACGTTGCCGGGAATTATAGAACATGTCCATTTTTTCGTGTTTTACAGGCCGCGCTCCCATACTTCGAAAATGCGGGCGGACGTCAGCAGCCGGCAGTGCCCGCTATCGTGTGCCGTGATTACGGGCATGGCCGTGTGCATGGGGCCTTAGAAAAACTTGGCTGCTTTCTACCAGAAACCGTTTCACACCTATACATGAGTTTTGTCTGGTATTGGAACTCAGCTCCACTGAAATGAAAGGGGCTAAGCTGTAATACCACACACTACCTGTGGACAGGTGAGGCACTGTTGCTGGAGAAAAGCAGCTATATTGTTCTAATCTTGTACAACCCCTTTAATAGTAGTCACGTGTATATCCAAATTGTCAATATTGCTCACGTCTCTCAAAAGTTTCTTGTCCGATATTTTTGATGTAAGAAACAATGCAGGATCATAGCTTATGAAGTATTTGTACAATAGTCGCTGACTGACTTCTTTCTCTTCACAATCTCTGGCCATCAGAAGGTATGATAATATATTGCTTTGGATGGAGATCATACAGTATTCCAATTGACATTTTCCTTTCCATCTACCTGTGACTCTTGCGCCCAACTATTATTCCACTTTAGAAAGAAACCAGTTTAAAGCAGGCGAGCGAGATTGCCTCGCCTTTCAAGTATACCCAGAATTTCACACAAGGTGTCAGAAGGCTGTCCGCAATTTTATTTTCAGCGTTCCTATGTGTGTATATATATATTTTTTTGTGAGAAATGAATCCTGTGATATAATGAAAAGCCTGTGTTTAATATTTCATACATCTCCCCTCGCAGACGTGTCCCAGGAGACGCAGACGTAGCTCTGGAGCCTCTATCTGCCTGAACTTCCAGTGCATCGTCAGACATCACATGAAACGACTTATTAAGACTCTTAGTAGCGCAATTCCTTGAATTTCCATCCTTCATCTTTACCTTTTCAGATTAATAACCGTATTACTAAAATAGACAAAATATCATCTAGTAATATATTCTACTTCCTTTTACTAATCATGTAAATAAACCAGTCATTTATGGAATTTTGTACAAACATGCATTAATAACTGCATTTAAAAGGATTGAATGTGATTAGAAAAAATATAGGCTTTTTTTTTTCCCAGAAACAGCGCCACTCTTTACTAGTGGCTGTATCTGGTATTGCAGTTGAAATCTGAGCTGCAACACCATACGCAGCTCATTTAACAAGAATGATGTGGTTTCTCGAAAATAAAAAAATATATTTTCTAATCTCATGCAACCCCTTTAAAATTTAGACCCTCACTAAACGGTAACATACTATGTGGCTTACTAGGCAGCATTATTCACACAGTGGCAGAAGGCTATTCCATCTAGTTGATGATATGGTATGATATTTGTTTTATAAAATAGGTTCTGTTTTTTTCCCCCTCAAAACAGCGCCTCTCTTGTCCATGGGCTTGGTCTGGTATTGCAATATTCACTTGAATATGGGGATGAGCTGCAATTTCAGACACATCCAATGGACAAGAGTGGCGTCTATTTCTGGAAGATGAAAAAAAAAAACAGATTCTTTTTTTTTATAATCCTAGACTCCTTTTAAAGGGGTATTCCCCGAATCATCGAAGGATAGGGGATTGTCTGATCACTGGGAGCACTACTGCTTGTAACCCCACTCAAATGGGGTTCCCAAACTCCCTGTACCTCCTCACTGCTTGACCACAGTGAGGAGGACATTGAATGGAGCGGTGCATGCTGCCGCTCCATTCAAGCTCCAGTGAGGAGGAACTGGGGGGGCTCTAGACCCCCATTCTCGCCATTGGTGGGGGTCACAGCGGTAGGGCCCCAAGCGATCAGACAATTGTCACCTATCTTGTAGATTATCAACCCAGAATTTTTGGGCCGTGCGCGGCCCCTTCGTCCAAGCTCCACCAACTTTTTGGAAAATTGATGTCCGCAGCATAAATTGGCAAAAATCACAACTTTTTGGGCAAATTGTAATTCTTGCCGCACTTTCAACTTTTTTACTGCCGTAAATCTTTATATAAATTCCCCCCTGTTATCTTTTTATTAGGGGCAATAGCACAGATATTACGAGTGAAATGTGCCAGTCAATCACATATGCCCCACATGGACGCTACATTTAAGGTGGAATGTGGTTGAGCATTTCGACGGATATTAAGTTGACAAGATTGTATCTTGGAGCCCATATTACCGGCAGGGGCCACCAGGGCCGGCGTCAGCACCTGGCGAACCCGGGCAAATGCCGGGGCCCACTATCTAAGTATACATTATAACGCACGTGTCCACATACAGGAATCTAAGCACTAACCAAACTGCAATCTCTTGAACTGAACTTCTGTAGAACGCTGGTAAAATAGAGTCTACTTTAAAGTCCGTATAATTTTTTTTCATCTGTAAAATGCAATGAGGGTAACAGCCAGCGCTGGTTTTATAATGGATTCTATAGATCGGCTTACAGTTAGAGACGTGCTTTCTAATATTTTAAACCTCTTCCCAAGTGTTCCAGTGGTTTCACACAGCTCTCTCGCGTAGAAGGATCAAATACAGAGCTGTAGAGATTGCAGGGAATGGGTGTGAAAAACTGAACAATGAAATTATTAAAGAAGTATTTTCTATGGTGAAAATGAAGATGTGTGGTGTTTAGGTAAAATATAGTAAAGCATTTTATATGTTTTATATGTGACTGAATCATCAGGCCGAAGGGGATTTTAGAGCTGAGGAATAAAGGAACTTGCCTAAGGATCGCTATTGATATAGTGACATCAGTTTATTCACTAAGGACATTCTCAAAACGAAGAAAAAATTCATGCAGTCTCTTTTTTATGATATAAAATGGCGCACCTTCCACGTGCAAACATTATACTTGACCTGACGAAGGGACCGGTTTGATGCAGAAACGCGTAGTCTGCACGAATAAAGAAAGAATTTTTATTTTACACATTGCATTTTTACTTATTAGTCTGGCGCCGTTACCAAGAGACTGCATGAACGTTTTCTTAGTTTCCCCATGCCTGCAAACTTATCCCCATGACATGGAGTTATTCTTCCAGGGATCGCAGTAGGAGGCTGCCGGCATATGCCGATACCGTAGAGACTCACGACTGCAGGATTTTCTGGTGGTGTGCCCACTACCAGAGAAATGGCTTCTTGATAAGCCTTTTGGTACAAGACTAATTTCCTAATTGTACAAACCATACATAAGAAGACATCGCCTCAGAGGAGTGCCACCGTCTCCCCCTTCCCTTTTTTTTTCTTCAATTGTCGCATTCTCAAAACATGATTTTCTGGTCTAGATGTCGGGTGCCACGGCCGTGGGGTATGTGGACCTACTAGACCGCTCCGCCTTAGCGGAGAAGCAGTTGCCCAAACAGAAGTTAATAACAGTCTCTCGGACAAGAGTACCTGGGAGGACGTTCAGGCAGATGCTCGGAGTAGCAGACACGTGGCCACAGATGATACTAGGAGTGGCACAGATAATACTAGATGTGGCACAGGTGATACTAGACATGGCAAATGACACCAGACGTGGCAGATGACATGGAATGTGGCAGGTGACAACACGACTCCAACACCGCTAGCCGCGACCGTGGGACACTGAGGGTTTATCGGCATCGCCCTCCTAGCAGAAGCCAAAACACGTGTCTGCACTCTCCTGCCTTTAGGGTGCGTGCGCTCATCCCTGGCCTTAAAGGGCCAGCGCACCAACAAAATGTTCCCTAATCTATCCCCTTACATCCTGGACTATATAAAGGGATCTGCCCTCCCATTCCTTGTCTGCACGTTGTTGTATACCCATGTAAGTCTTGCAAATGGTCCCTTAGTTGTTCCCATATTCTACTACCTGTATCCTGTATCCCGTAACAGTGCTTGTTCCTGAGCTATATCTAGTGTTGGAGTCGTGTTGTCATCTGCCATGTTCCGTGCCATCTGCCACGTCTGGTGTCATCTACCACACCAAGCATCACCTGTGCCACATGTCTGCTACTCCGAACATCTGTCTGAACATCCTCCCAGGTATTCTTGTCAGAGAGACTGTTATTGACTTTTGTTAGAGCTCTCTAGTGGGTCCACATACCCCACAGCCATGACAATGGCTTTCTGGTCTAGATGTTGGCTAGTTGGGGAATAATGAGTTTGCGACCATTGTATAGAATTTTTATATCTGTTCTGAATTTGTTCTGCACCTTCATGCAACTTTGACATAGATGTTTTGACATTTATTTTTATCTTTGTAACTTTTACTAAATACTTAAATCATCTTTCTCATGAAAGTGCTTTGTTCCAAGGTGCAATGAAGTTTGTCTCTTGGCTAGTATGTATCTGTCAAGAAGTCTGACAATGTAACTTGTAGCTATGTGAGGCGTATACAACTAGGCATTATGTGACCAATGTCACCAGGTTAGTGTAGGGGACTAAGAAAGAGAACAACTTGCCAGCTTGTACCCGATTCTGAGATATAAAGCTTAAGCCTTGGAATGTACAAGCCAATAAATAAGTTATTGAGGTTAAAAAATAGATTTGCTAAGAAATTCCATCTAAATTCATTGCCTGAGATTATTTATATTTTATAATTAACCGTCTGGGAACAGCATTGTTTGGAGATTTCCATTACCAGTAATCTTTTGTCATATTGCTCATGATAGAGCGCCATTATTTCAGTGTCGGGGTTGTGCTGAGGTTTTTAATGATGGATTTTTTTTTAAACAACATTGAAGGATATTTAATTCTCTACCGTGGGGGTTCCAAGTCAATGACCTCTATGAATGGCATCTTCTTACATTTCTATATGAAATACCAGCAGAGACATAACTTGAAGCTCGTGGACCCCAATGCTAAATCTGTAATAGACCCCCACCTACCATGTGCAATTTGTAATACTGGTGTCATCTTATGTAGCAGAGGGACCATTGGTCCTCCTCATGGCCCGTTTCCCACTGCTACCTCTTCCCCCACCTTTTTCCCCATAGCTACGTCCCTGCATATCATAAAACAACTTTAGGGGAAATTCTTCTATTACCGGTAATTTATTTATGAAATAGTTGTAAATGAAAAAAGCCAAATTGTGGTCTTCATCTTGGATATTTAAGAGGTGATCACAAAAGTAAATAATGCCGAATTATTGATCAGCTAGTTGCCGCGGGTCCAGCTTCTTAAACCCTCGATGAACAGCTATGGGGGAAATTGTGGCTGTCCACTCAACTGAGTACATGACATACTCTATAGCTCACTTGGTAGCCTATCTGAGTCTGCTAGAATGAGAGAAAATTTTTGTTACTGACTCTCTGCTCTAATAAAGTGGGGAACCCCTCTCTAGATAGATAGAATTATGTGATATCGGATAGTAGGATGGGGGACTCCATTGACTTATAATGTTTTCTTTCGGGGTTCTAAAATTTTTGATCAAAGTACTGATATTTTGGATGACAAAAATACTGGAACAACTAACAGAACACAAAAACCATCAATGTGAACAGATCCTTATATATTTATATATTTTTTTCATATTATTAAATGACGACTAGCCAAATTTGTCCCCACATAGAGTTTGAAAGTATTAAAAAAAATATATATCTATTTTATTTTTGTTAAAATTCACAATTCTGACCACAGGAAATATAAAATGGAAAATAATATCTATTGGCTGAAGCTGCCACTAAGTATAGACCTATATGTCAAAGATAAGCAACAAAAGTTGGATATATGCCTCCCTTTGATGGTAAACATTGGCAAGAATTTAATGAAAGGCCATGTTTTTTCTTCAACACAAGCCATTTAAAAGGCAAACCCAACAGAACAATGGGCTGTGGCAAAGTATGAAATGCCTACAGAGATTCGACATATTGTAAGTCATTCTCATGAAAGAGCTGGTCTGTATGTTGGTTCACACCTGTTGTTAGGTGGTGGTATTAGGCCATGTAAAGATGAACAGCAGACGCGTTTGATTGTCTCCTACTTTTTGTTTTTGAATTCAGGCACTTTGCACCCGCTTCTTTATATCCAGAGGTTTCAAATGGTTTCACACACAATTGCACATCATTATTGCTGCCTAAATAGAATCCATACTCATTTTGTCGACTTTGGAAAAATGAGAGACATTGAAAGTCGTGATGAAACGCGAGAGCGCTAGGAAGTTCATTAGTGTCCCTCGTCTCATTTTGTTTTTGTCCTTTGGTGATTGTTTTAAAAGAGTAATAAGGAAAAATGAGTGAGATTAGAAATATATCATACAGCAATACAGTGGAGCAATGTATTCGGGTTGTCTGTAGTCTGAACTGCTAAAGCTGGAGTACAAGAGTTTTTCGGTAAACCGAAATAAAAATCATTAAATCTAACAATGTAAATGGTTTCCCGCATATTTGGCCATGTACTAAAGTCAATAACCAATATGTTCACTGTGACCCATAATAAATTATCATACATGACCTTTGCTCTGCCCTTGACCTGCACTACCACTATAATCCCTTCTTCACATTATCATATCCAGGATGTCTAATGTATTTCTCCTTTCTTTGAAATCCCTCTCCACAAATCATCTGCTGCATTTCAACTCTCCAAACTTTGAAACGTAACCCAAAAATGTATCTCTTCTGATAAGGTTATAACATGGCCCTAAGGGCTTATTCACACAAACGTTAAAACAACAGCCGTCACTCGGACGCATGTATTTCAATGGGGCCTTTCACTCTGCCATTGTTTCAATGGACCGTGGTGACACTTTTTCAGGTTCGAGTTTCCCCACGTTCGTGTGAATAAGCCCAAAGCCTCATTTAGATGGCCCTAATGTGGCCAGAATGGACCTGGGTCTCACAGACTTAATATAGATGCTAAAACAGGGGTACATTATAGCTATCCGAAATAGGCCTAAGATGGGACATCTGTTCCAACTCAATACCTTTTTGTTAAAAGGGTTTACGACCATAAACTAATAGGGTGTCCCACTGCTACGACCCCAGCGATCAGCTGTAATCTGTGTGGGAACCAAGTACCAAGTGTTGTATTCCCCTGCCCCATCGCAGGGCTCCCCATGTAATACATGTTGGGTCCTCAAGCACTGAGACTAAGCAATTGTAGCGTTGTCAATCATTCCAATGACTCCTGTATTCACTTTGTATCCTGTATAAAGTCAAGGGGATTGTCCCACCAAAATAGGAATGCTACGGTGTCTTTACCATCTTAGTGTTCACTACCCCATCTTCCTAGCCTTCACATGATCCAGCCATGTACATCCGAAAGTTTTAATTCATACAGGTACCGGGGCGCGCTGTAAAATGGGTCATGTTGAGCTTCGTGACAAGACTGTAGCTGCTGTGATGGAAATGGTGTAAAGGTTTTGATGTACATTTCACAAAAAGAATGTCTACAGAACGTGTCATTTGTGCCAGTCTAGTGGAGAGCTGCTGACATATGAACCAATCTCCTACGTAGAAAAAGTTGATGTCTTCACACTTCTCACTTGATCTGTTGAGCTGTTATCATTTACTTTCGAGGGCAACAGAGCAAATCAGTGACTTAGTGAGAGAAAAGCTATGTTATAAGCTTTCCGGCTGCTACACAACAGCCAAAAGTATTGTCCCAGGATACATTATATGTCTAATAAACCTGACAATGAATATCACGATGAGAAACGACCATATTTGTAATGTGCTGTATCGCTTTAATAGAAAAATATGTCATGTACACACCTCTGATATCTTGTTGTTTATCCAGCACCAGCGCTGGACAGAGATTTTCACAATTCACATCAGTCACTCTCTCCAATGGGGCTAAAGACATAATTTTCCCCATCCCAGATAAATACTGCGGCCAATGCAAACTCCATGCAGGGGTTGACCTTGCAGATTCGAACCCAGGACCTTAGTGTTGCAAGGCAAAAGTGATAACCACTAAGCCACCATGCTGCCCGTAAGACAGTACATTTGGCTTTAAATTATACGATCATTAGAAACTCTAAAACAAGCTGGTTAAACCATTAAGACGGCTATACGTTGAGTACGTTCACCCAATGGGATCGTAACACTTGGGTCACACCAAATTTGCCGTTGACAGCAACTTTTGTGGAACATAACTTTATTATGCAACTGTTGCATAACTATTCATTACTATGGGAGATGCGAGCAGCAACATACCTTTCAAAATCTACCATAAAGTGCACAAATAATAGTACCATGTAGTGCCAAATAATACCACCAACGTGGTCAAATAACAGAGCTATGCACGAACCATATAAAAGTGCTCAAGTCCAGGGTCAGACTGGCCCACCAGAGTACCAGAGGATCTGCCGTTGCGCCCAGACTCACCCAGTAAAGGGTCCCAAAAGTTCTAGCAGAAGATAACTTCGTTTGGAGCGAACTTGGAAGCCAAGCACTTGCCACTAGGGTCTATTTCTTATGGGTGATTCACAAATAACCTATTAGACCTTATTGACGATATGTCCTATGTGTACAATGATAACAATAAGTGGATATGCACGTTTGCTGTAGAGATGGAGGGTGGGCCCTCAGAAACATTCCCCCGTTGGGCCCAAGGGACCTCATTCCGACGCTGCTCAAGTTCTGGGTTTTCATGTAAAGCATCAGAGACTGATAGTAAGACCTTGAGGAGGGTGGTGGAGATTCTAAGATGGCAGAGACCCTGCGAGCATTTGCCCCTTTGGCCCTCTCTTTCTATTATGGCCCTGGCTGTATTTATGCTTTAATGATATTTATTATAACTGAAAAAATATTGCATTAAAGAACTATAAAACCTGAAAAAGCTGTGTGAAAATTAAAGGCTAAGGAAGCAACGTCAAATATATACAGGCTTTAGCTGATTCTCAGATCCATTTCTACCATTCCCGAATGTATTAAATCTAATGAAAAGCATAAACAAGTATACGTACACAATATATTTCACGTTAATATAATTTCAACCGTCTGCAATGATAGGGAATGACAGCAGCTTATTTAAATGAATGATGAAAGTAAGTTGATGCAGGTGACAAAGGAAAATTTACTTATTTCCAGGTAACGAGATCTTTTATTGGAGTATTTTAAAATGTTTAATGCATCTCATGAAAGGTTTGTTTCTTTTACAATAACAAACCTGGTATAAGAGATATTTAAATCCAATAACCTCCTAACAGTTGCATAAAAATGAAATCCGCTCGCAATAACATCCCTGTATTTACTCTGAAATAGGTGCCGGAGATCATCAAGAGACCCAAGTCTCCTGTAAGACAACACACATCCACATTTATTTTATGAGCAGATGTCTCGTCTGTGCTGTATTGTGAGTAATTAGACTTTGATTTCCATTAAACTTAAGAACACATTTAGAGTAAAATGCAAAAAGATAAAAAGCCTCTTTATTATAGAGACTGAAAAGAGCAGTATGCATTATGTGTCAACTCTGATAAAGAAGTGTGGCCAGACAGCAACAACAGACTCTGAAAAGCTTATTTCCAGCGCCAGGGAACTGACAATAGCTACTAACTGTACTATCCAAAATCACTCTTTAATTGGCAAATAAACGAGAGCCATCATGTAGGGAAAATCTCAAATGCTGGAAGATGATTATAATTACAGTATATAATATATGATTTTTTTGTTTGTTTTTTATAAAGCAGTTTTGCAGGACTCATCTATATTTCAAAAGTACTTTAAAATTGATCATAGTGGAAGTGGCCATTTTTTAAAAACTCTCCTCGCCTTTGTACCAACATAATCCTTTCTTCTCTTCCTCCCTCCCTTCCTTCCTTTCTTCTCTTCCTTCCTTCTTTCTTCCTGCTTTCCAGCCTTCCTTCTCTTCTTTATTATTTTCCTCCTTCCTTCCATTTTTCTTTTCTCGAAGCCTGCCTTCCTTCTTCCCAGCCTTCCTTCCTTCTTTCCAGCCTTCCTTCTTCCCAGCCTTCCTCCCTTCCTCTTTCTTTCTTTCTTTCTTTCTTTCTTTCTTTCTTTCTTTCTTTCTTTCTTTCTTTCTTTCTTTCTTTCTTTCTGTCTTTCCTCTCTTTCTTTCTTTCCTCTCTTTCTTTCTTTCCTCTCTTTCTTTCTTTCTTTCCAGCATTCCTTCCTTCTCTTCTTCCTTCTTTTCCTTCTTTCTTCCTTCATTCCTTCTTTCCTTCATGCGTTCCTTCCTACCTCCCTCCCTCTCTTCTTCCCTTCCCTTCCTACCTTCCTTCTTTCTCTTCTTCCTTCTATCCTTCCTTCCTTCTTCTCTCTGTGCCTTACTCCCTTCTTTCCAGCCTTCCTTCCTTTTCTTCCTTCTATACGTCCTTCCTTCTCTTCTTCCTTCCTTCCTTCCTTCCTTCCTTCCTTCCTTCCTTCTTTTATGCTTTTCAGCCTTGACTCCTTCCTTCCAGCCTTCTTTTGAACCTTCCTTCTCTTCTTCCTTCTATACTTCCTTCTATCCCTCCGTCCTTCTTTTCTCCGTGCCTTCCTTCCTTCTCTCCGTGCCTTACTTGCTTCTATCCCTCTTTCCTTCTTTTCTCAGTGGCTTACTTCCTTCTCTCCGTGCCTTACTTTCTTCTTTCCAGCCTTCCTTCCTTCTTTTCAGCCTTCTCTGCTTCCTTCTTTCCGTCCTTCCTTTCTTCCTCCCAGCCTTCCTTCTTTTCATCCTTTCTTCTTTCCATCCTTTCTTCTTTCCAGCCTTCCCGCCTTCTCTGCTTCCTTCTCTTTTTTCTTCCTTCTTTCCTTCATGCTTTTCAGCCTTCCTTCCCCTCTTCTTCCCCTCCTTCCTTCTTTTCAGCCCTCTTTCCTGCCTTCCTTGGTTCCCTCCCTCCTTCCTTGCGTCCTTCTTTCCCTCTTTCCTTCCTTTTCTTCTTCCTTCCTTCTATTTTTCATTCATGCTTTCCAGCCTTCCTTCCTTTTTTCCCTCCTTCCTTCCTGCTTTCCAGCCTTCCTTCTCTTCTTCCTTCTATCCTTCCTTCTTTCTTTTCTCCGTGCCTTCGTTCCTTCCATCCAGCCTTTCTTCCTTCTTTTTTTCTTTCCAGCCTTCCTTCCTTCCTTCTCTTCTTCCTTCCTTCATGCTTTCAAACCTTCCTTATTTTCTGCCTTACGCCTCTTCTTCCTTCCTTCCTTCCTTCCTCCCAGCCTTCTTTCCAGCCTTCCTTCTTTCCATCCATTCTTCTTTCCAGCCTTCCCTCCTTCTTTGTTCCTTCTCTTCTTCGTTCCTTCTTTCCTTCATGCTTTTCAGCCTTTCTTCCCCTCTTCTTCCCCTCCTTCCCTCCTTCTTTTCAGCCCTCTTTCCTGCCTTCCTTTGTTCCCTCCCTCCTTTCTTCCAGCCTTCCTTCTTTCCCTCTTTCCTTCCTTCCTTCTGTTTTTCCTTCATGCTTTCCAGCCTTCCTTCCTTCTTTCCTTCCTTCTTTCCCTCCTTTCTTCCTGCTTTCCAGCCTTCCTTCTCTTCTTCCTTCTATCCTTCCTTCTTTCTTTTCTCCTTGCCTTCCTTCCATCCATCCAGCCTTCCTTCCTTCTTTTTTTTTTCCTGCCTTCCTTCCTTCTGTTCTTCCTTCCTTCATGCTTTCAAGCCTTCCTTCTTTCCTGCCTTACTTCTCTTCTTCCTTCCTTCCATCCTTCACTCCTTCTCTTCTTCCTTCCTTCTTTTCTTCCTTCCCGCCTTCCTTTCTGCCTCCACAGCTTTCCTTTCTTCCTGCCTCCCAGCCTTCATTACTTTCTTTCTGCCTCCCAGCCTCCCAGCCTCCCTTCCTTTTTTCCTTCCTTTGCGCCAAAGGAAGGAAAGGGGGTGGGTGGAGGCTTTGAGTCTCTTTCGTTGTTAGACCTCATTCTAATAAACAATGGTCTAGCACACAATATGTAAAAAATATGGTTGCACGGTTTGTGGAGTATAATACCAGCCCTCTTAAAGGGGTTGTATGAGATAATTAAGGGCGCCGATCTTATCCATGAGCTGTGTCTCGTATTGCTCTCATCCCCACTCAATTAAATGCCAGATACTACGATACTATACTAGCCAGATTGTCAAATAATTCAACTATGAGCCTACATTACCTAAATTTGAGAAGTTGGCAAGTAAGTAATGTTTTAAAGTCAATGTGTACAAGCCAATCATACTCTTAATTATTTATTGAAGGAGATGAGTGAGATATGACTTCCTGAATTATTTCTAAAGATGCTGTATTCGATCTTGTCAAACCATTTCCCTTACATAGATATGACAGCTAAGAGACAACAGGGAATATATTTTTTTCCCCTAAAACAATTTCATTGCCTCAGTTATGGGCAGGAAGGTTTTTTTCTTCATAGTACAACTACCTTCTGCCCTTGGGTCTAGCTGTGATTGACAACTATAGAATAACATCGTGTCATTCATTAACCGGTATGTATAAGCATTATAGACCCTATATTATACTGTATGTAATTTCTGATTATATATCCAAGTGGTTGATGGATGCTTATACTCCTAACTCCCATAATTAATGAGTACCTTTTGGTTTTTAATTCTGCACATATTAGCCATAGGACCTGCCTTATAGGATTTTCATGTAACTGCTCTGCACTCTATAATGACTAAAAAGTAGCAGGTACTTGCTCTGCATTCTAGCTAATATTAAATGATAATTTTGCTAAATTTAGAATACACTAAAAATGTGTCACCTGCCTGCAGTGGTACAAAGACACGAAGGCTAAAAGAGAAATAATACAGCTCGGCGCCACATGGTGCGGATTATCCAAGGAGAAATGAGGGAAGAAAGGGAAAAATTATTTTGCTCACCTTATGGAGTTGTGCGACAGGCACAACTCTGGAAACGGCATAAAAAGATCCAGGTAAGTATAGCTGCAGCCACGGTCCAATGCTCGCAACAATAAATGTTGCCACAAAATGTACAGGAATAAAGAGAAAAAGTGTAGACTGCCCCACAGCAGCCTGGCCTGATGAAGACGCTTGTCCAGCGTCGAAACGCGTAGCCCTCCTTATTAATAAATCTATGTTATTATATTATTACCACGTCTAACATTGCATCGATTAGCAACGCCGCTGTGGGGTTCTACACTTTTTCCTATTTATTCATGTGGTACAAAGATAGTCTTTATTAATTTAATGAGTGTAGAAGGAGGTAGAAAAATAGGAATAGTTCCCCAGTGCTGTCTCTTTGTATAGGAGGTACATGCAGAGCGTATATAGAAATCAGTCCATAGGAGGCAGGAGATAAAATACTATATGTTTTAATCAGAACAAGCTACGCGTTACAAGGTCGGACCGACCTCTTCAACAGGCAAAAAAACCATCTTGCTCATTCCATACAAAATCTATGGGCTGTCTCATTGAGTTAACCCCTATCAGGTTCTATTAGGACATATGGATGTCATAGAGGGGGTTCCCTGCTTGGGATCCCCCTCTATTACAGTAGAGAGTCGCTGTTAAAAGCGGATTTGATTCAGGCAAACTAGGCCTGTCCATGTATTCCATGGGAGGCTATTAATTTCGTAGTGTAAATGTATGGCCAACCACAGCTTCCCCCAGTGATAACAACTAATGTTTGTGGTTTTCTGAAGCCAGACACGCAGCTATGTGCTGACCACCAAGCCAGCTTCAATATAAAATCTCAATTCAGATTGAAAACTCACTGGGAGAACAAAAACGTCCTTCCTGACCAAAGGGCAATTCGACAATCTGTCTGGACCAAGTTAACATTGTATTACCCTCTAAAAACGGTCAATATAATTGGTAGAATTAAAGGGGCTTTCCACCTTCTGACAACGGATGACATATCCACTGGATAGGTCATCAGTATATCATCGGTGCGGGTTCGACACCCGGATCCCGCACAGATTAGCCTCTCTGGTGGCCTGCGGTCACCGGATGTTATGGCACAAAATGCTATGTACAGGGCCGGAAGCAGCTGGGTCCGTACATTGCATGGCGGCCGTGGTGCAGAACTGCAGCTCTGCTCCTATTCTTGGTGCAGTACTGCAGCTCAGTCGCTATTCTGTGGCCAGAGCAAACTGCTTCCGGCATGTACGTCCGGTGCACGGAGGCACCGGACCAGCTGATCTGTGCAGAGCCCGGGTATCGGACCCCCACAGATCATGTACTGATGACCTATCCGGTGGAGAGGTCATCAGTTGTCAGAAGGTGGAAAACCCCTTTAATCCTTTTTTGAATTGTGACGTTGTTTTTGTCAGGACATCCCATGTGAAAGGTATTCAAAAGTTTGATTACTCTTACTATGAAGAACCTCTTTGTATATAGATTATACAATTGCCTCTCTTCCACATGCTCAGTCATTGGAATTAATAACTTACATTCTAATTACCCATGTCAATATTTATATTCATGAATAAGCCTTTTTCCAAGCAGAAAAGTTGCTCCAACCTTGTGCTGTAAGAGAGATGTTGTTTTTACGGTGTGATGCCTACAACTATATCTATTCTAAATGCGACTTAACAAGTAATTTTATAGAAGGACAGTGTTATATTTGAATAACAGGTTATTACTTATTTTTACAAAACCTAAATTTTGATTTGCTTTTAAAGCTTCTGCCTGACATTGAGTGCTACTGCTTAGCTTGCTGGTAACGAGTGAACCCAAGTTCTTGTCTTCCTCTTTTCCTACGTTGTATTCCATTAAATATGTATACTACTATTGTGGCCTAGGTACATTACACCACACAGTTAAACAAGTTCTCCTTGCCGAGATAAGACAACACAATGGGAATATCTAAACATCTGCAACATTATGTCACGTGGAATTTGAATACGAATGCAACTTTTTTAAATTGTTGAGCTATCAAACTGTGATTGAAATGAAAGGGAAATAATGCAATCTCGTAACTGTTGTAAGAATTTTCCTAATACACTGTACCTTTTAGTAAAGTGTGGGAAAAGGTACGCAACTCTGTCAAAAGTCAAATTTTTACCTCCGATTCTGGTATCAAAGTCATTAGCTTACACCATACTCTGCTAGAAATGGAAAACTGATAACATTTACTACTGGCGTACAGTAAACATTACATTTTGTGCATTATAAAACCGTATTTGATAGATTATTTGAAAACCTGCCTCCTGTCAATTTTAACTTACTCTCCCAGAAGGACCAGCTGACCAGGCCTGTTAAAGAGGACCTGTTACCTCTCCTGACATGTCTATTTTAGTAAATATGTGTATTCCACATAAAATAACAATTCTGAAATATATTTTCTTAGAACTGTGTTGTGCTGTTCCTTTGTTATTTTCTCTTACAAATGTATGAATAAATTTACAGCTGGTTGTTACAATTAAGGGGGGGGGGGTAGTCTGACAATGCCCAATTAGTGCTGACATAGTGGGATTGTGTAGGGACAAACCCCTTTGACAAGGGAAATGGTAACACCCATTTGTAAATTTATTCACACATTTCTAGGAGAAATTGCACAATAGAGAGTTGTAAGGAAATATGTTCCAAAATTATTTAATGGGGAATACAAAAGCTTACGAAAACTTGACATGTCAGGATAGTTCACAGGTCATCCTTAGGAGTAAAAAGGGATGACACTACAAGGCTTTGTTCACAAGCAGTTGATTGGCTTGCTTTAAACCAGCTGCTGATTTCTGCTAAGATTTCCTGCTGGGAGAGAGGCAGTGAGAGCTGCTTCTTTCACATTCTGGTCTCTGTTCACATGGTTGCTGTACACTGCAATAGAGGAAACTTTAAAAGCCAAACCTGACCAGAGTAACTGGTCGTTGGCATTTTTTTTAAGGGGACATTTAAGAAGAGTATCTGTATGTATATGTGTATGCATGTATGTATGTATGTATGTATGTATGTATGTATGTATGTATGTGTGTGTGTATATATATGTATATTCTTTTGTATGATTCTATATCCATTAGATTGGCTAAATATAAGAAGCTCTTCTAATTTTTTGAATTCTACCCCTTCTGTTAGTATGGAGTTCACATCAGATCAATAGGCGTATACGCTTCACCCATATGATGGCCAAATAAACACAGGTGTATACTGAGGTTTATCACACAGCAGGCTGAAATGTATTCACTCTGCTGTGTTAACTCACGAGTGACCTTTGACCCTTCACTTGGGATCCAGCCATAGACGTGGGAGTTTATTTTTGGTGAACTGACTGGCTATAAATGCAAGCTGTATCTTATAGTATATGCAACACGCCATGAGTAAGGACAAGCGATTTGTCTGAAATGCGTAGGCCTGCTATCTGATGCATTCACCCCTATGTATATGGACTTTTTAATATATTTGGAATAAAGTTGCAATGTTACTTCCTTTTAAACCCAGCGCTGGATCAAGTTTCTCCTTATCTTCTTTGATCTTCATCGTGTGCCGTCACGAGGATCCGTGCGCTGTCCGGGTTCGGACATAGGATCGGTGAGCTGGAGGATTCCTCCCCCATTTACTTCATACATACATATACAGTGAAGGAAATAAGTATTTGATCCCTTGCTGATTTTGTAAGTTTGCCCACTGTCAAATACATGAACAGTCTAGAATTTTTAGGCTAGGTTAATTTTACCAGTGAGAGATAGATTATATTTAAAAAAAAAAAGAAAATCACATTGTCAAAATTTTATATATTTATTTGCATTGTGCACAGAGAAATAAGTATTTGATCCCTTTGGCAAACAAGACTTAATACTTGGTGGCAAAACCCTTGTTGGCAAGCACAGCAGTCAGACGTTTTTTATAGTTGATGATGAGGTTTGCACACATGTTAGATGGAATTTTGGCCCACTCCTCTTTGCAAATCATCTGTAAATCATTAAGATTTCGAGGCTGTCTCTTGGCAACTCGGATCTTCAGCTCCCTCCATAAGTTTTCGATGGGATTAAGGTCTGGAGACTGGCTAGGCCACTCCATGACCTTAATGTGCTTCTTTTTGAGCCACTCCTTTGTTGCCTTGGCTGTATGTTTCGGGTCATTGTCGTGCTGGAAGACCCAGCCACGAGCCATTTTTAATGTCCTGGTGGAGGGAAGGAGGTTGTCACTCAGGATTTGACGGTACATGGCTCCATCCATTCTCCCATTGACGCGGTGAAGTAGTCCTGTGCCCTTAGCAGAGAAACACCCCCAAAACATAATGTTTCCACCTCCATGCTTGACAGTGGGGACGATGTTCTTTCGGTCATAGGCAGCATTTCTCTTCCTCCAAACACGGCGAGTTGAGTTAATGCCAAAGAGCTCAATTTTAGTCTCATCTGACCACAGCACCTTCTCCCAATCACTCTCAGAATCATCCAGATGTTCATTTGCAAACTTCAGACGGGCCTGTACATGTGCCTTCTTGAGCAGGGGGACCTTGCGGGCACTGCAGGATTTTAATCCATTACGGCGTAATGTGTTACCAATGGTTTTCTTGGTGACTGTGGTCCCAGCTGCCTTAAGATCATTAACAAGTTCCCCCCGTGTAGTTTTCGGCTGAGCTCTCACCTTCCTCAGGATCAAGGATACCCCACGAGGTGAGATTTTGCATGGAGCCCCAGATCGATGTCGATTGACAGTCATTTTGTATGTCTTCCATTTTCTTACTATTGCACCAACAGTTGTCTCCTTCTCACCCAGCGTCTTACTTATGGTTTTGTAGCCCATTCCAGCCTTGTGCAGGTCTATGATCTTGTCCCTGACATCCTTAGAAAGCTCTTTGGTCTTGCCCATGTTGTAGAGGTTAGAGTCAGACTGATTAATTGAGTCTGTGGACAGGAGTCTTTTATACAGGTGACCATGTAAGACAGCTGTCTTTAATGGAGGCACCAAGTTGATTTGGAGCGTGTAACTGGTCTGGAGGAGGCTGAACTCTTAATGGTTGGTAGGGGATCAAATACTTATTTCTCTGTGCACAATGCAAATAAATATATATAATTTTGACTATGTGATTTTCAGTATTTTTTTTTATATCATCTATCTCTCACTGGTAAAATTAACCTAGCCTAAAAATTCTAGACTGTTCATGTCTTTGACAGTGGGCAAACTTACAAAATCAGCAAGGGATCAAATACTTATTTCCTTCACTGTATATATATATATATATATATATATACATATATATATATATATATATATATATATATATATATTATGCAGTCGTGCCTCAGTCTGCCGGGGAGTTTCAGCAGCTTGCTGTTGGCTGGGACGTATCTTGTCAGCCTGGAAACGTGCTTGGGTCTGTTGAGAGGTTTCAGCAGCTCGAGCAGCAGCCATGCGCTTTGCTGCAGGAGTCATTCGTCCAAGTGCAGGTTTCCTCTGTGGAGGCATGACTGGTCTGTAAGGGTTTCAACTTATGAGAGTGCTGAAATCCAGCATAGGTGCAGTGCAGTATAGGTACAGTCCGTTCACTGCGTGTATAGAAAGATGACTGGATTGTTATGGAAACCCAGTGTAAAACTAAAATGACTGGATTGTTATGGGAACCCGGTGTAGAACTGTGTGAAAGAAGAACCTATGCACTTCTATCGGCTAATACGGTTCATCTGATGTGATGTGGAGGAGGACCCTTGATGTGGAAGCCAGTGGTGCCGTATTTGCTTTTGTATTGCAATTTTTCGTGAATATGTCGAAAATGGTATAGAGCTGAAACCGGTGTAAAACCTTCTAAAGCGGCTGATTTACTTATGTGCCAAATTTGGTGCAGATTGGTCCAGTAGTTTGGCCGTGCATAAAGAACAGACAACAGATATTCATAAATACATATATATATATATATATATGTGTGTGTGTGTGTGTGTGTGTGTGTGTGTGCATATGTATGTATGTGTATATATATATATATATATATATATATATACCCTTCACCTCACAGTATACAGAGTTGAAGTTTGTTCATTGTGTACTCTTGGTTGATAATATATGTAGATATAACATTAAGGTGTTGTGTTGTAAAGGTAAATATATTGAAGTAAATGACTTGTTCATTCCCCAGACTTTTCTACGCTGCCATGTAGGCTTTAGCTGCCGTCCTTCTTGAAAGGTATTTCTGGCTGAAACTTGCAGACTGTTTAGTAGGATTTACAACTTCCACTTCTCTGATCCTTGATAACAGAAGCACTTACAAAACACTTGTTTTTATGTCATTCTCCTCCCAGAGAAGTCCTTCTAAAAATACTCCTGTGCTCTAGCCACTCTAAAAAGTACTAGAGAGATGAGAGATCAGCCTCGAGAGAACCAAAAACAGGTACTGTACATTGTAATATATACTTTAGTTTTTAATCACAGTAAATGTGATCTTGAAAACTAAAGTACTCTGAAACCTATAATGACTGATTTTAACACCAATTTAAGGTATTTTGGGAATATTAGTTATTTATTTATTTCTTTCAGTTACTTATATAGCGCCAACATATTACGCAGCGTTGTTCAGAGGTCCTCTTTTACTGTCCCCATTGGGGCTCACAATCTAAATAAAGCGTTTTCGATTTTTTTTTAAAAAAAGCAAAAAGTTATGCATACAAGTGTAAAAGCTTGATACAATTTTAATGTACTACAGAAAATAAGACTGTTTTTATTCTTCTCTGGGAAAGTTTTGATACAAGGCTCAGTGAGTGTTTGTGCCGTTTATAGATTAAGGACTTGGAACATCAGTTCATTCCAAAAGCCTTCCAGATGGGTACAATAGACCAATAGGTGTTGCCCGTTCCTCCAATAAGGCAGGACATTGGTCTAACAATCCTGTCTTAAGGAACGTAGAATGTAACAGACCCTTTTCGACTAAAAAGACCACAACTGATCCCAATGATTGAAAATAATGGTATTAGTTGTGACATTATTGTTTTACCCACCACATCTACATAAACATCATCATAGATCCATTAGTAATTCCTGCAGTATCCAAGCAAACGCCACTGTCTATAACGACCTATAAAACCTAGCCTTACTGCTATCCCTATATTTGACCCTATAAAGTACTTAAACAGACAACCCTATAGTGTCCTTATTCTCACCCTATTAATTTGCCCAAAAAGCATTTCTTCCACTTTATAACTTTAGGCCCTGTTCACACAGAGGTTTTGCAGGCGAAAAAATCTGCCACAAAATTCCTTCAGGAATTTTGAGGCAGATTTTGATCTGCCTGTATTCTTTACCAGGTTTTTTGAGACGTTTTTCGAAAACCATGTCAATGGGAGGTCAGAGATGGAAATGCCTGAAAGGGCATGATGCTTCTTACTAATTTTCAGCCGTTTTTTGGCGTGGTTTCCGACACGGCTTCCATGTCAAAAACAGCGCCAAATAACTATGTGAACAGGGCCTCATTTGTTTCATCAGTTTCCTTCCTACTTTTATATGGGAAGTCGGAGGGAACTGAGTCTGAGCGACGTATGTATGTGGACTAGCCCTAAGATTTATGCATTTCTAACCAAGATTTAAAATAGATAAATTTTCCAACTGTTGAATCTAATCAGCTAGGACCAATATCATAGAAAGACATGAACAGTGAGCATTTACTTGGCTGTGATAGGAACCGGAGTACCTAGTGGAAATCCACATAAATCCACTATACAGCCCACGGTAGTAATAATGCTAGCCGTGTCAAGTGACTGGCTGAAGGTCAGTGATCGAAACTTCTTTAAAGGGTTGGAAGTTGCTGCATGCAGAATAGAGGAATCGTTTCCTGATATAAAGTATGAAAACTATGTTTTGATAGATCTGAGTAGGATGAGAACAATGGGGCAGATTTATTAATAAAGGCTTAAAGATAGCCTAAAGCTGGAGGTGCTAGGGTGAAGATGCACCAAATGTTTCAATGACGTGCATGCTGTTTAATAGATTTGGGGCACTTTGGACTCTGTTCCCTGGTTTACACCACCTATTGGGTGGTATACTTTAGACTAGTTTTGTGCGCTGCAAATCTGGAGTACACCAGTGATAAATCTAGTGTATTTTACGACTCTGCAAATCCACAGCCGTATTCGAAGTATGCGACCTGACATGGTAGGCGTGCCTCAAATCAATGTTCTTTCTGGAGCATGCATCAATAAATTTAGCCAACAATATATGTGCCAAGAAAATAAGCACGAGAGACACCAGAACATTGGCACAAAGACAATAATAAATCTGTCCCAACACATGCTACTTAAAGAGGCTCTGTCACCAGATTTTGCAACCCCTATCTCCTATTGCAGCAGATCGGCGCTGCAATGTAGATTACAGTAACGTTTATTTTTTTTTTTTTAAACGAGCATTTTTGGCCAAGTTATGACCATTTTTATATTTATGCAAATGAGGCTTTCTAAAGTGCAACTGGGCGTGTTTAAAGTAAAAGTACAACTGGGCGTGTATTATGTGCGTACATCTGGCCGTTTTTACTTCTTTTACTAGCTGGGCGTTGTGAATGGGAGTGTATGATGCTGACGAATCAGCATCATCCACTTCTCTTTGTTAACACCCAGCTTCTGGCAGTGCACAGACACAGCGTGTTCTCGAGAGATCACGCTGTGACGTCACTTCCCCAGGTCCTGCATCGTGTCGGACGAGCGAGGACACATTGGCACCAGAGGCTACATTAGATTCTGCAGCAGCATCAGCGTTTGCAGGTAAGTAGCTACATCGACTTACCTGCAAACGCCGATGCTGCTGCAGAATCAAATGTAGCCTCTGGTGCCGATGTGTCCTCGCTCGTCCAACACGATGCAGGACCTGGGGCAGGAAGTGAGTGACGACACAGCGTGATCTCTCGAGAACACGGCTGTGTCTGCACTGCCAGAAGCTGGGCGTTCTGAAGAGAAGTGGATGATACTTCTCGTCAGAACGCCCAGCTAGTAAAAGAAGTAAAAACGCCCAGATGTACGCACATAATACACGCCCAGTTGTACTTTTACTTTAAACACACCCAGTTGTACTTTAGAAAGCCTCATTTGCATAAATATAAAAATGGCCATAACTTGGCCAAAAATGCTCGTTTTAAAAAAAAACAACGTTACTCTTATCTACATTGCAGCGCCGATCTGCTGCAATAGGAGATAGGGGTTGCAAAATCTGGTGACAGAGCCACTTTAAAGGTGAAAATCTATAACTTAAAGGATAACTAAACTTTTAAAAAACTTTTGGCATGTCAGTGACATGTCAGAAGTTTTGATCAATGGAGGTCCGAGCACTGAGACCACTACCCATCTCTAAAACATAGCGGCAGAAGTGATCGGTGAGAGCTGTGCGGCTTAGTTTTTGTTTTGTTTTCCAAGGAGTGGAAGCCGTGTATGGGCTCATAGACTTTCTGAGGAAAACCAATCAGAAACGAAGTGGCTCAGGGCTCACCCGAGCACTTCTGCCGCTTTGTTTTAGCGATCGGTGGGGGTCTAAATGCTTAGACCCGCACCGACCAAAACTTCTGACGTCACTATAAGGCTTCGTTCACATCTGCGCTAGGGCTCCGTTCCGATGTTCCGTCGGAGCTTTCTGTCGGAACCGGGCCATGACAGACACAAACGGAAAACATAGATTTCCATTTCCATCACTATTGATTTCAATGGAGATGGATCCGGTGCCAATGGTTTCCGTTTGTCTCCGTTGTGCAAGGGTCCCATCCTTTTGGCGGAATCAATAGCGTAGTCGACAATGGAACCCTTGCACAACGGAGACAAACTGAAACCATTGGCACCGGATCCATCACCATTGAAATCAATGGTGATGGAAAAGGAAACCTATGGTTTCCGTTTGTGTCTGTCAGGGCTCCGTTCCAACAGAAAGCTCCGACGGAACGTCGGAACGGAGCCCTAGCGCAGATGTGAACGAAGCCTTACATGTTCAAAGTTTTTTAAAAGTTGACTTACCCTTTGAAGGGGAAATCCACCCAAAACTTATTTTCGGATGTCATTGAGATATGGTGAAGACTGTGAATTCAGACCTTCACTAATTTCCTAACTTATAGAGCAGCAAGAGCCATATCTCTGACACAACATTCTACGCAAAATGAACATCAAATATATGGCAATCCACTTAGAGAGCTCTACAGAGCCCTACAGGCCATTTGTTCTGGAAACCGGTCGTGGTCATGGACTTTATGAACTACGGTTTGAAATGTCAGAAGAATTTTTTTTGCTGGATTTCTCCTTTTTTAAGGACATCAAATAGAAGCAAATAAACAACAATAACAAAAAAACACAAAAAGTTGTATCTATAAACCACTCCTGCTGCCTATATATTATTACTTTCTAAAATGGTTCAAAGTTCATCCGTATATAGAGAAATACAGTATTTGTGCCTCCCTCATCCAATTCACCATACGGTAACTCAAATCTAAGTAAAATATGAATAATGTGAATTTTTTTATATTTTTGGGCAAATTTAAAATTACTTTCAGAAATTCAGGAAGTCTACCCTTCAAGGTCACATGAAAGATTAATTGAATTATGTTTAAAGAATGTTTTATGTTTTTCTGGAAAAATCTTCCTAAAATTTGAACTCTGCTCTTCAATGTCTACATCTCATGAAAAATTCAAATTTTCCATTTTGCAGTTTTTATTTCTTGGAACATATTTCTTTAAGTGACTTAAAAAAAAACCTTTTAAATATTTAAGCCAATTTGTGTGCTGAATGTTTTATACTTGAAGTCTACAAGCGACAACCATAGTTTTGCCATAGGTTATATTTGGATTGGAGATTTAAGTTCTAAAGAATTGTACTGTTATACAGTATTATGCTATAACCCACTGTGAACACTGTTATGGTCAGTCTTAGACTAGGGTTACTTAGAAACACCAGTGAAAAATTACTCTGAGGGTCCACTAATAATTTTAATAATTAATATGGATTTTTGTAGCCTCCAGAAGATTACCTAACATAAAAAACACTATCAGTTTGGCCCTAGACCCGTCCTATAGGGTAAAACCAGTATACTAATGGTGATCTATATTCCGAAAACATTTTAAAGGGTAACTAAACATTCAACAAACTTTTGACATGTCATAGTGACATGTCAGAAGTTTTGATTGGTGGGGGTCCGAGCACTGAGACCCCCACCAATCTCTAAAACAAAGCGGCAGAAGCGCTCGTGTGAGAGCTGAGCCGCTTCGCTTCTGTTCCGCTTTTTCTGGAAATCAATGTAGCGTTGTATGGGCTCAATAGATAATCTATGAGCCCATACACTGCTACATCTGCTTTCCAGTAAAAACAGGACAGAAACAAAGCGGCTCAGAGCTTACATGCGCACTTCTTCCGCTTCGTTTTAGCGATTGGTGGAGGTCTCAGTGCTCGGACCCCCACCAATCAAAACTTTTGACATGTCACTATGACATGTTAGAAGTTTGCTGAATGTTTAGGTACCCTTTAAAAAAAAAAAAAAAAAAAGGGTTCAAGAAGATCCAAGGACACCAAGTGATGCAGATATAGGAGGTGCAAAGGCACTGGAGTCCTGGTGCCCCAAAGGGCCCAAGACCCCTGTGCTACATAAAAGGCAGTTGTGCTATACATAGTTTGTGATGGTGTAAGGATCCTGCTAAAGATTTGCATTGGGGTCTAATAGCTTTAAGCTACACCCCTGAGGACTACATAGGTACCAGGAATATATATATAAAAAAATTATTTTACATGATGTGAACACAGGACTAAGAGATCAGGACAAACAGAAATTTGAGTTGATTTATCCAATAGAAAAATGTTCCTCGAGTCTTTTTGCTCTTTTTGTTTGCCGAACCCTCCACGTCTGTATTTGTCTTTTTTGCATTGTATCACTCTGTACATACATGACTCTCGTTGGGGTTTCTGCTTTGTGCCTGCAGCGTTTCAATAGCTGAGCAGTGTTTCTGTGTCTCCAACAAGCAGCCGCTGAGCTTGGGAAACATATTAGCCGCCTGACTTGGTTTCAGCCAGGTGTGAAAATATTCCATGGCTCTGTCTCCGTTCCACCTTTTAAACCATAAGAAAGGGGAAGGGAGCGCAGAGCCTCCCAGTTCTCAAAACAGCCAGTTATCGGCAGCCTGGAGACAATAGGTAGCATTCACCATGACGTAGCAATGGTGGGTGCAGTAGTAGCAGTCACACCCAATTCACTACACGGGGGGCCATGTTCTTACCTGAACCTTTTAGATTTTGTCTGACAGGGATATACATAGAGCAAAAGGGAATTTCCAGTGAACTTCCCTCCTGATTCTGGTTCCTACCGTCTCACCTTCTATTCCAGGATATCAAGCAATCTGGTTGCTGTCAGTGAATGAAGACATTCTTCTTTATATCCTGCACAGACCTAATATTTCTCACATCCTGTGATCCTCTACAATTGTACCTAATCTAGGCAGCACAAAGCTTTCTCCAGTCCTGATGGCTTGCTACAAAGTATCAGTGCAGGTCTAGACTGTGTAGCGTATATGGGATTATTAGGACTGCATATAATTGTGGCAAACTCTCAGCTGTGAGAAGTATAAACGCCTGCTCACATCCTCCATTAGGGGCCTCCGTGGAAGATCCGGCAGAGATTACCGGAAATAACGGCGCCACATGCTGGGCTATTGTTTCCAGTAAATCCATGGACACCCCAACGGAAAGCCGACGTAACCTATTAAAGTCAATGGGTTCCGTCGGCCGCCGGTGATGTCCGTGGTGCAACAGTACCGTCGCTTCCAGTTATTCCCTTGTTCTGCTCCTGTGATGGAGCAGAACGACAATATACCCAACACAGATGTGAACCAGCCCTTAGATCTTTACTGGTTTTCAAGAGCTGAATGTAAAAAAATTGTTCCCATTCACTGCTAGGAAGTCGAAATTTTGAAAATAGTGTGGGGTTAAAACAAAAAGTATATTAGAAAGTGGTAGAACTTTACATTATACAATGATTAATGGGGTTGCCCCAAGATTAGCATTTATTACCTATTCACAGGATAGGTGATAAATGTCTGACCGATCGGACCCCCACCGATCACTAGAATGGGGGTACCCGTTGCTCCTCACTGCCCCCTTTGTAGTAATCAACCTGCGGCCTCCTGCTTTTATAAAGTCACAGAACTCCCTGGTGACTCCTAATCTTATCATTTACAATATCCTGTATATTATAATACATAATATTATGTCATGAATGTTATTGTGTTTCTTTTTAAAGTTACGTGCAGGTCTTTCTTTTTTTTTTTTAAAGAAAATTTGTGCCACTTGTGACTTTCCAGATGTTGACCCACAAACACCAGCATGTTTGGCATATAATGGGCACCTCTGATGGCAACACAAACGTATAGTAAAATGTATTGCCAAACTATATTACTGCATTGTGATCTGCTCATAATAATACTCTATCTGTAAACAATACAGATGGGTGAGAACTCTGATCACCACAGCATGTGCTGCCTATTTTATTTTATCACTTGTATAATCTGCCAGATGTAGATGTGTAACAAACAGATCTATATTTATTCCTGTATTCCTCATACAAAAAAATTATATCAGCTCTACCTGACTCAAGGGTCACGCGCTTTTCATATGCAGCGACTGGGCATTCCCGGGAATGTACCACTTGATGAGTGATATGTTTTTTACGCTGGCACCTTCACTGCTTGTCTCTTGCCTAATCCGGTCATTCTTGGTGGAGGTGCCAGGGGCATCCTAGTGGCATGCCTTCTCGTGAGAACTATACAGAGCAATGAGTTCTGTCTGGACCAGTGTCACCAGGCAAAGCCAGCTGTTGTAAGTTCTCAGTGTGCTCAATACTAATCGTATATTCGGCCATTGCATTGTAGAAGGAAAAACTTTTAATATCTTTCCTATAGTATATTCAAAGGCATAGCTTAAAGTGGTTGTCCAGGTTGGATCTGTTTTTTATACTGATGACCTATCCACAGGATAGATCATCAGTATATGATCGGTGTGGGTCCGACACCTGGACCATCACCGATCAGCTGTTCTGACTGCCTTCAGGCCCTGGAAGCTATGCGGTGGTCAGTGCCGGAAGCAAAAGGCTCCGACCACATTATAGAGGCCGTGCTGCAATACTGCTCCTATTCAAGTGGCTAGAAGCGGAGCTGCAGTAACTCAGCACAACGTGTCTGACCCTCACCGATCATATACTGATGACCTATCCTGTGGGTTGGACATCAGTATAAAAAACAGCCCCATGCCTGGACTACCCCTTTAGTGCTCCTTGGCCCCAAAGCAAAATCTGCAACAGGGTCTATCACCTAAAGTACCAAATGCTATTTATAATGCTGGTGTCTTATGGAGCAGAGGGGCCTTTGATTCCCCTCAGGCAAAATAGTCCAGGTGTGATGGCTACCTCTGTACCCCCTGTAGCTAAACCCATAAGTATATGTACATCAGTGCCAGAAACAGTAATATTTAGTATTATATTATCTAAAACAGATGTGAATATACAATGTGCATAAGAATACTAAAGTACTGATATATTAGTACACTTCAGGCACATTCTTAAAGGAATACTAAACTTCTAAATGAATCCTAAAAGTAAACAGAAGCTAAACTTGCCAGCAGTATTTTGCAGTTTGCAGGGCTTTCTGCACACTCCTGAAACTTTTAGAAATCTTATATAGAACAGAGGGGTTAACTATTCCTGATCACTTCCATTTTTATTTGGCAGTTAGCTGAGGGTGTGGTTTAGCCAGTGGGCGGGGCTTAATACATTTTGTCTCCTATTGCAGACAGAGCAGTAAGGGAAGGCTCCTTCTGCAGCCAGTTGCCTTATAGCTAGACACAAGATTGAGGGGCAAAGGAGGAAGGGGAAATGACTGATCTCCTAGGACACATACAAAAGATTTTTTTTAATGTATTTCTATATTCTATAAGACAGAATATATTTCTTTTTTAAGGGGGAAACACTGTAATCTCTTATTATTTGTGTTTTTAGTTTAATGTTCCTTAAATAATATAAAGACAAGTCTTAAGGGGCATTAAACCGATAGTCCATAGGCTGCTAATATCAGCCCTAAATATGTAAGTGTTTTAGGAGGGTCTTAGAAATGAGCATCGGTAAGATAAAGTAGTTATCATGGGGGCAGAGATTTTTTGGGACTTCTTGTCAGTCATCCCAATGGTGATCAGACCTATCAGCTTTTCTTTAGCCTGAAGTAGCAACAGACTGCATTCAAATGCTCAATCTCTTATTAAGGTGGACTTTGGGTTTAGTGTCCCGTTGACTGTCATTCGATTTCATCCTTTTCCCCGTGTTTCAATTCCATACGACTCATCCAAAGATCCATGAACATGGCAATTTCATCTTAGCCCATGATGCTTTTTGCTCCCTCCAGCATGGTAATTGTATGTCTTTATTTAATAAAATGATCCAGAAAGGAAGAAACGAGTGAAGAATAATATGTATGGTATGAGAGATCCCTCTAACATCATATTAGGCATCAACTGAAGACAAATCTTTTGATCCATAGACTTTTCAGATAACAAGGCGTGAGAGATAACCTGCAGCTGCTCTTCCATGCATTTGATCTGCATTATTCCTCCTATGTCAGCTCACGCTACGCTTTTATGTCTGGCATTTCCAGCAACTTCCTACAAGACTCCATCAAAACCAAAGCCTTCCGACAACTACAGCCCAAATGTTCCTCTAAAAACAACCGGTACGGGACAACCTCCTACCAGCAACAGCTAAGACCAAAGTATAACCTATAAAAATTCAGACAGGTTAGCACCACATCAGGACGGACGAAGTCTCTCAGAAGCAAACTATTAACTCCTTCACTGCTGGAGTGGACATCAATGCATTATTTTGTAAGGCGTTGTAGGCCTCTCCAGCACTGAATGGGTTAAACTACCCTGGTCACCATTTTCTGAGGAATTGACAGGTTTTCATCTTTTTTGATATTTTTTTTAAAATTCTTTTTGGGGTTTTTGTTTTTTATCCCTGACCTGTCCACGGAGATCCCTGTTCTATTAACTCTGGCTGCCTCTAGCCGTCATCATTCTCGGTACAAGCGGGAGTTATTTTATGTGTCTGCAATCACTCACCAGGAAATTCTCTCACACCCTGTAGGACAATAAGAAGAGAGTTAATGCTGAGATGGGTGAAGGACTTTTATTTAGACCTATGACAAAGTACCCAATTATTTCAGGCACAGGCCTCCGTCCACTCGGAGATGACAAGAGTGAATCATTTCTCTTACAATGGCGGAGGAAGTCATCATGTAACAAGTTACTGAACATCATGCGGATACTGACTAACTCGTGAATGAAATGACAACCCGGGATCCTGCAATCGCAACGTGAGCAGCTAATTTCATGCTGGAAGATACTTATGAATTGTGTCATTGGACAATGTAAAGTCCCGGTACTCAGACACCGCTATAATAATTAACTACAAGATATAAGATACAAAACCTTACAAAAGTAATTACTTTCATGTCAATGTATTGTCTAAGTATTGTAATTAATACAAACAATGGTTGATTGTAAGTCCACATTCGGATTGCTGGTGAGCTACCTGCATGACATAGGTGGCTTATTCATGTTGATGCTTAACACTTGATGTTAATAATAATAATAATAATAACCTCATTTTATCACTTCCATTGACATAAAACCACTCATTTTCTAAACCGTCCATGTTAATAATGACACACATAAAGGATCTATATTTAATCATATTTTATTCTGCTGGTTTTGGAAATATAGGTTGCCTGGACACTTACTGTCTGGGTGACCACCATTTGAGCACATGTAACTCGAATACATTTACTGGTCACAGAATATTCTTCCTGCTGCACAAGAGACTTCCCCTTTATACGTCACAGACTTGTTAGGCTCCTCCCACTCAGGTAGAAGAAAGTATTGGAAGGTAGCAGAAGAATTTAGGGAGCTTCTTGGTGAAAACATAAACAAGAGAGGAATGTACAAGAGGAATCGGTTAAAGATGGCCATGTCAGATTATGAATATTTAATGTGTGAGAACAGCTAAAGGGATTGTCTAGTTCAGAAAACCCATTTTAAATATTGTGCCCTGTTAGTGAATTCTGACTTAAAAGACCCCATTCAGGACCGTAATCTATTATCAAGAGTGGAGACTAGCTACAAAGAGCATCTCTCTTGCTCTGAAGGACACTGCACACTTATGCATTACACAGACGACCCAATGATTTAAATGACAAGGGAATTGGACACTTGCTGTGGAGTTCTGTCACGCATTACAGCGGATCGCTGGGGGTCCCAGCAGTGGGACATTCTCTGATTAGCTTAAGGTTGGGGGCTCGTTCTAACAATGAACTTGTGTAAAGTGGACAACCCCTTAAATTCCTTGTGAAGCAATACTTCATATAATATTGCAACTTCCATAAACCTTTTTGAATGATGTTTACAAACAAGAGTGTCTTTTTGGCCTCCGTCGGGCTGGTATACCTTTGATTTTGTGGATAGAATAATGTAGTAGACTACGCTATTAAATCCTGATGGATCCCGATAAAAAAAATCATATACCGTGAGGTATATGTTTTTTTTATTGGATCCTATGTTGAGACGGATGCCATTTTATGGCATCCGTCAGAGGTATACATTAAACCAATAAGTCTGGGAGCATTCCCAGGTTCGGAGTCCCTGAGCATTAGGTAGCACTCGGCCTGGAGATTTCGACCCTAGGGAAGCCCCTGACATCACTATCCATATATGAACAGTAAGGTCAGGGGCTTCCTCCAGCAGCTGAATCCCCGGCCAGAGCATCTGAAACGCTCTGCCTAGGGATTTCATCATATCAAAGCTCATATGGAGCACATATAGACTACCCCCGGCAGAATTCTTTATTTCATACATTCATTTTAATAGCAATTCAAGAAAGAATTGTTGCTTATGCAGTTTTCCAATATTTTTTGTTCATTCCCTTCAAAATGAGAATACTGTTTAACCCCTTCCTAACTTCTGCTGTATATATACGGCGATGTTGGTAAGGGGTTCCCGCAATCCACTTAACAAATACGGCATGGTCATGGTGCGGCCTCAGCAGCTGACGTTTCCAAAATGGGGTCACTTCTCGTGGGTTTCTTCTGTAATGGTGTCACAAGCCAGAATCGACAAGGCACCCGAACACCAATCCAGCAAAATCTGCGCTCCAAAATCCAAATGGCGCTACTTCCCTTTTGAGCCCCGCCATGTGCCCAAACAGCAGTTTATGACCACATATGAGGTATTGTCGTACTCAGGAGCAATTGCATAAGAGATTATAGGGCGTTTTTCTCTCCTTTTACCACTTGTGAAAATAAAAAATGTTGAACTAAAACTACATAAAATTAGAAAAAATATTCTTAAAAGATCTATGAAACACCTGCGAGGTAAAATGCTCACTACACCTATAGATAAATTCCTTTTAATAAAAAAAAGAGGCTCCAAAATTCACAAGGCTCGGGTTTCAGTCAAGTTGCACACTAGGGCCGATATTGGATTTTTCTAAAAATTGCAGAATCGGGGGTAATAAAGATTAAATTGCATGTCTCTGTTAACACTTGCAGTGTTACAGAATATTTTTTTTTATATTTCACTTCCACATTGATTTAAGTTCTGTGAAACATTTAAAGGGTTAACAAACTTCCTAAATGCTGTTTTGAATTCTTAGTTGGGTGCAGTTTTTAAAATTGGGGCATTTATGGGGGTGTCTAATATATAGGCCCCTCAAAGCTACTTCAGAACTAAATTAATTTCTAAAAAAAATAGTTTTTGGAAATATGACTTGAAAATGTGTACATTTGGTACTAAATGAATCCTTCTAAAGTTTTTTTTAAAAGAATATTTAAAAAATGATGCCAACATAAGGTAAACGTATGGGAAATGTTAATTGTTAATTATTTTTGAAGTAAGATTATCTGTCTTACAAACAGAGAAATTCAAATTTGGAGAAAAATTTAATTTGTCACATTTTTTGATACATTTTGGGCTTTTGTTTTTTTCTACAAATAAACACTGAATATATCAACCAAAATGTACCACTAACATAAAGTACAATGTGTCACTAGCAAACAATCTCAGAATCGCTTGGATGACTAAAAGCCTTACAAAGTTATTCCCATATAAATTGACACATGTAAAATTTGAAAGATTAGGCTCTGTCAGGAAGGCCAAAACTGGCTGCAGCAGTAAGGGGTTAAAGTTGCAGGAATAGTGGAAGGGGGTGGGGAATATGGTTATAACAATAGTAATCATTGACTTGTACAAGTATATAATTATTTGCATAAATCCCATAAATAACGATTCAATGTATCAATGGAATAGCACAAACTTGCATCATTTATTCATAAGACAATTGGGCTCCTTCTTATAAAACTTTATTCCCGGCATCAAAATCTGAAAACTGTATTAGGAAAAATTGGGGTGATAATAACGGGATAAAACGTGTTATTGAAATAAGAATCAGCCTTTAAAATGTGATCAATAATTAGTTTATCCCTCCACTGTACCTTATAATTTTGTAATGACGTCCATGGGGAGTACTTTTTTAGGTCACATTGACATGCTCAAGCTATAGGATAAGCAGATTCAGAATAATTGCATTGAAGTAAACAGCTTTCTGAATAACCGCTTGATACAAGATTCAGCAAATAAGAAGTACTTAGCGTTTTAAGAGATAAAAGATTTCACAGACCTTAGTGTCTATCTGGCCCAAGTTTGTTTGTATCTTAATACGGAATATGCGAACATCTTGACAAAGGACTGTATTCAAGAAAGACTATCTAGTTTACGCTGACCCTGAGGGCTGGAGTGGCTTGAACATGAATTGCCTGTAGCCTCGACAACAGCAATAAAATGGGACAACCTGCATAGTATTTTGTGTTTTCCCACCCCAGATATCCTAGCCATTGCACACTAATCATAGACACAAATATTGGAGTTCTAAAACTAATGTCAAATCGATGGCGTATAGGCAAAAAGTCTGCTGTGAGACCGGTAGAGAGAGAGGCACTAGAACAGTTTGGTACCGACTCTCCTCTCAATCCCATATCTCCATATCCTCGTCTGTTTCCCACAGACCCCCTAATATGGTGTCGCTTCATTTTAATGGGGCTGCCCATATTACCACGGTGGTAAACACATAGAAAAAGTTGCCGCGTGCTTCATCGCATACCATATATTTAGACTGAGTTTTCCTCTAGAAGGACTGAATTCAGTCCTTCTAGAGTAGAACTTGATGCATCTTTGAGAACGTCACTCGGAACTAAGCGGTCGCAATACAGTTCTATTTTGTACACCGTATTACGAGTCAAAATGCATATGATGGTGAGCATATGGAGGAAACGGACGGAAGATCTCATCTTCTCAGCTGGTAAACTCAATAGAGTAATGAGGCTAGGACTGCACAGTATGTTGTGTCAGTCCACTATGGGGCGGAGATTTATATAGGGTCAGGGTGATGTAGGTGTCTTGTACATAAATGGGCTAAGAAAAGTGATACAACATCTTATGGGAAGAGGCATCTTAAAATTTATTTGATTCCTGGAACAACCACCTCCCTGTTGTCACAGTTTAGGGTGAATTTCCTAGTCAAATATATAGGGTTTGCCGTTGGTCATCTGCTCAATGTTAAATGGCAGCTTGTGAAGTGGAGGCCTATTGTTCTTTAAAACTGATCAAATTATTATCAATGGACAAGGATCTTCTTTTGAAGTATTAACATGTTTTATTCTAACGAGTCCTTCCTTAAATGATCTCTAAACCCAAAATGTCCCGAGATGTATGTCGTGACATGTTAAACATGAAAAAAAAAAGTTTACCTCTGACATGTCATCCATCAGCCATGCAGTCATCCATAAACACCCATGTTGAAAAAATGTATACGGTATGTTTAATGTATACTTTATGCATTGAATGACTGCGATGGATTTCTCTGATGGCTCTATCGCCTATAGACTCAAATGTTAAAACAGTGTATACATTTAATGTATATGTTTTTTACCGGATGGCTGTGGTGGATATTTCCAATGCATAAGATCCGTCGGCCATCTGTCGCCTATAGACTCCAATGTTAAAAAAAGTTTTAAGTTTAACATAGACTATTTTTTTACTGGATGGCACAATATTGTATTGAATTGGTATCATGACAAATTGTATAGCTTAATGCAATTTAAGAAAAGTTAAAGGGGTTATAGCAGAATCGACAATTATCACCTGTTCACAGGATCGGTGATAACTGTCTGATCGCTAGGGGCCCTCAGTGAGGGGGAGCTTGAATAGAGTGGTGGTCGAACATGTGTCTGCCGCTCCATTCAATGTCCATGGGACCGGTTGAAACAGACTTTGAGTGGAGCGGCAGCGCACCGTGACCACAGTGAGGAGGAACGGAGGGTTCGATGGCCCTCATTCTCGTGATATGTGGGGCCCTAAAGCGATCAGAAAATTATCACCTACTCTGTGGATAGGTCATAATTGTTGATTCGGGGAATATTCCTGTTAGGAAGTGTCTGTTTCTTTAAGATTGCCATGACTACTGATCTAGCTTCTGGGCGGTTCTGTTTGCTTCCTGAGCCTATCCCCCTTCTCTGTCTTCTTCCTGTTAGGTGTAGGGTGGGGATTTATACCTGGCCTCCTCCCTCTTTCTTTGCTTGTGAATTTTTCTCCCTTCTTAGGTGTGGTGATCAAGCGTTCACTTACCCTAGACTTCTGGACTTCTTGGAAACTGACCTCGGCTTGTCTCCCTCGTTAACCCCTTGTTTACCGATTTTGATTATCTGTTCCCAGCAGGTTTTGACCTTTGCTGTACCTGATTTCCACTAGCTCTGTTTTGGATTTTCTGTTTACCCTCTGTTTGGTTACCTGTTCAAGTATTGCCTACATTTCACCCGTTATACAACACTGAACCTTGTTAGATTAACCTGGGTTCTGTGCATCAAAAACCATCCCACCTTGCGGTGGGCTCTGGCGAATACCTCAGAGTAGCCTTAGATTCTGTCAATCAAAGTTGTGACGGATTAGGTGTTGCGGTTTTATTTGCACGCTTGCTCCCGACAGTCCCCAGCAGCCTTTTGGCAATTGCGCAACCAGTAATTCCATAACAATTCCCTTTAAGGGTGGACACATCTGAAAGTGCTTTGGCCGACCCCCATCCTCCATAATCTTGTCTATCTAGTTATTTCCCATTCTTTTATATATTTCTAGTGTGATTATGTACATTCTGTAGATTGAAGGACAGAACGAATGGTAAAGAAAAATGTGTCGCCTCCTTGGGCTAGAATGGTGGTTATTAGTAATGTGACGTAGGAAAGAAGCCAACTAAATAAAATATATGATTTTTTTAATAATCATATATTTATGTAGAAATGTATATATTTTTTAATCAATTACTTCATCTAGTCAATCCCTTCTAAAGAAATGAGGGATGGGAGATGCCAAATTAGACATTGTTAAATCTGTCTTGCCTAAAGAATCCCCGAGAGCTTTGATATACAAGTCAAAGGCGATGAGTAAACTGGAGATATTTCAAGCAGTCCATCACGCGCTCTGTGATAATTAAATATGTTAAATATCGAATATATGATCTGCAACAGTTGCAGGAGTTCATATTACCTAAGACAAGTTCAAATAGGTCCCATCTTCTGTTGCTCATGAGAGTGCAATTAGCTTGATCGAGCAAAAGAGAACTGTCAAAGCACCTTAATTCAGGCATTCATCATACTGGAACATCCCGGGAGACATGGAAGAATCACTCTTTGCAATAATGGTCAATTTGCAAACTAGGAAGATAAGTGATGGTAGAAAAATGTGGATTGTGTACGTGTGAAATATGGTGGGTGTTACGTGTATGTAGCGCATGGTTCCTCTGACTCTGCACTCCAGAAAATAAGAAATTGTGAAGACCCTCATTGCGATTACATCAGCAAGTCATAGACTATCATTAGTCGGAGGATTGATACATGGATTACAAAAATGTGTCTCGGTCATCCGGTAAAAGTGTGCAGGAAGCAAGTCTCCGAGAATTCCCTGCAATCATCAGTAATTGGTAACTTGTACGGATCAGGTATGTGTCTATTTAATGCTGGTGTCACATTTCTTCTCTGCCCGTGTAGACTCTCCACTCTCGTACTGTCTTACAGCCCAGGGTTGAATGTGCAAACGTTTCACTTAAAAGAATATTCAGCAGGGATTACCAGGCGCAGGCAATGTTCATGTAACAGGGAAATCTCATGCATGTTGTAACTGATATTTCTATATATGCCTTCCACCGGTGGTCTCGCCCTCCTGGCCATGACCTTGTGATATAGTAGATTATGACCTGACTTAGGTACTGTAGAGTACCGGGGTGCCATTTTTCCCATTGCCTTCTATATTAATTCCTCATGGATTACATAGTGCTAACATATTCCATAAAGATGTGCAATTTTATAATTAACCAAGCAGTATATTTTTGGGGGAGGGAAATCATTGCAAGTCTGAGAGATCATTGGATGGTCAGATCCAAAACCAGGGTCCCAGTGCTGTATGGGAAAAGTTTTAACCACTGAGCTACCTGGCTACTCATGCAATAACATATCCTTCCGCTTAATGGGTGTAGGTTTATTAAAAATCATGCAAAGAAAAAGTGAATTTTATAATCTAATTTTCTTATCTCATGGATTTACTCGCATAACTTAGGGCCAATTTAATAGGAAGTCAATACATTTTTGGAGTATAAAGGGAAAACAATTACAAACTCCATAAAAAAATGGTTTGATTAGCCATGATTATTGTAAGGCAAGGAAATAATGCTGACCAATGAGCCACCATGCCCTCTATATATAGACAGAAGAAAAGAACATTGCCAAAAGGACTATAAAATGGGTGTTATTTATGTAAATTTGCATTAAAAGGGTCTTTTTTGGAAGTTTTTTGTGGCATTCCTGAGCCAAACAGCGGTGAGGCTTACAAATGTCCCACAATTTTGTTATGGTGCCACCCTAGTCAAAACTATATTGCCCTCCCTCCCCCCTTTTTCTTTTCTTCTCTTCTGCCCTTCTTCCTTTCTCTTCTACTTATAATTATTTCTTCTTTCGCTTACCTTCGGATCCTCCCCAGATCAACTTAGTTGCCCTTTAAGGCCCCCTGACACCCGCTTTCTTTTTTTAGCCACATTTGCCCTTGAGGATTGGGTCTCCACTACCTTCTTCTGCCCTTTTAGGTTTCCTCTTCACACCTTTCCCTGTAATATAACTATGACAGGTCCGCCTTGGCTTGGAAGACATCTGGTTGAGGTGTTCTGGGTTTTTCTAATTCCATCTTACTATTTGGTTCCATCTTATAGTGTTCTATATTTCTGACTCACTATACTTGCCACTTCTCTGTTGTGATGTCATTGCCACCTGTCGGCTCTTTGTTTATAAATAAGGCCGGCCGCGGACAGCCGCCTGCATTTTTGGCCCATGCTCCCATACAAAGTATGGGAGTGCGGACCTTAAAAAGCAAAAGATAAGACATTTCCTATTTTTTGCGGTACACTTCTACGGCCCGGACACCTTCCCGTAAATGAATGGGAAGGTGTCCGTGAACAATAGAAGTGAATGCGTCCGTAATTGCGGTCCGCAATTACGGACAATTTTTACGGTTGTGTGCATGGGGCCTAACAAATTATTTAAAAAAAACCCTGAAAGTTCTTATAGTGACTAGAGCCCTGTATGTAAAACACTTATTAGTTCTATTGTGATGTTAAAGTCTGTTTCCATAACTCCTGTAAAATCGGAGAGAGCCACGCGGCCACCTCTCCATTCATTATCTGCCTGCATGCCGTGGCAGGTTAGGGATCGGGGGACCGGCATCTATCCGATATTTATGGAATATCTTGTGGATATGTGTTTGAGTTGGGAATAACCCTTTAATGAGTGGATGTTGAGCCTTCTTGGCATAGGGGCTAATTTGTACAAAATGACTTGTCTACTATGCCTTGTCCTCTAGACGGCCCATGTGACAGCCCTCTATGGTAATTTTTTTTGTGCGATGGAGCCTAATTAGACATCTTTGTCTCTTTGTATTGCTCTCCGTTCACTGGACATGACAAAAGCTTTAAAAACTGTTGCTGACAAAACCTCACAATACAAAACCAATGTATTTTCCCGGTCAGATTACTCCCACTGATCACTCCATTTGCATAATGCACACAATTATTGGGATTAAGCTGAACAACAATTACGCTCTTTTTAATATGTGCCAGAATATGAAGCCAAAGCTACAGCAATGCGGTAGCAAAATGACAGACGACATGCAGCACAAGAGGCTTTTTATTTGTTTTTCTACATTAGAAGTAGCCCTGGCAGTGGTCGGAATAAACATGGCACTTTACACTCTGACCACCCACATACTATACTTCTGCTGTTCACTTCGTAATTGGCATGGTTACTTTTTGGGAACAAATGAATTATTTATAAGTCATTATGTTTTGCAGATCTGGTGTTACTCACCATTCTGTATCTGGCTCAATTTTTGACCAATTACAGTGGTTGACTCGCATTATGTTTCAAGACTCTTTAAAGGGACAGACATTATGGCCTCATGCTCGCGAGCGTAAGGGATTTTACTGTCCGGAAATACGGATCTGAAGGCTACGGATACACATCCATAGCTGTCCGCAATTGCAGAAGCGCCCACAGACTTCTATGGGTGAGTCCGTGCCGCAATTGCGGACGGGTAGAGGACATGTTTTTTTATTTTTCGTATCATTTCTACGGCACGGACACACATCCGTAAATATACGGAAAGGTGTCCATGGCCAATAGAAATTAATGGGTCCGCAATTTCAGCCGTAATTACGGATGAAGACTACGGTTGTGTGCATGAGGCCTTACAGAAGTAGCCACCTATAGGTGAAACTAGAGAGGTAGTTTTATTTCTTCTGGAGGAGAACTATTTTGCATACTTTTCCCATGGAGCATTGCAAGAAAAAAAAACCTAATTAGCTGGATCTCCACAAGTAGTGTACAGAAAATATTGATCTCATCTGACTTTTATACTGACTTAAAGGGAGTCTGTCAGCTTATTTTTGGCTACTAAACCAATAATGGCACTTAAGGGGACTTAAACATAGTTAAAAACATATCTTTGTTACCGCTGATAAACTTATAATTTCAGATAAAAAGTACTTTTTTTTTCTCAAATGCAAATTAGGTGGCAAGTGCCCCTGAGGGCAGTTCTAAGCCAAGATGGTGCTGCGGTGTAAACCCTGCCCAATGCCTCCCCTTTGGCCTTGATTGATGTCTCACGCATTAAATGGCATCACCGTCATTGGCCGAATGCTGGGCCATCATATATTTACAACCCCTAGCCAGCGTTGTTATTGGTTTAGGAGCTAAAAAGGAGCAGACAAACTCCTTTTAACTCAATGGTTGTATGCAAATATTGATTCTTTTTCCTACAGCACACTTTTCCCATAATGCTACTAGCTCTTATGCAATTCTACATGGGCCTCAAAGAAACATTATAGATATCTTGTAAAGCTGTCTTGGTTGTATTCAGAATGACAGTGGTATATTAATGGCAAAACAAGTGCTAATCATGGTGTGAGAGTCAATAAAGGGGTTGTCAATTACTGGACAACTGATGACCTATCCACTGAATAGATCATTAGTACGTGATCTGTGGGGGCCCGAAACCCGGACCCATCACCGTTAAGCCACTCTGGCTGCCTCCGAGCACCGGACATACATGCCGGAACAGTTGGCTCTGGCCACTGAATAGTGGCTGAGCTGTGGTACTGCTGCTCTGCCCCTATTCAAGTGAATAGGAGCAGAGCTGCAGTTCGACAGCACGGCCGCTATTCTATGTACGGAGCCAACTGCTTCCGTCTCTGTACATCGTGTAATGGGCCATAACATCCGTGCCTCGAGGCAGCCGGACTGGCTTAACGCTGCAGGGTCCGAGTGTCGGACCCGCACCCATGATATACTGATGACCTATCCGGTGGTAGGTCATCAGTTGTTCTGTAGTGGAAAACCCCTTTAATGTTCAAGAATTTCCAAAGAATAGAGATGATACAGAAAGTTAAAAAAAAAGGTTTCGAGTTTAGTCCTTTTTGCTCTTGGTTATATGTCAAAGAAGGTCTTCGATCGAAACAAAAATCCATTAGGAATAATCCGAAAAGTAAAACTTGTGAAACTTTTTCCATTTATTCTAAGGATCTAAGTAGAAAAGATACGTAGGAATACCTAAATCCCAGTGCTACTAGAGTTTATATCCTTGTTCAATTGTATTCGGGCTGATACATAAATTTCTCCTGCACGGGACTGTGTTGTTTGGACCCATACTTTGGTGCCCATAGAAATCTATGGGCATACATTGCACCAATGCTTCAAGTAGAGAATACGGTGTGGTTAAGAAAGCACCAAACAAAAGCACATGGACTCCTTACGGGTCCGTAATATGGACCCATGGAGGCTTCATGTGACACCGTCCAGGCTTAGCCAGTAGAGCTCTTTTTAAAAGCTTTTATTTTGGAACGACCTTGTAGCTGGCTGCAACACATTTCACGGCTCTGTTTTCCAAGGCCTAGAGGCTTTTATGAAAATCGAAATGGCATAACACATTAGTAATAAAATGGTGCTTAATTTCTATTTCAACAAGCTGAGAAAAGTCTGACTAGTCCGTGTCAGAGCACAAGGCTTAGAAATATGTACAATCATATCACGATAACCAAGTATATTTAACAACAAGACCATCATTGTGTTGTTCAGCTGTTCGTTGTAGTGCTATAACATAGGCTTAGTCTGGTATTCCTAGCTCCCGATGCAATGATGGGAGTGTATATTACTGCAGGGGGTAATATGGATCTTCAGAGGTCATCTAGAAGTAGTCCAAAAATTCTGCCTGAGCTGAATGGCTCATGATAATCATCATTATACTATACAGGGAGATAAAGAATGAAACATGTTCCACTTATTCCTTTGCGTTCTCATAAAATATTTAAAAAGTTGACCCCGGACTATAATACCATTGATCCTATTTTACCCCCATGTCTTAATGTAATAAACACGTAGCAGAACTATTTTTTATGCCATCAGTGGTCTACTGTTGGACTGACCAACCATTGGGACTAGCGATGAGCAAATTTTTTTTCATTTTTTTTGTGCTGGTGTTTTGCCAACAAGGGCCTATGTTTGTATCGTTTGTTGCCATCCATGAATACATTTCCACTGATCTAATACTTATTTATTATTGTTTATGGATGTAATGGATCTTTTATATTGCCTCCTATAATCCGGAAATTTATACCAATACCACTGGATAGAAATTGTGGTGGATCCGCACAATGGGGGATGGTTATAAATATTTTAATAAGACATTTTATGAGGTGGCAAGAATGGCGCAAATTGATGCAAATTTCTCAAAATGGCGCCTGTGGGATTATAAATATAGTAAAACTCTCTTTTCCTTATGGTTTACTTTACAACAATATTTTACCCAAAAAAATGAAGACTCAAAAAGGTGCACCGTAATAAACATGACACACATGGCGTACTCCACTTTTTTTGGTGCAATTTGTAAAAAGACTCTTGTGAATTTTTCTTAGTAAATTTCCTCTAAATCTCTTATAGTCCCTATTCAATTGTCCTGTTAATTTTTCTTCTTCCAGATTTTTGATTTATCGGAGCCTCCAACGCAGATGTGAATGAAGCCTAACCTAGTCTAGTATGAGTCCTTAATTCTGATTATTGAGATGATTTAGTATTTATTTTTTGCTAATAAAAAGATATACTGAAAAATATTTGTGTACTAAACTTTTTTTTTCTGATGGCATATTTTTTTTATGGGGGCAGCCATTTCACCTATTGACTTTTATTGTAAAGTGTTGTGGGCATGCTCTGTGACATGTGCAGAGGGTGCTATGCAGGGAGGGGGTGGAGGTGAGCAGGGGCGTAACTAGGAAAGACTGGGCCCCATAGCAAACTTTTGACTGGGGCCCCCCTCCCCTGGGTGTCACACAACCCCCCCTTGCAGATAGTGCCTTTTTTACAGCCCTCCCCTGTAGAAAAATGCCATACAGCCCCCCATGTAGATAACGCCATACAGCCCCCTCTGTAGATAACACCATACAGCCCCCTCTGTAGATAGCGCCATGCATCCCCCTGTAGATAACGCCATACATCCCCCTGTAGATAACGCCATGCAGCCCCCCCTGTAGGGAACGCCATACAGCCCCCCTGTAGAGAATGCCATACAGACTCCCCCTGTAGGTAACGCTATACAGCCCCCCTGTAGAGAACGCCATACAGCCCCCCTGTAGATAACGCCATACATCCCCCTGTAGATAACGCCATACATCCCCCTGTAGATAACGCCATGCAGCCCCCCTGTAGATAACGCCATACAGTCCCCCTGTAGATAACGCCATACAGTCCCCCTGTAGATAACGCCATACAGCCCCCCTGTAGATAACGCCATACAGCCCCCCTGTAGATAACGCCATACAGCCCCCCTGTAGATAACGCCATACAGCCCCCTCTGTAGATAACGCCATACAGCCCCCTCTGTAGATAACGCCATACAGCCCCCTCTGTAGATAACGCCATACAGCCCCCCTCTGTAGATAACACCATACAGCCCCCTTTGTAGATATCTACAGAGGGGGCTGTATGGCGTTATGTACAGGGGGAGGTATGGCGTTATTTACAGGGGGATGTATGGGGTTTTGTACAGGGGGGGCTGTATGGCGTTATCTACAGAGGGGGCTGTATGGCGTTATGTACGGGGGGGCTGTATGGCGTTATCTACAGAGGGGGCTGTATGGCGTTCTCTACAGAGGGGGCTGTATGGCGTTCTCTACAGGGGGGCTGTATGGCGTTTTCTACAGGGGGGCTGTATGGCGTTCTCTACAGGGGGGCTGTATGGCGTTATCTACAGAGGGGGCTGTATGGTGTTATCTACAGAGGGGGCTGTATGGCGTTCTCTACAGGGGGATGTATGGCGTTATCTACAGAGGGGGCTGTATGGCACTAACGCCATACAGCCCCCCCTGTAGGGAACGCCATACAGACCCCCCCTGTAGGGAACGCCATACAGCGTCCCCCCTCCCAATAAAATGTGACCTACAGTGTGAAAAGACAAAAGACATGTATCCCCTATCCACAGGATAGGGGATACATGTGTGATCGCTGGCAGCGATAGGGAGAACGGGGGACTGAAGGTCCCCTGAAGTTCTCCATGACTAACCTCTGACTTCCGGCGTCTGCGCAGCTCAATAAAAATGAAAGGAGCGCTGGTCACGCATGCGCACAAGCGCGACCGGTGCTCCATTCATTTCTACGGAGCTGCCGACACAGACCCCGGAAGTCCGAGGTTTGTGATGGAGAACTTCAGGGGACTTTCAGTCCCCCGTTCTCCCTATCGCTGCCAGCGATCACACACGTATCCCCTATCCTGTGGAAAGGGGATACATGTCTTTTGTTTAATGGCAGAGCGGGGAGATACCTCCCTGCTCTGACGTAGTGTTCAGTGGCGTCCCACTGTAGCAGCCATAGCGGCTGCTAGTGGATCCTCCGGCCATGCTGGGGGCCCGTGCCGGCGGGCGACACGGGCCCCCTCATGCCGCGGGCCCCGTAGCAGCCGCTACGGCTGCTACGGCGGTAGTTACACCACTGGAGGTGAGCTATTGTCCATGGTGTGATCTTTTATCTGCTTCCAGCATTATAATATAGGTATTACTATTTATTGCAATCCTACAATATGATGATTATGAGATAACTGATGACCTTGCCCCCAGTGTACACAGCACAAGCTGAAAAGTGACAAAGTGTAGGGGTCCTTTTTCACCGTACAATTTTGGCCGTAACGAGTGCCGATCAATGAGACAGCTCTTTGATCGGCGCTCGTTTGCTCCTTTCATTAGATTTATGCTAATTAGTTCTTAATGACCAACTGGGCATTTTTTTAACTTTTTACCAAGTGGGCGTTGTAAAGAGAAGTGTATGACGCTGACCAATCAGTGACCAATCAGCGTCATACACTTTTCTTCATTCATGCACAGCTTGTTTCACTGCACAGCGTGATCTCGCTTGATCACGCTGTGACGGGACTTCCTCCCGCAGGTCCTTCACCGGAGCGATGGAAGAGTCAACAGACATCTCCTCCAGCTGCTGCAAATTCGGATAAACATCCTGGCACGGCTGGAGGCGATGTCTGTTAACTCTTCCATCGCTCCAGTGAAGGACCTGTGGGAGGAAGTCTCGTCACAGCATGATCTCGCGAACCGTTACATTTAGGGTTATACTTACGTTACACTTTGATGGGGTACACCGCATTTTCCTATTAAATAATATCCTATCTGCAGTAATAGAATCACTGTTCATCTATATCTGACACTCCCTGTAAAGTATCTTCTGTGTTTCCTCTAATCCTTTCTCCAAACTGGTTCCTGCAGCTGCTGCCCCCATATAATCATAGACAGGACATTTTTGCCAGTAACATGATGCACTGGAGTCTTTATGGGGATATTGATGTCTCACTAAGCACCTATCACTTAGCCACGCTTGATATGAGTGATCACCAGTGTTTTATGCCCGACCAATGAATTTGCTTAAAGTTTTCTTGAAGACCCTAAGGTAAAATTCCAAACCAGGAGCAACCTGCTCCCAGCCCCCAGCCAAATGTTCAGATGTCTCTACATGGCAAGGAATTAGTTTAATCTCATCACCATTTTGTGTAGCAGCGAGGACCTGGGGAGAGCGCAAACATCTGTTCTCCTCTTCGCTGTCTTGTGTTAGTTTCATCCCTAGTACATCCTTTAGTTGAGTTTTGGTTAACCACTTGTTTACAGAGGAGCTCAGTGCATTCAATAGAATGAGATATGTGTCCATTAATGCTATTGACATCTCCATATAAAATAACATATAGGGCGATGCAAAAACAAAAAGTTCCAATTAAATTCATGATCCAAGAATTCGGGATTTTAGCACTTTGTGGCATGATACCCAATTCTGCACCGGCTGGAAGATCTATATACCATTTGATTCATGTGTGAGGGAAAGGTAACCCCTAACTGGGGTGGTCCAGTCCCAGAATCTTCTAAAAGCTCATTAAAGGGGTTGTCTAGTTAAAAAAACCTATTTCCATATACCCTATTAGGGAATTCTGTGTTAATAGAGGGGGGGGGGGGGTCCCATGTTTAGGATCCTCATCTCTTGGCCGGAGTGCAGAGCAGTTACAAAGATCGTCTCTCACTCTTTCCTGTCCTACATTACATAGACAACCCATTGATATTAATGTGTGCTGTGTAATACTTCATTTCTCCTGTGGTGGCACTGCAGGGAAATTGAAGACTTACTGCTAGGTTTCCCCACAGATTACAGGTGATCGGTGGAGGTTCCAGCAGGGGGACACTTTGGGACCATCTTGTTGTTAAGGGACCTTTCTTTCAAGTAGGGATTGTCTAAAGCAGAGAACCCTTTTTAATGCTATTAGTCCATTCAAACCAATGAGATTTAAGAAATCCATGGATTTGGAAACAATTAGACATGGAAAATCCAGCCTTTTTTCTGAGGGCCTAGATTTTCTTAAATCAGTGCATTGGTGGGAATTTGAACTCTGATTGATTTGTCGGGCGTTTTTGAAATTGGAGTAACATTCATGAAAAACAATTATGTAGTAAACTATGAATTTACTATTATGGCGTACAATGGTGTTTTACAAGTTTCGCATAGAATTTAGTTTTTGTTTTTTTTATCTCAAAATTGTTGTAGTCTCCTGTAGATGAAGCCATATTGTTCTGAAAGAACTGGAATAATTGGTGCCTCACTGATTTAATGTAATGTTTCATTATTTTGGGGCAATATTTTACTTAGCGTAGTAAAGGAACTTCTCTGTTCATGGTGTCCTACAATATTATAAAGCACCTTAGTCAGTTTGGGTTCTTGGTGTTTCCCAAAAAGTTCTGTCTTCTTTCTGGGTCTTCAGGATAATACATTTTCTATACATGATTTTTATGATAGAATCCTTTCATCTCGTCTTTGGCCATTTTTGTCCACTTTTTACTCAAGCTCTACGTCCTCTTATATTGTCTTTTACATCATACAATTCTTTACATGACTAATCACCTCAATTTAAGATATCCCAAAACTGATGACCAATATTCTTTACGGCAATGTGCCAAATTTAAAGTTCTATACTTGGTTTGTCTTCCATCTGGGTTGGGTATCTTCCTTCACTATGGTATAGGGAGAGATGTAGTAATCTGACTGGTTGTCATATTTAAGCACATTCTCTTTTACTTTCAAGTGTTAAATACCAAGATCTGCCATTCACTTCAACACAATCTTCTTTATTTATATAAAAGCCGATATCTTGGACAGATCTATGACATCAGTACATGAGAAAACAAGAGTTTTGTTTCCGATCACTCACTAAAGGGGTTGTATATGCTTTGTTTTAAAGAAACCGCATCAATCTTGTCCATATTTTGTGTCTGGTTTTGATCTTCAGTCCCATTGAACTGAATGAGATTGAGCTGCAATACCATACACAGCCTACAGACAAAAGTGGCACTGTTTTGGGAAAAAATGACCCTTTTCTAATATAGTACAGCCCCTTTTATTATTTGCACTATTTGTCCAATAAGTTTTTAGCAATTTATTTTCTAATATTGTCATCTATTTAATAACAACCATATAAGTCTCAAGTCTCCAGCCCCTAGATTTATTGCAATAAACATGCTTAATTTAACACACATTAAGAAAGTTAATTAGTGCTAGCTACACTGTGTGTGTGTGTGCGTGTGTGTGTGTGTGTGTGTGTGTGTGTGTGCGTGTGTATGTGTGTGTGTGTGTATGTGTGTGTGTATATAAATATATACGTATGTACATATAAATACAGATGTACCAATGTTTAGCTTGACCCTGATATCCTGCTGCAGCGTGAAATTACAAAACAAAAGCCATTGAAAAGTCAAGTTAGTTTCTTGCCACTGTGTATTTAATGCGTTAAAAGTCAATATAAAGATGGCTACATCTGTGTGTGTGTACATGTGTGTGTGTGTATATGTGTGTATATATATAATATTAGTATTCAGCTGAAGGTGACAAGTTACATTGTGTCACATCCCTGCTATTGAAGTGAGACTTTTTGCACATGTCCTTATGAAGTATTTTTAACCCTGTAAGAACTGTTTATATCAGGGCATAGCACACACTAAGGCCTCATGCACACAAACTTATTTTTTCCCTCCCGTAAATACTGGCGTAAATACGGGTCGTTGGTCACACGTATTTGACCCGTATTGCACCAGTACTTACGGATCCGTGCCCGTAAATACGGGTCCTTGGTCACACGTATTCCACCCGTATTCCACCCGTATTTACGGGCACGTTTTCTCTGCAAAATTACACTGCAGTAATCGGCAGCTCCTTCTCTCTATCAGTGCAGGATAGAGAGAAGGGACAGCCCTTTCCGTAGTAAAAGTAAAAGAAATTCATACTTACCGGCCGTTGTCTTGGTGACGCGTCCCTCTCTTGACATCCAGTCGACCTCCCTTGATGACGCGGCAGTCCATGTGACCGCTGCAGCCTGTGATTGGCCTGTGATTGGCTGCAGCAGTCACATGGCCTGAAACGTCATCCCAGGAGGCCGGACTGGAGGAAGAAGCAGGGAGTTCTGGGTAAGTATGAACGTCTTTTTTTTTTACAGGTTGATCTATATTGTGATCGGTAGTCACTGTCCAGGGTGCTGAAAGAGTTACTGCCGATCGTTTAACTCTTTCAGCACCCTGGACAGTGACTATTTACTGACGTCGCCTAGCAACGCTCCCGTAATTACGGGTGCACACACGTAGTCACCCGTAATTACGGGAGCCCCATAGACTTCTATGGGCCTGCCCGTGCCGTAATTACGGCCTGAAATAGGACATGTTCTATATTTTTCAACGGCACGGGCACCTTCCCGTAAGCATACGGGGAGGTAACCGTGGCGAATAGAAGTCCATGGGCCCGTAAAAACGTGCCGTAATTACGGGCGTTTTTACGTTCGTGTGCATGGGGCCTAACATACTTGCAAACAGTCCTGATTTTCACAGGACTGTCCAGGAAACTCGACCATAACACGGGTAAGGTTATACATATGTGCATTACAATTAGGGTATGTTCACACTCAGTGTTCTCAGACATAATTCGGGCGTTTTACGCCTCAAATTACGCCTGAAAAATTGCCCCTAATACGCCTACAAACATCTGCCCATTGCTTTCAATGGGAATTACGATGTTCTGTTCCCACGAACCTTTATTTTACACGTCGCTTTCAAAATACGGCGAGTAAAATGATGGCTCGTCAAAAGAAGTGCAGGACACTTCTTGGGACATTTTTGGAGGCGTTTTTCATTGACTCCATTGAAAAACAGCTCCAAAAACGGCCATAAAAACGCAGCAAAAAACGCGAATTGTTAAAAAAAACGTCTGAATGTCAGGAGCTGTTTTCGCCTGAAAACAGCTCTGTATTTTCAGACGTTTTTTCTCACTGCGTGTGAACATAGCCTAAGTGTTTCTTCTGCTTACAAACGTCCCATCATTTGGGATTCAGATTTTGATAAGTTTACAGTAATATACAACGCTTGTTAATCGATACTATTTTGCTGTCACTTTTTGAGTTTTCTTTACACATTAATCTAAAGCTGGCCATACACTAGAGGTTTTGAACAGCCAAAAAGGCAGATGTAAACCATTTTGTGTGAACTATTGGTCGCTGTCAAGAATGAGCGTGAAAGAGGTTGACAAAAGACCGATATCTGTGGAGAGAACCTATAGTCGTCCAATAAGAGGCAGCACTCCGAGCAATAGTGAAAAAAATGGCCTTTTTATTAGCTCTTGTGCGACGTTTCGGCTCTTTACATGGAGCCTTTTTCAAGTTGCTTGAAAAAGACTCCATGTAAAGAGCCGAAACGTCGCACAAGAGCTAATAAAAAGGCCATTTATTTCACTATTACTCGGAGTGCTGCCTCTTATTGGACGACTATAGGAGATTTGGAGCTGTGATCGAGCTCCTGGGGCCTGCATACTTTGACTGGTGCTGCTGGACGGTGGACTCTCTGTGGAGAGAACCTGCCATGTTAAATCTTTTCATTATTTTCGGGTGCAGTCCCTGAAAAGTCATTCATGCCACACGACAGATCTGCACCTCTTCAATAGAAGCCCAGACCCAGCCACGGATTAATGCAGAGATCGACCAGTGATTTATCATTTGAACTGATGACGACGTCCAAACAACGACCTTCACAAACCAACTATGAGCGACAAGTCGTTCAGAAAATGGCCGTCTGAAATCACTAATGTATAGCCGGCTATAAATATCCTGCTGTGACTATGTTGAAAAACCATGGAACTGACCTGTCTTGCAGTCAATGTGCAATGCAGTGTATTTTTAACGGATGAGATGAACAACCATACATGTCATGTCCCAGTGCACAGCATAAGAATTCCCCTCGTCTAACTCGGTTCCATAGGCATGAAACTTGGTCATGGCTGAATTATAAGAGGGGGTAAAGGGGCAAATGCCCTTGGATCTCTACCATCTTGAAGCCTCTATCACCTCTCACAATGTTTTATAAAAGGGGCAAACTAAATTTTTTGCAGTGGCAGACTTGTTACATATAGTATTACCGTTACTTGGGTACTGTTTGCAGTATTTGGCCCTGAAGGTGTTGCACAGTATACAGTATGCCACCTTATATGACTCTGAGGCAGCGGCCATAGATCTCATGCCATTTCATAGTACCGATTGTAACCCCAGAGCATGCACAACACTTACATTACTGCAATAGTTAGATCTGCAGAAGGAGAAATATTATAAATAGTGCAGGGGTGTGATAACATATGATAATTACACAATAATGTAAAAACTCTAGAAAACATGCAAATTAATTCTTCCCTTTTATGAGCCTAAACAGTGTGAAGTCATTGCGTGCAACGGTTGGGAGGGAATAAGTTTGGGTACAGCTTTTAGAGCACCCCAAGCTTCAAGCTACCCCACTGGTAATCCAATGCATACTGGTAGTACAAGCGCAGCTTTGTAAATCTACCAATTTTGCAAATTTGGTTTTGCAAGATTTAAAAAAAAATAAAAAAAATAAATACCATAAGGTACAATGGTGTATTATACGGATCCGAAATTTGGCACCTATAGAGTGCTATGGACCCGTCCTGTACCTTTATCTGTCTAAGATTTTATACATAGTCACATGGAGTTCCATCCCATCCCATATTAAAGATATTGTCCCCCACCACCTCACAGAGGTACCATACGGAGATTTTATATATATATATATATATATATAGCAGACAAAAAATGGCGACAGCACCCTGCAACACTAATGCCACCTAAACCACTAAATATAAATAAATATGCACTAAAGCTAAATCTACTTACAAATAGGGAGGTTCTTAGTGCACATTTTGATCAAAAAGTGTTAGCCCACCTGCCACGACAAGGCGACCTCTGTAAGGTGGGAACCTACGCTGCACATACACCCAGAACTGGGACTAAGCCTACATATATACCTGGGGATGGTAGGATCCAGCATTGAACTGATTAAAATCACCCAGGGCAGAATGGGAGGAGTGCAAGAACAACAAGTGGAGGCAGTCACTAACCCCACATATATGGATACCATAAACACAACAAAAAGTTGAACAGCACATTCCAACTAAATGATACAAAATGTATGCAGGTGCAAGAACACCTGTGACTGCAGAAATACAGCAGACAAAAAATGGCGACAGCACCCTGCAACACTAATGCCACCTAAACCACTAAATATAAATAAATATGCACTAAAGCTAAATCTACCTACAAATAGGGAGGTTCTTAGTGCACATTTTGATCAAAAAGTGTTAGCCCACCTGCCACGACAAGGCGACCTCTGTAAGGTGGGAACCTACGCTGCACATACACCCAGAACTGGGACTAAGCCTACATATATACCTGGGGATGGTAGGATCCAGCATTGAACTGATTAAAATCACCCAGGGCAGAATGGGAGGAGTGCAAGAACAACAAGTGGAGGCAGTCACTAACCCCACATATATGGATCACATAAACACAACAAAAAGTTGAACAGCACATTCCAACTAAATGATACAAAATGTATGCAGGTGCAAGAACACCTGTGACTGCAGAAATACAGCAGACAAATATATATATATAGTGTATTGCTTTATATAATTTATTTGTATTATTATTATTATTATTCATTTTTAATAATTAATAATTCAACTTTTTTCCTTTACATTGCCTATTGTTTTTTAGAGACAATTTATATCCAAATGGTGCAGGAATGAATCCTACGACACATAGATTACATTCTCCTACCCGGGAATATGTACAATAAGGACCATTTGTATCTGATCAAAGTCATGAAATGTTCACTGTTGTGACTTGATTCTTAATTTCCATCGATGCTGTGGAGGATTCAGTGTCATACATGGTCAAAGTGAATTACTGTCATTTATTTAATGGTTTGACTGGTGATCACCATGACCCAAGACCAATATATACATTCCTGGACGACTGTCACTCTTTTTGATTGACAAAGACAAGCCGAAGCTTGACATCAATCAGTGACCCCTTGTTTTCATATGGAGCAATTAAATGCGAGAATTAGATGAGAGGCGTTGGCTTTTTATAAATAACTAAGGCTATGTTCACACCACGTTTGTGGTTTATGTTCGTTGTATATGCCCAACATGTCCGTAGCCTATAATCTGCCCAACATTTGCCAAACGAGTGCCCATTTGGCACATTTTCAGGTGGAATGTTTCGGCATTCCTTTCTCTTTTACTGTATTGAAAAGTGTAGTTGAATATGGATCATGTAAAAAAAAAATTATACTGCACGGTATGGGCGCATCTCAACGTTGCAGTGACCGCATTCAGACTAAACCGTGCCCACATGCAGTGGCTAATGCCCGCACGATTTTGCCAGTACCACTGTGGTATTACCGGCAAAATCGTGCGGCCATTGGTCACCACATATGGTCCTGGTTTCGTCCAAATTTGACCAACAAAACCATGACATACGTTGGGTCTTTACGTTCAGCGCATATGATAGGAGATTTCAACAGAAAATGTGATTAACCTAAAGCCTAAACGTGATGTGAACCGAGTCTAAAGGTCCTCTTACACGGCCTGGGCCGTGTAAACAAGCGCCGGACAATGAGACAGCTCGTTGATCGGCGCTCGTTTGCTCCTGTCACACGGAGCTATGGATGGGGACGGGCGCTCGCTACTCCGATCGCTCGTCCCCATAAATTATTATCATGTCGACAGCACGTGTCCCTGTTTACACAGAGGGACGCGCTGCCGACAATGTTAATATTTAACTTTTTTAAAACGGTACAATCAGCAGATGATCGAGTGTTTGCTCGTTCATCTGCTGATCGCTGTCTTGTTTACACAGGGCAATTATCGGAAATGAGTGTTTTATGAACAATTGTTTGCCCAAAAATTGGCTGGAGTAAAAGGGCCTTTAGTTGCATACAGTGGGGCTATATGTTCGGTGTGTTCGTCCTTACCTTCAGTCCAAAGCAAAACATCAGAGGAAAATTACCAATTCAGCTCTGCTGCATCTGAAAACTATGTAAATGAAATAACAGGCGGACTCCCTTGTGGTAACACTGAGTAGAGAGACACAAGTTCTCTTTGATTTCTTTGACTGACTCTTACCAAACCTATTTTCTTCACATTAGCAGTGTGTACACAGACCACATGCTTCCACACTCGCCCGCATTTAATGTTTCTTTAGTTGACTGAGAAGAACATTAGGATAGAAAATTCTACCTTCTCATAGATAAACCGCACAGATTCAGATTCTGGTCGGTCCAAAAATGTGTAAATCTAATAATTTGCTGGAGGTAAATTATCATTTTGTTGTTCATAATTAATTCATGTGTCAGACAGTTCTGATTAAATGTCTTCTGAAAACGGCTTAAACATTTTAAGCATTTTTTGAGACACTTAGTGAAATTGAAAAGTTCACAAATCATTTCCATCTATGACTCTGCAGTGCCAGTTCATAAAAATCTGTCTTTTAAAATATAACTGTAGAGGTTTTAGAAAGCTGTATTTTTTACATGGACACCAGACTTCCTAATAAAACGCTCGCAACAGAAAAATTTGAAGAAAAAAAAATCAAGCTGAATGTTTAAAGGGGGGTCTTCACCTCTTACCTGCTTTGGTTGATACAGACAAAAAAAAACTAAATATGGGGGGGGGGTCGAGCGTGCCGCTGACTGAGATGGCGGTGTGGTGAGCACTCTCCTGCTTTCATCGTAGCAAATAAGCGGCTCACAGTGACAGTTTGCCTCACATTGAACTCCATTCTCCCTCATCGTACTCCTAACTTTACCTGCACCGGCTGTGTACCATGACCAGGGGACGGCAGCTGAAAATGGAGCTGAAAAAGCTCCCTGGTTACTTCCCGGTGGCGGACCGCTCCCAAGATGGCGCCGGATCACTTTCAGAATCGGACGCTGTGCAGCCCAGCTTAAATATTTCTCCGCACCGCATAATGTATACTCCAGAATTGACATGTTTCTAGTAAGTAAACTCAGCCTACGATATATATCTGGATCCTCGATTGGGACTATATCATGGTCTGACCACGCCCAGATCATTCTGGATATCTTAGATAAATCCCCCTCACCCCCTATCTCATTCTGGAAACTGAATGATCTGGTATTAGAACATCCCCTGACTAAGGAACTAATGGATACTCATCTCCAAACATATTTTGACATAAACTTCCGCTCCTCCGATAATTGTTTTTCATTATGGAACAACCATAAAGCCTACATGAGGAGAATGGGGATTCAGGCCGTCTCCAGACTAAAATAGAATAGGGAAAAAACTTATATTGATATTCTCTCCCAACTGCACACTTTGGAATCTCTTAATAAAAAAAAAGTGACCCAAGATACTTCCCAACGCATCAAAGCCCTCAGAGACCAGCTCCAAAGTGTTCTTCTGTCCTGATATATGGCTTTATCCAAATCTTTGCAGTTTGGATTTTACCTTCACGGAAATAGGCCTGGTGCACTAGCTAAAAAAAGAAAAAAAAGAAAGGCTAAGCAAAGAACTGCGTTTTTATTTGACAAGCAAGGTGTCCGTATTACCCACACATTATCATTGCGGCTCGCCTGCTTATAGCTAAATCCTGGAAACTTAACACCACTATCTCCACTTCTGAACTCATTAGCCAGGTGAATATCTCCTACACGATCTAACGTATGTTCGCTCTAAGGACTCATCGGCCGTCTAAAATCTTATCACTGTGGGAACCGTGGACCAAACATCTACCTTCTATATCCTTGGGATCTAGAATCCCATAGTTAATAACAGAGTAAATAGTCTAGAACAGTCAATGAGCCCATAGTAAATAACCGCTCTATAGTCCATAGTAAATAAGCTATGAAGTGGCCATAGTAAAAACCAGTCATAGTGCCAATAGTAAATAACAATCATAGTGCCAATAGTTAAATACCCATTTTAATGCCTATAATAAATAACAGTAAATAACGGCTCTACAGTCAATAGTAAATAAGCAATGAAGTGGCCATAGTAAAAACCACTCATAGTGCCAATCGTAAAAACCAGTCATAGTGCCAATAGTAAATAACAATCATAGTGCCAATAGTTAAATACCAGTTTTAATGCCTAAAATAAATAACAGTTGTAGTGCCCATGGTCAGTAACAGCACACTTGCTCCTGTCACGATGGGTATATGGACCCACTAGGCTGCTTCTCCGTGGAAGAGGTTCGTAGCACAAGGGTACCTGAGATAGTCCAGACGGTGGCTGAGGCTCTAGCACAGATGGGGCTAGATGTGGCAGTTTGCGCCAGACGTGGCAGATGGCACAAGGAGTGGCAGATGATACCAGACTTGGTGTATTCCAGCAGGCGTGGCAGGTTGCGCCAGATGTGATGGATGATACCAGGGATGGTAGATGACATCAGACATTATGTATCCCAGCAGCCGGCACAACTGGACTCCGACACTAGACAAGCTCAGGAACGAGAAACAGCTCGGAATACAGGAGACCGGAAGCAGGGCACAGGAACTCTGGGAGCAGGAAAACACTAAGGGACCATTTGCAATACAAACATGGGAAAACTACAACAACGCGCAGACAAGTAGAGGAAGGGCGGAGCCCTTTTTATAGTCCAGGGTGCTCTGAGGATAGGTTAGGGAACTTTTAGAGAGTGCGCGCGCTGGCCCTTTAAGGCAGGGGACGAGCACCCAATTGCACAGTCCAGGATAGGAAGGCCATGCCAGCTGGCGTCTCCGGGGAGGGAGACACTGGCAGACGGCCAGGAAGTTGCGGTCGCGGCCGTTCGCCGAAGGTGAGAGGCTTCTGTGCTGTCAATTACTTCGTCACAAAGATTTTTGGAGACTAAGGGCAAACAGCACTAAAATGCGCTGTATGATTACCCGCATTCTCCACCTTCTACTCTGAGATTCATACCGCAGCCAAGAGGTGCCGCTGTTCAGAGATATTTGGGTCCCATCCAGTGAAATGTCCAGACCTCATATTTTAACAATTTGTGTGAATGAATCAGGACACATACGGCAGTACCACCTGCACTGCTCTGATAAAACCTATAATATACAGATACAGGTGCTTAGTTACAGTCTCAAAAAGGACAGCAGAAAATTGAATAATTGTATTTAATGTTCTCACTCGTCATTACATAGCAGAAAACATTCAGGAAATATTTATAAACAAGCTTTTATATTTAATAACTTCTTTTAATGTGTCGTAAATCCTTGGCCTGCAAGAAAATGATGGCATTTTGATGTATATGCGGCACAAAATGTACTGGCGGAAAAAGCTCCAGAAAGAAAGAAGATAGGGCCTAGATTATCTTAATGATAATTTAAATGGGTAATTCATTATATTCATTTTTTGGTGTAAAGAGATGGATAAAGGACTGTAAGAAGAGTCGACGAAGGAGTCTGGTCTAGACACGTTTCCTTTCAGACAAAGGCAGAGACAGGGGTGGATCGAGGACTGTGGAAGCCATCGGGCAAAACATTGTGTGGGTAAACCCCATTCACTAATATGCAAGGAGTAGCAGCGTAACTTGAAGCTCCTGAGCCCCAATGAGAAATCTGTAACAGAGTCTGCCCCTACCTTGTGTATTTTATAATACTAGTGTCTTATGTGGCAGAGGGGCCTTTAGACCCCTCATACACAAAGGCCCATGTGTGACTGCTACCTTTGCACACCCTATAGCTACACCCCTGGCAATGAGGTTCAAAAGGTTTATCCATCAAAGACATTTTTGCCAATTCATGTCTGATAGGTGAGGGTCCCACCTCTGGGACACCTACCTATTGTGAGAACGAGGTTCTCCCTAAAAATGTTTCTACCAAGTGAGCCACCACATCCAAGGGTAGATTAAATGGAGAGCTGGTCAAACATGCTTGGTTGCTTCTGTAACACCTATACACTTGGATAGCTCTCCATATGAATTACGTTCCTCTGATAGGTGTGGGTCCCCCACCTAGCAGACATTTATGACCCATCTATAAATATGCCATAAAAGTCTATAGAGAGAAACCCCCATTAATGGGGTTGACCAGTCATAAGAAGTTGATCGTCTATCCTCAGGGCCAGTAGAACTTAGAAAATTTGCATTCATTGTACGATATATGGATAAAGGAGGAAACCTAATTGACGGAATGGTTAATGAACCTCCCCTTACTCTAGCATGGAGATGTTGTACTTTTAATGTATAATTTATTTTCATCCGTGTATAACCACAGAGAACATTAGCAGATCTGTAACCCCAAGTGCTAAATAATGTACAGTCATTTAAAAAAGTTATGTAAGCAGCGATCCAGAAAAATTATTCTGTGGTATAGTCCATTATCGCCTAATTGCACAACCTTAGTCGGCCATTACAAAGTAATAATGGGAGTAACTCAACATCAATAAAACCAGTGATGGCTGCACACCAAAAGGCAGAACATTACCTGCAAAAGTTGAGTATGGTTAGCTGAGTAAATATTTATGGAGAGAATGTTAAAGGTAACTAAACTTTCAAAATTTTGACATGTCAAAAGTTTTGATCGGTGGGAGTCCGATCATTGAGACTCCAACTGATCGCTAAAATAAAGTTTCTAATTGGCTTTTCCTCAGAAAGCCGAACGAGCGATGTACGAGCTGAATAGAAAGTCTATGAGCCCGTACACCGCTCGCTTAGCTTTCTGAGGAAAGTCGATCAGAAACTAAGCGGCACAGAGATCACACAAGAGCTTCTGCTGCTTTGTTTAAGCGATCGGTGGGGGTCTTAGTACTCAAATCCCCACCAATCAAAACTTCTGACATGTCACTATGACATGTCAAAAGTTTTTTATTTTACGTTTTATTTACCCTTTAAGATTCCTAAAAATATAATCTTCATGTACTTAAAGAGGAAATCCAATAAAATGATCTTCTAATGTTACAGATGTGAGAAGATTACATTGGTGAAGTCTGTGATCTTGGACCACGACTGATTTCAAGAATGAAAAGTCTCTACAGAGTGATTAAACCCTTGGGCACTTCTCAGATATTTCATTGACTGAAAACCTTACAAAATATTCTAAACACATAGCCATTGAAATCAATGACCGATTACTGAGAATGTTGCACCAACTTTCCAGAAATCTCTGAGAGATCTGAAAGGGGTTTGATCCCTCTGTAGAGCCCTTTCACTCTGGAAACAACGGTGGTCCGAGTTCCAGGACTTTACCAATGTGACCTTCTAATCTATCTATGACTTATCAGAAGATGAATTTGATTGGATTCTTTCCTTTAAGATACTGCACCTAGTCTTGATTAGTCTTCCGCTTGGTCACAAGCGTTGCTTCACTCATACGTATCGTAGAGTCAGCCCATGGTGAAGCTATGGAGCCTCTGGATGAGAGGGAGCCCTTCCCATGTTGCCTATATCCCTTATTTTAATGGGTGTTGGGATCCCCTCTCCACAGGTCCACAAATGTTAGCAAACAAGGGCGTGTGGAATTCACCCAAGCAAAGTCCTTCTGCCCAATGTGGCTTGGGTTGTGGTGGTGTTAACCAGGACAAGAAGTGGACCCCATTCTTTTGTTTTTCATGGTCCCCCTTCACCTCTGTGTATGCCCCTGGCTTCCCCATTGACTTTTCGACACTTTACGAAAATGAAAAGAACTATAGGTTCGATCAGTTTTTAAAACCTGGGTCTGGTACCCAGTAGGGCCCTTAGCTGTAGTTTGGTCAATAATCGATTCCATTGGTGCAGATGATGCAATTCTAGCACTGCGCTCCTGCCTTTTGCATATAAAGCTGTCTTTCTAATCTCTTCATCTTTAACACCCCTTCTGCTAATAACCCAAATTTATTTATAAATGCAAAAATAATTTGCTGCCACACTGGGGACTCCATTACCCGCTGGCATTGACATCCAATAAACCTTTCTACAATCGCATTCTGGGATTAACATCTCATTCTACCATCAGTTCATTGCTATTGGCCCTTTTTGGATGCATGATTGTGTTCTGAATGATCAAGCTCAGAGTAATGGAAACAGAGATGTTATTTTAATTGCACAGTAAAAAAAAATCAAATGACTTATAGCAAATGTCATGCCCACGCAGACTGGTGTAATTGGTGCAATTGGGATTTACCAATCTGGAGTCAATACGTTTGGCTTATAATAAGTTCATTAAACTTTTGTCTGTGGACAATTACTGTGTGATGGAGTGTTCTCCTTCTGGAATTGTCACCATGCGTATGTGAATGGCACATTAAAACAACATGGAACATGTTGACGGCCAATTATAGTCTGTAGGTCTGATGTTCATTCAGTGCAATAAACATATGATTAACATCCATTGTATGCGCTTAGCTGTGAATCGCTATCAACTGGTTGCAATAGGTTTGGGGGGGGGGGTGGGATCACATTGAGCATAAGAAACCTTGGTGTAAATGTATATGGGATAATAATTTCCTCCTTAATGTTAATGATAAGAGTATTAGATGTTACCGAGGAGTTCTGTGACCATATAAAAGAACTCTGAGGCGACTAGTAAGGCTACAGTCAGACAAACGTAGCCCACCTCGGACATGAAAAACGTCCGTTTTTCAAGTCCGAGGTGCACCCGTGCCGGACGCGCTGTCACGGATTCCCCATACACTAGAGTCTATGCAGGGATGCGTGACACGCAGCAAAATAGAACATGTCCTATTTTTTCACGGACCGTTCATGCGCTCCATTGAAACACTGGTCATGTGAACGGCCCCAGTGAAATACATGAGTCCATGTGACAGCCGTTGTTTTAACCGTCACACGGGCAAGATACACGCTCGTCTGAATGAGCCCTAATACTCTCATCATTTATAGAACTAAAGGTGTAACGAAGCTCCTGGGGCCCAATGTAAAATCTGCAACAGTGCTCCTCATCTGCCATGGGCACCAGGCAGAGGGGCCTTTGGGATCAGGGTTCAGGATGACTGCTACGTTTGCAACCTTTATAGCTACCCCCTGTTATGGGGTACGTTAGGGTTGGGTATTACTGTCCAACATTGATTGATATGCCCTCATCATTTTCATATAGAAGGTCTGCAGCATTTTAATGTTTTTTTTATGATGTTCTGCAATACAGAGCCTGCTCTGTGGCTTGAAACAACAAGTGGTTTGTATATCAAGTGGAGTTCCAAAAACCGGATTGATTTACTGTGTTGTGTGTGACAAAGTGGGGGGCCATTGTATGTGATATATGTATTGATTGCTTGCTTGCTACAAAGTTTGCAAAAGTGACATTATTTAAAACCATTTTTTCCCTTGCAGTCCTTCCTGAGTAGCTGAGTAAGGGGGAGGGATTAGCTGCTACCAGGTGCTATAAATCAGGCCTCACTACTCTGTAGAGCCTGCTCTGTGGCTTGAAACAACAAGTGGTTTGTATATCAAGTGGAGTTCCAAAAACCGGAGTTCAAAAGAGGAGTTAAAGCCCCAGTAAGTACTCTTCTACTTCTTTTTCTTTTTGATTAACACCTGTTCGCTGTTTTTTTTTGTAACTTGGATAATGGATAGCAAGATTGGAGGTTTTCTTCAGTGCACAGTTTGCCATATGTATGCACGACTGGAGCCGGAGTTCCAGGGTGAATATCTCTGTGGCAGATGTGAGCATGTTGTTCACCTGGAGGCTCGCATTAGAGATCTGGAGGAGCAGAATGCAACACTGAAGAGGATAGACAATTTTGAGCGGAGCTTGCTGCTCACGGAGCATGCAGTTAGTGGGTTACAACTGGAGGGTGAAGACATGGGTGAGCAGGATCAGGTAAGTAGCTGGGTTAATGTAGTTAGGGGCAGTAGAAAGGGGTCAAAGACAAGGAAGGCCGATCCGGTTTCTGACATTCCAGGCAAAATTGCCAAGTTGGGTGATGATGCGAGGGTGTCAGTCTCAGAAATGGCAGCCCTAGTGGATACTGATCTCCCTAACAGCCTGGAGAACAGCCCAGCTAGTAGTCGGCGGGATGGTAATGCAGGTAAGCCAAGACAATTGATAGTCGTAGGGGATTCTATAATCAGGAAGACGGATAGAATAATTTGTCGCCAAGACCACCTCAACCGAATGGTTTGCTGTCTCCCTGGTGCCAGGGTTCGGCATGTGGTGGAACGGGTGGACAAATTGCTGGGAGGGGCTGGTGATGATCCAGCTGTCGTGGTCCATGTCGGTACCAACGACAGAATAAATGGTAGGTGGAGGAGCCTTAAGAATAATTTTAAAGAACTAGGCTACAAACTGAAGGGAAGGACCTCCAAAGTAGTATTCTCAGGAAAACTGCCTGTGCCATGCGCATCACAGGAAAGAAAGCGGGAGCTCAGGGAGTTAAATGCATGGCTAAAGTCTTGGTGTAGAGGAGAAGGATTTGGGTTCCTAGAGCACTGGGCTGACTTTTCATTGGGGTACAAACTGTATTCTGCAGATGATTTGCACCTAAATGGAAGGGGGTCCGCTGTGCTGGGGGAGAGAATTCTAGCTGGGGTGGCGGAGTATTTAAACTAGGGCTGAGGAGGGAGGTCAATGTAGAAAAAAAAAAAGGGGTAGCCAGGTTAGAGAGGGGTCAGACTATATTGGTGGGGGGAGAAACAGAATGTGGGGAGAGGACTAGACAACAAGATAAGGAGATCCTTTCGTTACAAAACATCAGTGTAAATAAAAAGGCCCGATTAATGTCAAATCACATTTCTGATAATAAAAGTGAAAAACTGACAGGCAAGTTAAAGTGTATGTTCACAAATGCCAGAAGTCTAGCAAGCAAAATGGGGGAGCTGGAGGCCTTGATACTGGAAGAAAATATAGATATAGTTGGTGTTGCTGAAACATGGCTGGACTCTTCACATGACTGGGCTGTAAATCTACAGGGTTTTACACTTTTTCGGAAAGACAGGACAAATAGGAAAGGCGGTGGTGTATGTCTGTATGTGAGAAGTGATATGAAGGCGAGTCTGAAAGAGACAATAGTGGGTGAAGACTGTGAGGAGGTTGAAACCTTGTGGGTGGAACTAGAAAGGGAGGTAAACACTGAAAAAATTACTTTTGGTGTAATCTATAGACCCCCCAATATAACTGAGGAGATGGAAGTTCAGCTATATAAACAGATGGAGCGGGCTGCACAGGCGGGTACTGTAGTGATAATGGGAGATTTTAATTTCCGGGATATTAATTGGTGTCATGGTTCGGCTTCAACTGCAAAGGGGAGACATTTCCTCAACCTGTTGCAGGAAAATTTTATGTGCCAGTTTGTGGAAGACCCGACTAGAGGTGAAGCTCTGTTGGATCTGGTCATTTCTAATAATGCAGATCTTGTTGGGAATGTCAATGTTCGTGAAAACCTCGGTAACAGTGATCATAATATAGTTACATTTTACCTATACTGTAAAAAACAAACGCAGGCTGGGAGGGCAAAAACATTTAATTTTAAGAAAGCCAATTTCCCCAGGATGAGGGCTGCAATTCAGGATATAGACTGGGAAGAACTAATGTCAAATAATGGAACAAATGATAAATGGGAGATTTTCAAATCTACTTTGAGTTATTATAGTGCAAAATTTATTCCTACAGGTAACAAGTATAAACGACTCAAATTAAACCCCACATGGCTTACACCTTCTGTGAAAGGGGCAATACATGACAAAAAAAGGGCATTTAAAAAATACAAATCTGAGGGTACAGCTGTAGCCTTTGTAAAATATAAGGAGCTTAATAAAATCTGTAAAAATTTAATAAAATTAGCAAAAATACAAAATGAAAGGCAGGTGGCCAAGGATAGTAAAACAAATCCCAAAAAATTCTTCAAGCATATAAATGCAAAAAAGCCCAGGTCTGAACATGTAGGATCCCTAAATAATGGTAATAGGGAGTTGATCACAGGGGATCAAGAGAAGGCAGAGTTACTAAATGGGTTCTTTAGCTCTGTATATACAACTGAAGAAGGAGCAGCTGATGTAGCCGGTGCAAGTGCTGTTAATATATCAGTTGATATACTGAATTGGATGAATGTAGATATGGTCCAAGCTAAATTAAATAAAATAAATGTGCACAAGGCCCCGGGACCAGATGGGTTACACCCTAGAATTCTTAAAGAGCTTAGTTCAGTTATTTCTGTCCCCCTCTTCATAATATTCAGAGAATCTCTAGTGACTGGTATAGTGCCAAGGGACTGGCGCAGGGCAAATGTGGTGCCTATTTTCAAAAAGGGCTCTAGGTCTTCCCCGGGTAATTATAGACCAGTAAGCTTAACATCCATCGTGGGGAAAATGTTTGAGGGGCTATTGAGGGACTATATACAGGATTATGTGACAATAAATAGCATTATAAGTGACAGCCAGCACGGTTTTACTAAGGACAGAAGTTGTCAAACTAACCTAATCTGTTTTTATGAAGAGGTGAGCAGAAGTCTAGACAGAGGGGCCGCTGTGGATTTAGTGTTTTTGGACTTTGCAAAGGCATTTGACACTGTCCCCCATAGACGCCTAATGGGTAAATTAAGGACTATAGGTTTAGAAAATATAGTTTGTAATTGGATTGAGAATTGGCTCAAGGACCGTATCCAGAGAGTTGTGGTCAATGATTCCTTCTCTGAATGGTCACCGGTTATAAGTGGTGTACCCCAGGGTTCAGTGCTGGGACCCCTATTATTCAACTTATTTATTAATGATATAGAGGATGGGATTAATAGCCAGTGGCGGATTAAGTAGACCATGGGCCCTGGGCTGTTACCCAAACTTGGGCCCCCCTTCCTCACCGTAACTATTTTTAACACTACCTTTTTGGGCAAGCATTAACAGTGTTACGATTCCCCTTGTCACAGCGCGGTGTCCCTACATACTGACAGGATCACACTGTGCAGGGACACAACCTCCTGACAAGGGGAATTGTCTATCAGTCCTGGACCGCAGAAAGACTTTTTGTGAAATACAAGGATTTCCTATAATAAACATGTCAGGAGAGGTGACAGATTCTCTATAAATCTAGTGACTCACAGGTGACGACGTCTCAGATTCTAGTAGTTTTTTTCCTCTTTTCTTCTCCATCCGGTCCAGCGCTCATGACGACTTCTCCCGGCCATGACTCATTTCTGAAGAATTTGCCACTTAGACGTCTCCTCACTTTTCCAACATTTCCACACCTATAAACGAAAATAAAGTTATCATGGTGCCACATAGTGTACCCCTAAATATAATAGCACCAAACACTGCGCGCCTGAATATAATACCACACACTGTAAAACACCATACACACAGCCCCCTGTACATAGTGCCACACACAGCCCCTGTAGATATTACACACCCCCATAGATATCGCCATACACAGCCCCCTCTATATATCACACATCCCCCTCGTAGAGAGCGTTACACACAGCCCCCTATAGATAGTGCCATACAGCCCCCCTGTAGAGAGCGCCACACAGCCCTCCCCCTCTTGTAAATAGCACCAAAAAGCCCCCCCTATAAAGAGCGCCACACACATACCACGGTGGATAGCACTACACAGCCCCCCCTTGCCTCACAGCGCTCCCCCTTGTATATAGTGCCTCACAGCGCTCCCCCTTGTATATAGTGCCTCACAGCGCTCCCCCTTGTATATAGTGCCTCACAGCGCTCCCCCTTGTATATAGTGCCTCACAGCGCTCCCCCTTGTATATAGTGCCTCACAGCGCTCCCCCTTGTATATAGTGCCTCACAGCGCTCCCCCTTGTATATAGTGCCTCACAGCGCTCACCCTTGTATATAGTGCCTCACAGCGCTCCCCCTTGTATATAGTGCCTCACAGCGCTCCCCCTTGTATATAGTGTCACACAGCGCTCCCCCTTGTATATAGTGCCACACAGAGCTCCCCCTTGTATATAGTGCCACACAGCGCTCCCCCTTGTATATAGTGCCACAAGGTTATGTACACATTTAAAAACTTTATATTATAATTATATATATATATATATATAGTATGTCTGTGTATCAGTGTGATTGATTGATTTTATTAAAAAATATTTTTACTTTTTGAGATACGGCTGCTTTGTATCCTGTATCCGTCAGGTCAGCAGGACTGACGGGATCAGTGACACGCAGGATCCACCTCAAATCTATCACATCTAAGATTATAATTTAGCGCAGGGCCCGTTTCACTGATCCCGTCAGTCCTGCTGACCTGACGGATACAGGATACAAAGCAGCTGTATCTCAAAAAGTGAAAATATTTTTTAATAAAACGTAATTACAAAGTTGCACCAAACACACATTTTTATTAAAAAAAAATAAAACCGACGTTATTTTTGCGACGTTTTTTCCGTAGACAATGCAGGTTTCGTTTTTTATCGTTTTTATGCACACATTTTTTGCCATTTTAGAATTTTTATTCATAAAGTTTGAAAATAATAGTAAAAAAAGAAGCTTTTTTACGTTTCAGCTATTTTTTTTTGGTAATAACATTGTTTTACCCTAAAATAGACCTTTTATCTGTGATCGTCATTGTCTACCGTAAATTTTAATATATTACATGTCTATATTAGGGTAATTGGGTCAGCGCTAGCGTTACAACAATGATTGGCGGGGGGGGGAACGTTTTTTTTGGGGTGGGTATTTTATGTGTATTTATTATTATTTATTTTTTTTGCACTTTACTATTTTTTATTACTATGTTCTGATCCTCAAAGGTCAAAAAAGACCTTTGGGGAACTTTATATCTACTTTCTCTTTGTTTTACACCATGTTTTTCCACTGTAACTGGAGCTGCACAGCAGCCCCAGTTACAGGGGAAATCAGCCCTCTCACAGTGACGATTGTCACTAATAGGGCTGTGCTGGGTCTAGTAAGACCCAGCAACAGTCTGCCACTAACGGCACCCGGCGATCATGTGACCTGTCACATGATCACCGGGAGGAATAGAGACAGCGCCGCTGCTGCTGTCTCTATTCCTGTACACAAGCGTTCATTGAACGCTGTGTAAGAAGACATCGGAGAAGACAGAAGCAGCGAAAGCTGCTTCTGTCTTCTCCTCAGGGTCCCCGGCAGTCACTGACAGCCGGAGACCCGACATTCAGCTGCCCGATCGCGCGGGCAGCAAGTTAAAACCCGAGCCGTAGAAAGTCTATGGCTCGGGTTTTAAGCACCCGTCCCTGACCGCTGGCCGTAAAAATACAGCCAGCGTTCGGGAACCAGTTGGGCAGGAGGATAATCCTGTACTGACCTCAGCGCCGGTGACCGCCCGCCGGCTCTTCTCTTGCTGCTTTGGAGTAACAGAACAGCCGTCCGTCGCTGTTCTGTTACTCAATGGCGGCGGCCCGCACTGTCAGGGAGGCGTGTCCTACCCCTGGATCCCGGCGAATTCCCTGCTCCTCCCCATCTTCGGCCGTTAGCAGCGCTAGCGCGCTGAATAGATTTACGAGATAATGTGCGTTTCGGGCTGCCATGGGCCCCCTGGAAGCCTCGGGCCCCGGGCGGCCGCCCGAAACGCCCATATGATAATCCGCCACTGTTAATAGCACTATTTCTATTTTTGCAGATGACACCAAGCTATGCAATATAGTTCGGACTATGGAAGATGTTCAGGAATTACAGGCAGATTTAAACAAACTAAGTGTTTGGGCGTCCACTTGGCAGATGAAGTTTAATGTAGATAGATGTAAAGTTATGCATCTGGGTACCAACAACCTGCATGCATCATATGTCCTTGGGGGAGCTACACTGGCGGATTCACTTGTTGAGAAGGATCTGGGTGTACTTGTAAATCATAAACTCAATAACAGCATGCAGTGTCAATCAGCTGCTTCAAAGGCCAGTAGGATATTGTCGTGTATTAAAAGAGGCATGGACTCGCGGGACAGGGATGTAATATTACCACTTTACAAAGCATTAGTGAGGCCTCATCTAGAATATGCAGTCCAGTTCTGGGCTCCAGTTCATAGAAAGGATGCCCTGGAGTTGGAAAAAATACAAAGAAGAGCAACGAAGCTAATTAGGGGCATGGAGAATTTAAGTTATGAGGAAAGATTGAAAGAATTAAACCTATTTAGCCTTGAGAAAAGACGACTGAGGGGGGACATGATTAACATATATAAATATATTAATGGCACATACAAAAAATATGGTGAAATCCTGTTCCTTGTAAAACCCCCTCAAAAAACAAGGGGGCACTCCCTCCGTCTGGAGAAAAAAAGGTTCAAGCTGCAGAGGCGACAAGGCTTCTTTACAGTGAGAACGGTGAATTTATGGAATAGTCTACCGCAGGAGCCGTCACAGCAGGGACAGTAGATGGCTTTAAAAAAGGGTTAGATAATTTCCTAGAACAAAAAAATATTAGCTCCTATGTGTAGAAATTTTTCCTTCCCTTTTCCCTTCCCTTGGTTGAACTTGATGGACATGTGTCTTTTTTCAGCCGTACTAACTATGTAACTATGTAACTATGTAATAGCTGAGGTATGTTAGCTGCTGAAGAACCTGTTCTTCGTGAAAGAGGGAGCACTACATGTCGATGAGAAGGAACTTCCTTTGAAAGTTATCTGTTTCTGCAGGAAAAGATAAGCAGTGCCTATGTAGCACCACTCATCTCTGTGAATGTGATAATTTAACAGATATAGACTTGTCAGTGAAAAAAATGCCCACTGATGTGTATTAAAAACCTATAAGATCTGGAAGACTTGTCCATGGAAGCCCATCCGATTCAGAGGTCCCGAAAATGGTGACATATTTGTTTACTAAGGTCATGTCCTCCATATTTTCTATGAGCTAGTTGTGATAAATCTCTGACTATGCTTATGCAGGGGTATAGCCAAGGGGTCTTATGGGGCATAGCTTTCGGTTCTGCAAAACTCCCCTGGTTCCCCCTGGTGGACCACAGCTGTATCTAGGCTTTTCTTTACCTGGGGCAAAGATTCAGTTTACTGTCATAACCCTGTATCTAAATACCCTGGCCAAGGCAGAGTGGCTTGTCTGATGCTGGGACCCGCACCTATCCTGAGAATCTAGGGGACATACGGAGAATGGGAGTTACAGGAACAGCCGAGCAAGCAGGCTTGACTGTTTCCGTAACCCACAGGAATCAATGGACAGAGCCACACACTCATGTACAGCCACCTATCCCCTAATTCCCCGCATGGATGTACTGGCCGTTTCACCATACTGGACGGGGCTCGGTCATTTATCAAACATTTAGGGCATATCCTGTGGATATGCCATAAATGTCTAAGGTTGGTAAGTTTCATGAAAAGTCCTCTGCACTTCAAGAAATGTCATGATAAAGTTTATACAGTACTTCAAAAAGGTTTTTTATATAACAATAAATTGAATTGCTCTGCTTCACCACCACTGCAAAAATCACCGACCATGAAACATGATGTTTTTTCTTCGAACAGATAGTTTGAAGTTAACATTTTGGAAACTCAAAGCTGTGGAATTGTTATGTTTCCTTCAGGGGTAAATAGATGGTTAGAACTGCTATAATATACAGGGATACATTTGTATATATGGCTCAGCGCTGCTGCATGTATAAGACTGAATTGACTTTACCCTCTTTCCAAATAATGCAGTCGGAAAATGACTGATGGTAGCCACTATTTATTTGTAGAGAAAGCAATCCTGTACAGATACTGACCAAACATGGAAAGCTGGGAAAATTCAGCTCTAAAGCAAGCAGAATTGTTAATTCAGCTCTGGACTATAATACAAGCTGTAACTCAGGATTACAATACATATTATAATGTATTTACAAAGTGACTCCACTTTTTAGGAAAAATTATGTTTTGTCATGTAAAGTTAGACATATGTTTAATTTGCGCTAATAACATTTCTCAGCATTTAACCTATTGTATTTTTTGTACTTTTGTTCTATAGAAAGCTCAAGGGGTTATCTGAGATGAGAAAACCGGGGTCTACATTTTATTTTCCAGAAACATTGCCACTCTTAGTCATGGGCTGTGTCTGGTACTGCAGCTCAGCAGCAATAATTTGAATTGAGCTGAAATACTATACCAGGCACAGCCCAGGGGAGCTCTGTAGATTTATTTTTAAGATTTTTTTCTCATCTCATTCAACCTCTTAAAGAGGATCTGTCACCTCTCCTGACATTTCTGTTTTAGTAAATAACTGTATTCCCCATGTAGTAACAATTCTGAAGCATATTTTCTTAGAACTCCCTACTGTGCCGTTACTCTGTTATTCCTCCTAGAAATTTATGAATAAATTGATTACTGGGTGTTACCAGCTAGGGGGGGGGGGGTGTCCATTCAGTGCTGACAGAGACTGTGTAGGGACACAACTCTTTGACAAGAGGAATGGAAATACCCAGTTGTCAATTTATTCATAAATTTCTAGGAGTAATAATAGAGGAACGCCACAATGCAGAGTTGTAAGAAAGTGTGTTCCAGAATTGTTGTTTAATAGGGAAAACAAGTATATTCAAAAAAACACATCAGAATCTTTTTCTTTAAAAAGAGAACCTGTCACCTCTCCTAAGAGCTACAGATTAGAATTATGATCACATGACCTCGGGGAGGCTTCCCTAAACTTTTTGGTGGTTATCTCTTTCTCTACCCAAATATGTTGCTGTCACTGACATTACTAATGCTGGCTTGGTGTTAAACAGTGTTCAAAAGAGGTTGGACACCGTCCTGTAAGACATCAGAGAGTCAGATTCGAATTTTCAGGGCAATCAGTGATTTGTGGCGAGTTTATTTAGACCAAATCAGAAGACTGATTTGATCAAATCGGACCCAAAACTAATTTTGTCAAATTCATTCATCTCGTTTATTGGGTGTAATATATAATAGTATGCCGTAACCTTCCCCTAGTGGTAGCTGCAGGCAGCAACAATTTAATACTGAAGCTCTATATCAGACAAACTGAGCACTACCATGTCAGAAGATGTCATTGTCGAGTGTCTGTGTCCTGTGACCCTCACCAACTGCTAGATTTAAGGCGCTCCCCCAAGTGACATACCTCTTCGTCTTCTGACTCCGATCTTTAATTCTATTGTCTGAGTCATCAGTAAATGGGAGTCAGCCCCCCACTTTTAAGAAAATAATTATATTAAAAGGAAGGTTCACATGGCAAACAGTTTTATTTTTATTGCTCCAATGCATCTAATGTAAAAAAAAATTAGGCAAATATGCAATATGTGTTGATTGAAAATCTTCTGTGTGTGTGTATACAGCACATATACAGACCTATGTGTCTCCATGGTTACAAATTAGAAACAAACCCTCTATAGTCTGACCCTGCAGTCATATTCTCTTCCATCGGTCCCCTTATTCTTACTAACTTACCAAATGTATGACGGTAAGAATTAGGGTCAGATGGAAGGGTATTTGATCAGACTACACAGGGTTTGTGTGTAGTCTGTTACCATGGAGACACATAGGTCTATATAAGCGCTGTAGACACAAAACAATAGGACATTTTGAATCAAGACCCATTGCATAGTTGCTTCATTTTTCATTTTAGAGGCATTGTATATAGGTGTATAAAGCCTTTAAGGTAGAAGACACATGTCTGAGATGCCACAGCCTCTCCCACCCCTACGATCTTGGATGTGACAGGTCTTTCTTTCTGCACACGCCATCAACCCCATAGACAGACATCACATGAGATCAAATAATGTCCAAAACCTTGCATACAAAAGATTATACTTTCTTTTATGAAAGCCCGGGACAAAGGGAATAATATTCTGATAGGATCTACATAGACTGAACTCTGCCTGGTCATTCCTGATAAGCACAAATCTCATGCCAAGATATATAATCCTGGAACTTTATTTTTAGTATCATCCAGAAATCCCCCGTCTCCTTCCTTTGCAGTGCAACAGAATTCTTCATAATATTCATGTTGAAAAGGGCGTCTTTACTTTGGGGTCAGCTCCCCTATCTTTACAGGAAATATTGCCGCTTATAATAGCCAATTGGTATTCGAGCTCCGGTTTTGTGGAGATAGGTATTATAATATGTATGTCCAATTGTGTTCTTTCCTCTGCAGCCCCAATCGCATTTATAAAGAATATCACAAAAATGCATCTGAAAATTTGGTTTCTTAAAGATAGCACCACTCCTTAAATCTTAGGGCATATAATCATCCAATAAATAGTCTTGAAAGGCATCGAGACAACTGGTTATGCATCATGAAAGATTTATACAAGACATCTTCACACTCGCTGATAAGGCCAATGAGTTTCCTGTTGGGCAAAATGCCACAGATATATTTGCAGGTATCTGGAATTAAGTTCTGGTAATAGAATCTTTCAAGCTTTTAGATATATACTTTAATTTCAGAATATCACTTCTACTGATCGCGGCTCACTGGAGAATGGACTGAGTTAGAACTTGTGCTTGAAAATTATCTGAATCTCGTAGACCGTTCTGAAAGCCAGTTGCATATTGGGAGTGGTAGGATTCGAAAAGCTAAAAAAAAAAGGCTAAAAAAGGATATGCCATGGCTAGAGTTAGTAGAAGCTGATAAGCTGATCACAGGGACCCCCAGCAAATGGCTGTAATCTCTGCAGGAACCCGACAGGAAGTCTTTAATTATCCTGCAGTGCCCCAACAGGGTAAATGAAGCATTACAACTTTCCTATTAAAACTAATAGGCTGTCCATGTAATGCATGGACATGTCAGGTCTGCCAGAGTGAAAGACACACTGGCTAACCGGTGAAGGTCCTGAATTGGGGGTCCCCTCTGTAAGCTCAGATTCCCTAACACACTATTTGAAAATTGGTCTTTTACACTAGACATATCCTTTTAATTAATTCAGTAAGAATCATAGAGGTAACCCCTTTTGTCTTTTAAAGGCCTGTGTAGTGGAAGGTCAGGTTAACCCTTTACTGTGGGTAGTGGGAACTTATACAAGGATTCACTTCTTTACAGGCACTCGAGTGTTAGACGTGAAAGGAAACTTGCAATGCATCTAAAAAAAAAAATGAAGCAACTTAGTATTAAATAAAATATACTACAGTTTTGTGTATACAGCTAATATGCAGACCTACCTTTCTCTAAAATGAAAGGCTACAATCAAACCATGTGTGTAGTCAGATCCTGCATTTGTTCAATCCTTTCATCTGCCTTCTCTTCTACTGTCTGTAGGTTAGCAAGCAAAGGTAGCAGAGGTAATGAAGAAACACTTGATTTCAGGATCAGACTACACGCAGGGTTTGTTTGTAGTCTGTAACCATGGAGACATATACTGTAGGTTTACAGAAGAGCAGAGAACAGAAGAGATTTATAACCAAGACTTTTAGCAAACTCTCATCATTTTCTATCTTTGTTTCATAGGAACAATACTAATTCACTGGATGTCAAAGTCTACATAGCCTTTAAATTAGTAATAAACCTACCAACAAATTTACATTGTGTCTACCGTGTCACGATCTGTGGGTATGTGGACCCACTGGGCCATACCGCCATAGAGGGATAGCAGCTGGCCAATACAGAGTACCAAGTAAAGTCTATAGTTCAAGCAAGGGTACCTGTGGTAGTTCAGACAGTAGCAATGACTAGGCTCAGATGGGACCTTGGCAGCAGACACCAGGCATGGTGTAACACAGCAGACAGACCGGTGGTACAACACGACTCCAACTATTTAAGGCACAGGAACAAGGTAGCACGGGGTACAGGATACAGGTAGCAGGTACAGGAACACTGGGAACTGGAAAACAGTAAGGGACCATTTGCTAGACTGAAACGGGAAAACACAATAACGCTCAGGCAATGAAGGAAGGGGCAGGGCCTTTCTTATATTCCAGGGTGATCTGGGAGCAATCAGTTCAATCTTACACATGTGTACGCTCTGGCTCTTTAAGGCCGGGACTGAGCTTGCGCATGCACCCTAGTGGTCACTGCGGGACAGGACGGCCACATGTGCTGGCATCTCCGGAGAGGAAGGCGTCAGCAGGATGAGAGGAGTCTGCGGTCAGCGACCGTGGACGTTACATACCACAATGACAAACATTTAAAAGCTAGACAAAACAAATATTTTTATGTTCTTTACGGATATATAATTTTTTTTTTTAATCTCTATCATCTTTATATTTCCACCTTAAGACTGAGATCTTTGATTCTTAGGGGGATTTTTTGTAAAATACGCATAGTTTAAGTGACACAATATCTCCAATACTTCCGCTACCTTCTTTTGCCAAAAGTGGGTTAAAATCAATAAAAGTTGCATATGTTCCGGGAAGAAGTGATTCTCCGCGGGTTAAGAGTTTTTATGGTCTAGCATGAGAAACCTCAAACCTAATGAAATTATACTTGATATAGCTTTTATAGTCTCTCCTGGCCTTTTATTGCTCCACATAGCCAAGAAATCACCAAGAGAACTGCTCTGACTTCCCATCTTCTGTTCTGTTGTTAAAAATTAAAGTGTAAAAAAGCCTACAATGTTGCCCTATTTGTTTTTGTAATAGGCCTTTGAGACTCTGAAGCCGAGATGAAACTTCTCAATGTGTTTTGCTGGCTGGTTTCATGTCATGGGCATAATATTCTGAAATTAAATAAATTTCTCTGAGAAGTTATTAATAGCGATACATTATTTAAGTCATTTTATGATGATGTAGTATAAATGAGCCCATTTACTTAAAGGGGGTGTCCTCTTTAGATAATCTCTATTTTTTAGAAGGGTCTCCTGATGATCATAGGGTAATAGGGTATCCAACTGCTATGATCCTTAGCGATCAGCTGTAATCTGTCGAGAAACCTGGCACCAAGTGATCAATTTTCCTGCAGCGCCACCACAGGGGAAATTGAGCATTACACAATTCTCATTGAAACCAATGGGTTGCAGTTGTAGTGACCATCCTGCAAATTCTCTTTGTAGGTGCTCTCCAGTCTGGCTAATAGATCAAGATCCTATTACTATTTCCAAATAGGGTATTTAAAAAAAAATGTCTGTGGGAAAACCCTTTTATGCACGGGCAAAAGACTTTACAGTCTCCAAAACGGGGAAATACTCTTATTCACTGCTTTCTCGAAATTAAATAATCTCATCCAAATACATTGATGGGTAGTGGTTCAGCAGCTAGGACCCCAATGTTCTCAAGAATGGGCAACTTTAGTTCCTGGAAGTCAATAGAGTGGGGACTGCGCTTGTAGAGTCACTCTCCATTGAAGAGAATGAGCCTTGTACGAACTGCTGAGCGCTCCACCTGTGGTTTCTCGAACTCCTATTCATATCAATGTAGAATTGATGTCAGGAATAGTATCAGTGAGGCTCCCAGATTATTATGACATGTCCTATAACTGTGGCTGTCATGGTGGCTGCTATTGGGCTCGAACTGAAGAGCAGTAATGTTGTTCCTTTTTGTGGGAAGAAAAACATGGTGGTGGCTTTGTGTCTATAATGCTACTATACGGATTTGCTTTATGACACTACCTTCTACCCTTTAGTTGCTGCTCATGTAAAAGTAGCTCTGACAGATATCCAATGATCTTGTAGACACGTCCGTCAAAAGATCGATAGACAGATTATCTATCTATCTATCTATCTATCTATCTATCTATCTATCTATCTATCTATCTATCTATCTATCATCTATCTATCTATCTATCTATCTATCTATCTATCTATCTATCTATCTATCTATCTATCTATCTATCTATCTATCCATCCATCCATCCATCCATCCATCCATCCATCCATCCATCCATCCATCCATCCATCCATCCATCCATCTATCTATCTATCTATCTATCTATCTACACAGCATAATATGCACATATTAAGGTCGATTTCACATGGCGGTAATCTGGACGCATTTTAGTGTCCATATTACGGCTGCAGCTCCCTAACTCCTCTGGTTCAACTGGACCAAATTTAGATCTTCATCGTGATCTATGTTCTGTCTATTAAGACCTCGGGAAGTCTGGGTGTCGAAGCCATGATGCAGACAATAAAATGTGACTGCATAATCACCGTGTGTAACCCAGACCGAGGAGTAAGGACTTGAGGATTGTAAATAATTAATTTTTTATTTATTTTTTGCGAATCGCTAATCTAAATTCAATAATGAACAATGTAAGCACTGTAGAATCTATATGTATAAGGAGTTCACAAACATAAACATTGTCATAGTCTACAAAATTCATAGTCTAACTGTTCCGCTGGAGATTTTGCCACATTTTACTTCTGTGTACTGCCTTAGGTTGGCTACATTCCGCAGAGCTCTTTATCTTTGCAGGAATTGCCATGTTGTTGAAAACGGGATCCTGCACATTGAAAGTTGGGGGTCTGAGCCCAGGGTGGCTACATTACCCTTCCTCATGTAGGATGTGAACCTGTATAAGGCTCTCCCTCTCCATAGAGGTCACAATGTGAGGGAGGGGGATTAGTCAAATATATACGCGTTGTTAGATTGTGGTTACATGGGCACACCACAGGAAATAATTCTGAAGGCTTGCACTATGTAGTTTTGGTATCAATAAGAAATAGACCCTAGTGGCAAGTGAATAACTCAGACGTCTGCTCCAAATGAGGTTGTCTTCAGCTGGTTCTCTGGGGCCATTGTTGTGTCAGAGCCTGGGCTAATCAGAAGATCCTCTGGCGGGCCAGTCCAATCCGGTCTACACATTTCCATCTACAAACCGTTCCAAATCGCACCAGGGGACACCTCGCAACTGGCATTCCTGGCGCAACATCTCCGAGCTCGTTTCTGAAAAGGGATCATACTAGGTTAGCTTGTCCCAGTAAATCCCAGTTGGTCTCTTGGTTACCAGGGCTGCCTGCTTGGGAAGATCTTTAGAGATCCCCACCTGCCCCGCCGGTCGCTCACTGGCCTTTGGTTCTACAAGGGCCGGGACAGTGAGCTAACAAGTACTAGTTCTTCTGGTCCTAGGAAGGCCTTCTTTGATTTTTGCTTGAAACCTTCTCCTCTATATCCTACCATGAGAGTTGTTAATTTTTGCAATATATTTTAAAGTTCCTCTCAATTTGTTTTTAATCTATTCTATTTTTTTCGGCTCGCTACCAGCAAAGAGACCTATGTCATTGAAAATTGTATTACGGCTTCGCACTTTTTTTTTTTTTATACGTAACCCGCCACCAAGGTCAATGCCTGAATCATAATGAACGTTTTTCTTATTGTATAAAAAAAATTCCTATTTTCTCTCGTGCATCCATTGATGATGCTGAAAGGACACCGCTCAGCTGGGAGCATTAACATTCCCATAAGCACAACACAAGGATAACATCAGACAATTTCACTCTGAAGAGGCTCTGAAATTGTCACAGTCCTACGAGCAGCAAATATCAAATCAAATGAATCATTGAGAATTCAGGAATGAATTGGATGAAGATATAAGATTGATATATTTTGCAAACCTGACTCTGTAAGCATGAAAGTCACTTGCTGCCCGAGATAGGTAATGGCATTTTACATATAAAGCGGCAGTAACAGCGGTGGGTCAATCACGGAGAGGCATAACTATACATTTATGTGTGGATAAAATTATTAGGCCATTTGTTCTCGTCAGGTGAGAACAGCAAAATGCTGAGCGCGGTGTTTAGCAATCTGGCTCTTCAAATCTGTTCTTCCCATTTTAGAGAGTGTTTGTCCCTTAGGTGTCAATTTAAATTTTATCTTGTGAAGACAGTAAATCAAACAATTAATTTAGTGTTATTATTACAATTTATTTTTCAAAAAGTGACAGCTTCAGCAATTCCGTACCGCGGGATTTCATGTAAAGTGGCTTTCAAAAATAACAAGTAACTGATGCGCTGTGTCCTTAAATAATTGGTCTCATTTTAATGGGAGGCGTTTTCTAGTTGCACTGTCGAGTTTGTCAAAAATAGCGAGGATATTCGGAAGCTACAGTGTTGTTATCATTGTACACACAGAACTAGAGATGAGCGAATCAATTCTACACAAAATTAATTTGGTCCAAATCTCCCGAAAGTTTTGGATTCGGCAAAACTTTTCGGGCTTGCAGAGCACGAATCGTGGCAAAACGGCTGCAGCCGGCGAGAACAGGACGCCATTTTACGAATTAGAAAGAGGATCACATGACTTCAGGCAAGCTTTTCCATAATGCATTTCAGGCAGCCGTCCCAGAATGCATTGTGATGATCGCTCCCTCTACCCATACACAGTAAGTTGCTCTCACTTTGATATTACTAATTCTGACTTGACGTTAAAGAGCTTGAAAGGGGTTGGATACAGTCCTAGAAGACATCCGAGAGTCAGACACGAGTTTTCAAGGCAATCGGGACACTTGCAATTCACTGTGAATTTACTGTATTCGGGCCGAATCGGAGCGGACCCAAAACGTATTTCGAGATTTTTGCTCATTTCTGCACAGGTCACATCATTAGTAAGAGCTAATAGGTTATTTGCAAATCCTCCCAAAATAGATCCTAAGAGCAAGTGATTGCCTCCGAAGTAAGTTCCAAATGAACTGGTCTTCTGCTGGACCTTCAGAGCTCGTTATCGTGTCAGGCCTTGACCAACTGGAGGCTCTTCAAGTATTCTAGATGGCCATTCCGACTCTGAATATACCTGTAGATGAGGATAACCCAAGATGGAAGTAGAACCAGTAATAGCAAAACCTTGACGAGTCTCTATGGCCAGTCCTGAAGTCTAATTGTTAAATCCATGAAATTACGTATGCTCCATGGCTATCATCAAAAGCACATAAGACTGTTAAATGTTATTGACTTTTCTGGGTTTTTTTAACAATTTTTTTTTTTTTGAAGATCATAAAATATAACGCCTTTTGATGGATGCCCTTTCACAAAAGGTTTGAGGTGCTGAGACCCCCACTGATTGCTGAAATGAAGGGGCAGAAGCAATCAGCCGAGTGCTCTGCCTCTTTGGCTGCGATTGGCTCTCCTCATTAGGCTGAAGTCGGGATCACATAGGACTTCTGTATAGGCGGGGGTCTCAGCATCCTATATCATGTCAGTGCCACTGTGTTGTTATAGCCAGCACAGGCTTCAGCGGCAGATTACTAGATAACAGTAGAAGATGTCTTGGATGGTGCTATTTAGGGTAATGAAATTTTTGGAACATGTAGAGTTCTATAACTCTGGCCAATGCAGATAATTGACAGCGATGGTGAGGCAAGGAAATTAATCGGTGCTTTTCTTATGATGCAGGCAGTCATCTGGTCACAAGAGACTAGGCCTGCATCGCTGGAGGAGAGGACGGCGCAGGTACGGGGACCAGTGAGTACTTTTTTAAGCGTGCAGCACTTTGTACATGGGCACTGTAGCACTACTTAATTGGGGCACTGTGGCACTATCTATAGGGGGAACTGTGGCACTTTCTACAGGGGTAATTGGCACTAGTTACAGGTGCAGTGTGTGGCACGATCTAAGGAGAACACTGTGGCATTATCTACAGGGGAGCTACAAGGGGCACTGAGTGTGGCACTATCACCACTGGTTTTTACACTACCAATAGTGGTCAGCAGCCTCGCCCTTTATTTTTATTACAGCTTGTAATATAAAGAGTTAGACTGGTGTATACGTGCAGACCAATACTCGTAACATAAAAACCAGAGGATAGCCGGAGCGTGGCGTATCTAACTTGGATTGAAAAGTATGCGTTTGGAAACCCCCCTTTAAAAAAACTGTGTTTGCCCCTGGGATAGTCCTTGTAATGCATAGAGAGGTTCCAAAATGTGGACTCATCCCCTCTTTTAACTTAGAATTCCTTAATAGGGTAAAATGGGGGTCCTAAACCAGACAACTCCTTTAAATCTAGGGCCTGTCTTAGATTGTAAGGGTTTAGGAGTGGGTTTAGCAAGAAGGGGCAGATTAATGGTTGCATTACTGTAAGCCACAGTGAGTAATGGTTATACCCTTGACAATGTATTATCAGCCCATGCCCACATTTCATGCCTTTAAAATATAGCTATGCCATTTCTGTCCATTTTGGATGCTCGCAGTCTTGTCTTAGAGAAGGGTTTAAAAATATATGTTGTATTGCAATCACCTCCATATATAAAGCTTACAAATAATATCTAAAAAAAATAAAATATATATGTATGTATAAAATTTCCCAATGGACGTTTCCTTTATGAGAACATTTTCATACTGTGATATTTACAACCGCTGTTCTACAATTTGAGAACAGGATATTTCCTTTCATAAAAGAGTTAAAGCCGATTCCTTGGCATGATTTTTCCAATTATTTATGTTGTTGATAAATTACGCAAATTGGGTGAACATTAGAGAGGAGCATCTATTGAATATGAAAAGGTCATCAATAAATCTCTACTAACAGGTGGTATAAACACTGCAAAGGTGCGGTGGAAGGGAGATTTGTCTTATAGGTAACCTATAATATCTGTTGTCATAAGACAGAGTAGTAGTGCCAGCGGAAAATATCGTACACTGTAGTGTGGATTATACTATAGAATTGTTGTGTGGCATCCATGACCTATAGGGATAAGAACATAATATACAATTTACAACTAAGGCTTCGTTCACATCTGCATCAGGGCTCCATTCATGGGTTCTGTCGGGGGAACCCATAAACGGGATCCCGACTGAAACAAACGCAAACCGTAGGTTTCCGTTTGCATCACCATTGACTTCAATGGTTGCGGATCTGATGCAAATGGTTTGCTTTTGTCACCGTTGTTTAAGGGTTCCGTCGTTTTGACGGAATGAATAGCGCAGTTGACTACGGTATTGATTCCGTCAAAATGACGGAACCCTTAAACAACGGTGACAAATGGAAACCATTTGCACCGGATCCAGCACCGTTGAAATCAATGGTGATTCAAATGGAAACCCTATGGTTTCCGTTTGTTTCAGTCAGGGTTCCGTTTATGGGTTCCCCCGACAGAAAGCTCAGACGGAACCCATGAACGTAGTCCCGACGCAGATGTGAACGAAGCCGAATGCTGCTCTATAGGACTATCATTATATTACCTGTATTTTTTAATTATTTGTTTTATACTTTTATGTTAAACCGATTTCCACCACTCTTTGAATTAACTTGAGCGACATGTTGTTATCTTAGTATTCATTTAAATGGAATCTGCCCAAAGAAAAATTAAAACGTTCTGTCACGTATTGTATTACTCATTGCTTGTAGGGGAGAATATCTCCATTATTCGATACTAAACGCTGGCACAGAGTTAATACATCTCAGTAAAACAGCAATTCCCTGGGAGATTTGGTTTCTTTTATCCCATAACTCCATAACCATACAAGTTAGGCGAGGTCCACACAAGATTTGTGATTTACTATCGCTATATACTCTGAACATGTCCGTAGCCTAAAGTGGCTCTGATTTATGCCAAAAGTGTCCATTTGGCATTTGTTAAGATGGTAATGGCTGTCATAAATTTTTTGATTATTTTTTTATTGTTTTGCTGTTAACCCCAATTTTACACTCCCGCCATGCCGTATTCATAGTTGAAGTTTACAAGAGGCATATCTCAATTGTCATCTTTCGAGACTTAGACTGTAAGGACCTGGTGTACAACAATTAAAGGGTTATTCCCATCTTATAAAGTCATGGGATAGCACTAGGAAATGCCATCACGTTATGATTGGTGGGAGTCTGACCTCTGGGACCTGCACTGATCCTGAGAATGAAGGGGCCACATCACTGCTTTAGTGCTCAGTCCCTTAATTGTTTGTTTTTCCCTGCACATCGGCACTTCCGGTCACCCACTGCTCCATTCAAGTGAATGGGGCTGGCTGCAGTTCCCTGCATAGCCAGGTGTCCGGGAGCTCCACTGTGCAGGGAAAACTAAGAAGGGGACACAGTGTTAAATCAGCACTATGGTCCATTTATTCTCAGAATTGGTGGGGGTCCCAGAGGTCGGACCCCCACCAATCATAAAGTGATGGCATATCTTAGCCATATGCCATTACTTTAGCAGATGGGAATAACCCTTTAAGACTGAATTTATTTTTTCCTCTCGTTGGGTTTTTATTTTTGCCTATTATAGTCCCATATTAGTATTTATACGTTTCATTAATGTTTTACAGCTAATACATGTTTTTTTTTCAGTTATTCCTCTAGTATTCTTTAATTTAAATTTAGTCATTTCGTTTAAAAATAAAAAATAAAAAATAGGAGCTAGATCAATCACGTGTCTAACATCAGGGAACTGGATCAATTACCCGTGTCTACCATCAGTTCTTCCATCGATACTCTAGAAATGTAGAAATTATTCTATCGTCTGTAAAAAAAAAATAAAAAAAAATCTTCCTTAATGAAGGGTTTACCTGGGGATCAGAAAAAAAACCAACAAAACACACAATTCGGGTATATGTACATTAGGACATGGCTGCATGTAATTTGACAGCAAAAACAATAACTTTAGCATTACTCACCACTGCCCTATGTAGCTCTAGCGCCACTAACAAACTTACGGTATGACGCAGGACTTTTCCCTAAATCTCCTGTTTCCCCACCCACCTCTCTGCCCTATCCTTTTTGATTGACAGAAGCCGGCGTTCTGAGCGGTATGTTGGGCGGACCAAGGGGAGAAGTATATCAATATTCACGATGCGGGGCATTCAAGAAGGGGAGAGATTCCCTATGCGCAGGCATGCTAATAAGAATGGGGCTGGCTTGCTTCCTTTGTATCTTCACAGTGCCAGCCCCCTAATGGTCACATGCTTTGACGCACCGACACAGCAAGATGGGACACTGCTCTTGGTCACATGGGTCTGTGTCGGCATGTCATCAATGCAGAAAAATAACGGGGCTTCCGGGCACACGTGACTGTGCTTCCGTACAGGTAAATCGGTGCCCTGGTGGTACAACATGTATATTAGTAAGTACCCTTATTATATGAATTTAATTCCTAGGCATATAATTTTTTTGTGGCTAGATAACCCTTTTAACCTCAGAGTTGGCACACATTTCTAAATATACTGATTGTAGTAAGATATGATATAGAAGATACAGAATTTACTATATACAGAAATTTCATATTTTTTTTGCACACACAAGTGGAAGCACCATTAAAGAGATCTTGTCACCTCTCCTGACATATCTTTTTTAGTAAATACTTGTATTCCCCATAAAATAACAATTCTGGAGCACCTGTTCTTAGAACTCTACGTTGTGCCATTCCTCTGTTATTCCTCTTAGAAATCTGGGTGTTACTATTCGCCTTGTCAGTGGATCCCAAGAGTGTCAGATTTTCTGGTAACTGGTAACACCTAGTTGGCAATCAAATTCTGCTAGGAAGAATAATAGAATAATAGAGGAATGGCACAACACAGAGTTCTAAGAAAATATGTTCTAGAATTGCCATCTAATGGGATTACAAGTATTTAGTAAAATAGACATGTCAGATGACCATTCCCCTTTAAGGATGTGTCCACTTTTTGTGGTTTTGTAAATATTTTTGCCATCTTTTGGCAGTTTTGCGAAAATTGTGGCAAAAAACACTTTACAACCAAAACGTGTGAACACAGCCTAAACCCAGGTTTTTTTAAAAAATATTAATCTATTAAATTCCACATTATACCTGAAAAGTTATCCTCTGGATCTTACTTTGTGCTAAAATAATTTCAAGTACTCCGAATATCCATTTACGAGGTTGTCCCCTTTAACATGGGATTCAGCTTCCAAGACCCTCAACAAAAAGCTGATTTTGTCAGAGAAGTTCCCAATTACTGATTATTGTCTCTACAGGTGAAATGTAGTATTACGTGTGGCCATTCAAATTTGTGCAATACATGGACAGCCCAGGTCCGCCAGATTGATAGCCCCTTCTTGTCAGCACCTGTAGAGGAAATAATTAGTAATTGGGAACTTCTCTGACAAAATCAGCTTTTTGTTGAGGGTTTTGGAAGCTGAATCCCATATTAACGGGGACAACCTCGTAAATGGATATTCGGAGTACTTGAAATTATTTTAGCGCAAAGTAAGATCCAGTGGATAACTTTTCAGGTATAATGTGAAATTTAATAGATTAATATTAAAAAAAACTAGGTTTAGGCTGTGTTCACATGTTTTGGTTGTAAAGTGATTTTTGTCACAATTTTTGCAAAGCTGCCAAAAAATTGCAAAAATTTTGTATTACATGTGGCCATTCAAATTTGTGCAATTACCAGATTGATAGCCATGTCAGCAGCAGTCCAATCTGGTACATAAAGGGATGTCCCAGGCAGGATGCCCCTTCCTCTATGATGTATATATGTTCTAAAAGGGTACATGGTACAAGAGTGTCAAGATGGGACCATCCCTTTAAAATCTCGAAAATTCTTATCGATTGTCCAAAATGAATGGTACTTCGATTCGATTCTGATACCATGCCTTTTTGCCATTCACATATGGTTAAATCATTATTATTTGTTTTCATTTATCACCATTATACCTAGAGGATATTTTCGAGGCTTATTTGTAATCTTCATAGTTGTTTATTGTAGGTTTTCGGAGGCACCTTTAGTATTATTAGTATAAGATACGTAAATGCCGTCCATTCTTAATTTAATTAGAACTTAATTAAAGAGCTGTAATTCATTTTCTTTTTTCACCCTCTCGTTCAGCAGCGCCAGCATTATCTGCTAAGTAATGGCGCTGTTTTGTGATTGCATGCCAGTCATTGCCAACATTTGCACGTTCTCCGGCAATAAGACATATTCTTTTTATTATTTCAAAGAGCCCTTTGAATTCCTTTGTATAATTGTCCTTTTTTCCCCGTGAACGGTGTTCGAGCCTCGGAGAGCTGAAGAATGTTTCCACTGATCAGATTTGTTATTTGTTCTCACCGAGTAATTTTGTTCCTTTTTGTTTATTTATATACATCGTTTCATTTTATTTAACTTTAGGTCTTTTCTGCCAACGAAATTCTAAAGTTTAGAACGGTATAACTGGAAAGGCAAAAGGTTCTTGCAAAGTAGTTCTTTGAGGACTGGAAACCTGCGTTTCGGAAAGTTTATACTTTCAGAGGATTTCAGTCTCTTAAATAATAGGAAAATAAATCACCAGCTTGTGAAGTCCTAACAATAGGATGGAATAAACCTGTAGGGTCATGTCAGACGTGTTTAAAAAAAACAGATATATAGACTGCTCAGTGACTTGCTGTCTATATCCTCTCTGTGAGTAGATGTACACGTTATGGACCGTTCTACCCTTTAGGGCCTCTTTTCCTCTCTAGTATATTACTGTCATGATCCGTGGGTATGTGGAACCACTAGGCCGCACCGCCATAGCGGAGTAGCAGCTGACCAAACAACAGTGTACCAAGTCTACAGAAAGTCCAAGCACAAGGGTACCTGTATTAGTCCAGACAGTAGCAGTGGCTTAGGCACAGATGCAACTTTGACGGTAGGTGATGCAAAACGTGGCGGAGGGTACCAGGCGTGGCATATGACACCAGACGTGGTGTATGACAGCAGGCGTAGCAGACGGCACAAGACGACTCCAACACTAGAGAGAGCACAGAAACAAACAAAGCATGGGATACAGGGTACATGTAGCAGGGCACGGGAACACTGGGAACAGGATACGACTAAGGGACCATTTGCAAGACTAACATGGGAATACACAACACCGGTCCGGCAAGGAGTGAAAGGCCTATTGGAGTATATCGATGATATAGAGGATGGTTCCTTGCTCCAAAATCCCCCCGCCATGAGCCACGCGCTGCACAGTCACTTATTTATGGGTATGTAAAGGTCCATTGGACCCCCTTTTGTAATAGATTATTCTGTTGTATGTCGATAGGATCAGAATTGTAAAAAATATTCCACAGCACTCACTTGATCAGATTCTTTCCACTTCAGTTTTGAGGAGATGCAAATTCCATATCCAGAAATCCCGTCCAGACAGATAACTCGTATACAAAACTTGAGGACAGCATCAGTATGGCAAAAATATAATTGTGCTTATTAACACATCCCAAATATATCAAAAACAGCTACGTTTCGACTCCGCAGGAGCCTTTCTCAAGCATTGCTGTTTTTGTATATATTTGGGATGTGTTAATAAGCACAATTATATTTGCCATACTGATGCTGTCCTCAGGGTTTGTATAGGATCAGAATTGGGATGATATTCAGTTTCTTGCGATCTGGTTTTGTCATGCATTTTTCTAGGAGGTCTTTCTCACTATTTTTACAGATTGTTCTGACAAGTGTTTCATATATATTGACTAGCAATTGATGTCACGTGTACGTTCTTTTTAGATACTATTTTTGTATACTTAGTGAATGGATCCTGCTGTATTTACCCAGTATGAATAATTACAAAACCAGAAGTAACTGAACAGTGCGGGTGCCTTTTCTTTAAAGATTAATTCCATCTTAGAGTCCAGTGGCGGCGGCTTTACACCACTCCATCCGACGCCTGGCATTGTGCTTGGTGATGTAAGGCTGGCATGCAGCTTCTCGGCCCCCATGCCATGAAGCTCCCGGGCACAGTTTTTGTGCTGATGTGAATACCAGAGGAGGTTTATACTCTGCAGTTATTGAGGCAGCAGAGCGTTGGTGACTTTTATGCATTATGATGTGTCTCAGCACTCGGTGACCCCGCTGTGTAACTTTACGTGGCCTGCACTTCGTGGCTGAGTTTCTGTGGTTCCTAATCGCTTCCACTTTACAATAATATCACTTACCGATGATGGTGGAATATCTAGGAGGGAAGAAACTTCAGTAACTGACTTGTTGCACCGGTGACGTCCTATTACAGGACCGCGCTGGGATTCAGTGATCTCTATACAATGACCCGTCCTATCACAAATGTCTATAAAAGTGACTGCATGGCGAGGGGCTGGATATTATACACCTGTGGCAATGGGACTGCATCAAACACTGGAATTTAATGATTAAGAGGTGTGTCCCAATACTTTTGTCCATACAGTGTATGATTAATAAAACATTTTTTTTAAATTATACAGCTATTACAGCATATTTTTGTAGGCGGTTGATATATAGTTTTTAAGATTCAGGATAACCTGTAATATATTTATTCAAATCCCTGCTATCTGTGGGCTAAAGAGTCCAGTGGGCGGTCCCAACCATTGGTTGGCAGCTGACCCTGTATGAGTGTGAATACATAAGTATCTGCCAAACACTGAGTAGGACCGCCCACTGGACTCTTGAGAGTTAGCAGAGATTTATACAGGCTATCCTGAATCTTTTTCCACATGCTGTCCACAGATTATACTGAATGTCCAATGTGGGGAGCTTTATTTATTATAGTTAGGACGTTTAACCAGTGAATGTCACGCACAGCACACGGACCCATTGATTTCAATGGGACTGTTCACACATGCAGGAGTTTTCACACAGCGAGAGTCTGTTGCGTAAAACTCACTGCATGTCTTATATTGGTGCGTTATCATGCACCAACGCGCCCATTGAAGTCAATGGGTGCGTGAAAATCACGCACAGCACACGGATGCACATCAGTGTGCTGTGCGTGATTTGCGCATCAATTCCATTGAAAAAAAAAAAAAGATTGTGTGAAAAACACATGTCACTCGCAAAGCACAGATGCAATAACGCAACGCACACAGACCAGATTTACGCGCTTAAATCTGTCGCGCTCGTGTGAATGTAGCCTTTAGGCCTTATTCAGACGAGCATATTTCACATCTGTGTGCTGTCCGTTTTTTTCACGCACCACTTGCTAAAGAAATGATGAGGGGGGAAAAAAATCCCAACACCTTCATTTTTTTTTTTTGCTGACGTAAAAAACGCGTGACATACGGATGATGAACGCGTGCAAAAAACGCAGACCAGCATCGTACACAGATGTCACACGGAAATGCAACGCAAGAAAAACGCGGCTTTGCAGGGGTGGAGGGGTGAGTGGCCCATAAAGTACAAGTTCAAGTTTTGATATTGTACTCGTCATACAATTTTCTTAAAGGGGTATTCCGGTTTCAGCAAATAAATATTATTCATTTATATAGTAAAAAGTTAAACAATTTTCCCAGTGTAGTTTCTGTATAAATTCCACATGGTTTTCAAGATCTCTGCTTGCTGTCATTCAATAGGAACATTTCTTATTTCCAGTGGATACAAATCTGTCCATGGTCATGTGATGAACACACAGGTGCTCGAAGTTACAAAACAGAACTCCAAGAACTGTACTGTCACGATGCCAGCACCTGTGTGTCCATCACATGACTGTGGACAGATTTGTATTCACTGGAAGAAAGTAATGTTCCTGTTGAATGACAGCAAGCAGAGATCTTGAAAATGATGTGGAATTCGATACGAAAAATATATTGGAAATTGTATAACTTTTCATCATACAATTAATGAGATTTATTTGCTAAAACCGGAATACCCCTTTAAGCCTGTGATAGGGGATTATCCATTAACTTTTAACAGCAGACATTTTATTTTCAGTGGTACGAACGCGCTGAAGTACAATTAAATCACTGTCAGTTATTGCTCATACGTGGGGATGGATAGCATACTGCTGGGATCACATCCTCTAAGGCATGTATGTCATTACAATTTATTTAATGTCATTATACTGTGACTTTCCGTATACAGGAAAGATAAATGTTGTGGATATTTAATAGTAAATTATAATTTATTATTTGCCTAGGGATAATATTTGGTCTGTTACTGAATAACGTCCATATTTGAAGTCTGCGTAAACATCTGTAAGGGATGATATCGATACAGCAGGTGATAGGAAGAGGGTATTTGCCCCGGGGCATCCACCACCTAGGGGCTTGCACTTTCCAGTTCCCTCCAGCGCTTCCCATACCCAACCAGCAGCAAGACGCGGGTGTCTGAAAGTTTATAGGGCATCCCCAAAAATATCAGTTTTAATATTGTGATTATACAGCATTGACTAATATATAGAATAATACTAATGTATGGAGGTCAAAATGAGAGAGGGATAAGCAACTGTCATTTCCTGCTGACCCGCTTATCTCTTGGTTAAACAAAGGATCAAGCATGGTGTAGAAATAAGTGGTGAGTTATGTATGTCCCATAGTTGCCAACATTTGATTTTTTTTTCCAGGGACACTTAGAGTGGGGCGTCTTTGGTGGGTGAGTCTTGTGGGGGCGTGGTTTATCTAGTGGGTGTGGTCAATGGGGCGTGACTTTCCAGAATTTCTGCATACAAAGTATGGCTGACAATTGCTATGGTGGCCGGTATCTCTCTGGTTATCTGGTTGTTTACAGGCAGATGATGTCTCACTTTATCACTAGGGCTAGGCGATATGTGCTGACCACTACTGGTAGCGTAAAAACCAGCGTAGATAGTGCCCCTTGAAGATGGTGCTCCACAGTGCCCCCTGTAGATATTGCCACATACTGATCCCTGTAGATAATACCACACACTGCTCTTTGTAGATAATGCCGCAGTGCCACCAGTAAATAGTTCGACATGGCCCCCCTACAGGTAGTGCCACAGTGCCCTCTGTAGATAATACAACAATGCCTTCTGTAGATAGTGCCACGCAGACCCCCTGTAGATGCCACACAGACTCTCTGTAAATGATGCCACACAGACCCCCTGTAGATGATGCCACGCACCCCTATAGATGCCATCCACCCCCTGTAGATGATGCCACACAGACCCCTTGTAAATGATGCCACATACACCCCTTGTAGATGATGCCACACCCCCTGCAGATGCCATACACCCCCTCTTGTAGATGATGCCACACTCCCCTGTAGATGATGCCACACCCCCCCTGTAGATGATGCCACACACAGCCTACCTGCAGATAGTGCCACAGACCTCCCTGTAGATAGTGCCACATACTCCCCCTGTAGATAGTGCTACATACTCCCCCTGTATATAATGCCACTAACTCCACCTGTATAAAGTGCCACATACTCCTCCCTGTATATAGTTCCACATATTCCCCCTGTAAATAGCTCTCCTCCCTCCCTGTCGATAGAGCCATTGTGGCTCCCTCTATGAGTGTAATCCCGGCCAGGTGTCGGCAATGCTCTGGCCAGGAATTATGCAACAGGAGATTCCCCTGACGTCAATGCCCTTATATGGACTGTGAAGTTATGGGCTCACTCTATGAGCGGAATCCCTGGCCAGGTGTCAGCAACGCTTTGGCCGTGGATTCCGGTGCTCCCGGAGGAGCCTCTGACTTCATTGTCCATATATGGACAGTGACGTCGTCAGTGGCTCCTTCTGAACGGAATCCCCGGCCATTCGTCGGCAATGCTCTGGCTGGTGATGCCGCTGCAGGAGGTGTCCTTGACGTCACTGGCCTTATATGGACAGTAAAGTCATGGGGTACTCCTGAAGCGCTGGAATCCCCTGCCAAAGTGTTGCTGACACCTTGTCCGGGAATTCCGCTCTTAGAGAAAGCCTTGACTTCACCGTCCATATAAGGGCAGTGACGTCAGGGGCACATCCTGCAGGGGAATCACTGGCCAGAGCATTGCTGATGCCTGGCCGTGGATTCCACCCATAGAAGGAGCCACTGACGACATCACTGTCCATATTTGGACAATGTAGTCAGGGGCTCCTGGAGCGCCGGAATCCTCGGCCAAAGCGTTGCTGACACCCTGGCCCGGAATTCCTCTCATAGAGAGAGCCCTGACTTCACTGACCATATAAGGGCAGTGACGTCAGTGGTACCTCCTGTAGCGGAATCCCCGGCCAGAGCGTCGGCAATGCTTTGGCCACGGATTTCGCTACCGGAGGAGTGAATGGCAGAGCAAGAAGCAGATTGTTTCCTGCTCTGCCATAGTATTTAATTGTATCTGCGTCCTGAGGATGCTGATACATTTGAGTGTAGCAGTTACCGGGACAAGTCCCAGGACAGTAATTTGCCGGGACTGTCTCTGTAAATTCGGGACAGTCCTGGCAAACTCGGGACAGTTGGCAAGTATGTATGTCATGTATGAAATAGGCTTCCTGGAGATAAGATTTTTTTTTTAACTTTTTTTAAATAAAACTTATGACGACTACTTGATATTTGTCATATATTTACCACACTCTAACCACAGAGGCTGTCAGAGAGTACAGGGGGAACTATAGCAAAAAAAATAGTGTCCCCCTCTAGTGCTCATTTAGACCAACACACAGTCCTTATCTGCTACACGCAGGGTTGGACCACCAGAGAACCAAAAGTTGGTTCTGTCACAATAATGGGGCCCAGGCTGAACAGGCCCATGATTTTCAGGAATGTTATGTGTAATGTAATAGGACCTGAAGCTATTCAATATAGCTATAGGATAGGGGCCCTAAGAAAGAATTACTCAAGTGGACCCACGTGATCCTTACCCATCCCTTGAAGGATAGTAGAGTGTGACCTCTTTGCACTGCAGTTGGAGAGGTTGTTCTCACCATCCATTTGGGAATGAGGTTTAGGCCAACCAGAACTAGGTCGGTTCTTCTCCATGGGCCGTGTAGCAGCTGCATCGGCTGTCTCAGTGGTATATGCCCTTTACTACCATGGCTTGCATAAACCACTCAAGTTTTTCCAGGTGTCAGGATTACATACATTTTTTTTAACTTTTTTTGTATACATTATGCTTAAGTATATGTGTCATTTTTAAAAATATACATGAGTCTTATTGTATCCTTACATCTGAAAAATTCATACAATAAAGGGCATTTTACACTTTTGCAACAATTTTTGATTGCTACAATGGATCTGTAATAAGAAAAATGAATCAAATTTAAATGTAATAAAATATTTTAGATGCATTGAAGCAGAAAGGAAATGGTTGCGAAAATTTAAACACCCTTTAAGTGAAAACGCATACTCAGACCTGAAACACATGCGTAGCCCGAAATTGTTCTGTACCCAAAAATTGGAGAACACATGTTGATTCTATTGTGTATAACAATGTCAGTCACATACCGTTACATAGCAAAATCTTCCAAAACTTAAGACTTCTTGAAGCCTCTTTTAAAGGAAAGAGGTTCGGGCTCTGCCATGGGCAAAAATAGTTCAGAATCGGTGCGATGGAACACTCAGTACAATAGGAAAGACGGGGGAGGGCGCACAAAGGATTAGACATTCCTAATATTCTCTCTGTGCTTCACCGGTGAATCAACAATTGCCCAATTTGATGAGAAGGTTAGGAAAATGTCATGATTGCCCCGCATACCTGTCTAATTTAGCAAAATAAATCCTCCCAGCAGTCACTACCATTTAGCTTGTCATAAAACACAACGGGTACTCTCCTATAAATCACAACAAACATTAGAGAGGATTACAGCTTAATACGGTTACATGATACGTTTAGAGGTTTGCCCTCTTGTCACGTCCCCGCATTGTAAAATAGATCAGTGCACATATTAAACTGATTGGATTATGAACCAATGTTCTTTGCAGGTGCGAAAAGATTTGAGCTGCGCAGAATACCACGTTATTACACAAAGTAATGGAGGCTGGAGAGACCCAACAGGAGGTGTTTACGGATATGGCGCGTTATTACATTGCTACTTTATAATTCCAGTAATGATGGCGTCCCTCAGGTCTTGTGCGCTGCAATTTATTTCCATGGTAGAGACGTAACTTAAAGCTCCTGAAACCCAATACTAAAAATGTGTAACAGGGCCCCACCTACCATGTGCAATTTATAAAACTGGTGTCTTTTTATGTGGCAGAGGGGCCCATTTATGCACCAGGGCCCAGATGCGACTGCGGTCTCGGCACCCTTTATATCTATACCCCTGTTCCATGGACAAGACAATAAAAGAATAATGGTGACCTCTATAGTATTGTATAAAAGGCCAGGATGGGGCAATGGTTACACCTTAAGGCCTCATGCACACTTCAGTGAAATGCTTCGGTTTGCTGTCTGTCTTTGTAGGTCCTACTCCTGTACGTTTTTGATGGAACAGTCTCTGCCATTTCATTCATTCATTTGGTCCTTTAAAACAACAGGCTGCACACGGAAGCCATCCGTGTGTGGTCCGTGTTTAAAGGATCCATACGACAGGCAACGGATGTGTGCATGAGGCCTAAGGTATTCATCACATACTTTATTTGTGACGATTTTTGGCTAAAAAAAAGAATTTAAAAAAACGAATTTTTTTTTTTGTACAATGGTTTGTGTTTTTTAATTTCCTTTTTTTGAGTTTATTTCCCCCAAATAGTGTGTTTTGCTAACTGCTTTTAGGGGGTGTTTTTAACATTGTAAATCATGTGATGCAAAGATGATGATGTAACATATCTTCTAAAAACTCTGTGATGTGCCATTCCTGCTAGAAATGTATGAATAAATTAAAAACTGGGTGATACCATTCCCCTTGTCAAAAGGGTGTGTCCCTACAGTCTCACTCTGTCAGCACTGATTGGACAGTGTCAGTTTGAGTAGGGACACCCCCCCCCCCAACTGGTAACACCCAGTTGTCAATTTATTCATACATTTCTAGGAGGAATAACAGAGGAATGGCCCAAGTTCTAAGAAAAGATGCTCCAGAATTATTATTTCATGGGGAGTACAAATATTTATTAAAACAGACGTGTCAGGAGAGGTGACGAGTCCTATTTAAAAGGGATAGGTGATAAATGTCTGATCACATTTCAGTATAGCGCTTGGCTGTTTACATCAGCCCCACAGACAATGACTGAGGCGGCAGGGCACATGCATGACCACCGCTCTAATCAAACTCCTTCTCACTGCTCTCGTACCATTTTAGTGATCGGTGGGAGCCGTTCGTGGGACAATCCCTATGATCATTGTATAATAAAAAGTTCTGTAACTTTCCAATTTGTGCGTAAATTTCTGACCATTTCCTAGATCCCTGCTTGCTGTCAGTAATTGGAAACATTCTTACATCCAGCTGCTGAAAACCTGTCCATAACTTATAGCTGAGTTTGCATCAGTTGTATCCAGTCTAAGCAATCCTCAGGCTGATCAATTTTACCTACACACTTAGGGCCTGTCCATATCTGCATTGGAGGCCGTCCCTTGGGGCCTTCCGTCACAGATTCCCTCAGAAATACCGGAAACAATAGCGCAGCATGCTACAATATTTTTTCTGGTAAATCCACGGACACCCTGACTGAAACCCAATCAAACCCATTAAAGGCAATGGGTTCTGAAGGGCGCCGGTTGTCTCCGTTGTTGAACGGAGCCTGCGCTTTCGGCATTTTCGTTGTTCTGCTCCTCTGGCAAAGCAGAACAAAGTAAAACCCGAGTGCAGATATGAACGGGGCCTTAGATTGTAGCAAAATATCAGATTTGTGCTGCTAATGTATTTAGTTCCCAGAGGATTGTCACGAGTGGATACAATTGTAACAAACTCTCAGTGGTGAGGAATGTTAAAGAGGTCGTTTCATCAAGACAACCCTTTTCTAAACTGAAGCTAGCCGGTCTCAGAACCTGTGGCTAGCCATACAATGTAGTATTACATGACAGCCTTTCAAACAAAATAGCGTCACTCTTCTCCATGGTCTGTGTCTAGTATTGCATCTTTGCCCCATTCAAGTGAATGTCTTCTGATTTGGACAGCCCTTTGTTTAGAATGTTGTAACACAAATCTTTGAGTAGGGCTTAGTGCTAATTCAGATGAACATTGAAATCGTCCGTTTGACGGCTGTTTTTTAAACGACCGTCACACGGCTGCATATATGTTTATGGGGCTATTCACATGGCAGCTGTTTTAACGGACCCTGTGAACGGCCAGTGAAAAAATAAGACATGTCCTAGTTTTGTCGGTTTTCACGAACCCCTCAATAAACTCAAGTCTCTAAGGGATTCGTGAAAACGGGTCCCGCACAGGTGGAAATCGGCTGTGAAAAATTGCCATTTTTCATTGCCGATTTGACACACATTCGTCTGAATAACACTCAAGTGCTGTATAGAGCCCTTTTATTCTGCAATAGTGGTTCGATATCACAGACTTTACCAATGAGATCTATTGATGACCTATCAGACGATCATATTAACTGGAATCACTGGCCGAATTCCCAAGTTCTTGTACAACTATAGGGCCGACAAGAGACATCGTTGATCGGCGCTCCTGTCACACGGAGCTATGTATAGGGACGAGCGGTCGTTACTCCGATCACTCATCCCAATACGTTATCATGTCGGCAGCGCGTCCGTTTACACAGGGAGATGCGCTGCCGACAACGATAATATTTGACTTTTTCAAAACAATACGACCAGCAGATGATCGAGCGTTTGCTCGTTCATCTGCCGATCGCTACCGTGTTTACACAGGGCAATTATCGTCAACGAGCGTTCTGTAAAAGCTCGTCTGCATGATAATCGCCCGGTGTAACACCCCCATCTCATAGTATATACTACCTTTATTCATGCACCCCTATGGCACTCCTATTATGGCTCTGTACAAAACAAAGCTGTAAATCAGCCGTGTGCATGAGCCCCAACTATTGAATATTATCCAGCTGATAACGCTGAAATATTTTCCATAAACTAAACTGTGAGATTACACAGCAGAGAGTCGAACAGTGTTGTGACGGATAAAATCCAAGTAACCGGCCATACGTCATATAATAAAACCTATTTCTCATGCTCATAAATGGATTTAATGCTCACGTGTCATTCATTATCTTTTATCTCGCTGTCTCGAGAACGGTCTTGATAGAATTCCACGCACCACGTTCTGCCTCCCTCATTAGACAGTGAAAACATCATTAAATCCAGACGCTTCCATTATTTTCCATATGTAGGTTGTAAGGTATCAGACTGTTTGCACTATTTTTACCAAGAAACATTTAATTTCATCTTCAGCTCCACAGCTGTGACTCATAAACATCATCTTATTGCCAAGGAGAGTGCTAATCCCAGGCCCCTCATGGGTTAATGCGGGGTTATCTGCTTGTATATGTTCCCTGAACACTCTCAGGGTTGGAGAAGGTCTATAAATACCATAGACGTGTCACAAGTCAGGCGTGTAGGGAGCAGCAATATGTAAACACCCATTATCACATAGGGAACTAATCCGCTTAATAATGTAACAAATTGACCACGCAATAGTCTAGAGCGGCGCTATATGCTACATTGTTTTACTACATTTCTGCTTTACCATGATTTCCTGCCTACCGGACAGTAAAGGCCTACATGTGCTTTTAGTTGACTACACTAAGTTCTCCTGAGCCTGTAAAGTGGCACATGTGGTCCCTATGGGTCTGTATTACACACTCAAAAGGACTCCATGTGCCATATGGTCATTAGGTTTTTCACTAGAAGGAATACTTCTAAGGCAGGATACCTCTGTAATACAGCTTGTGATTGACCATTCTACCTTCATGTGCCTCCATATGAAATTCGGGGCACACAAAGGTACACATGTGTCCTTCCTTACCTTTCCTCTTATTTCAAAATATCCTGAGATGTGTGGTATGCAGGGCCGATTCGAGCTTTTCTGCTGCATGTGGCGAAAATTGAAATGGCGCCCCGCAGATTTTGATAGACATCCACCTGGCTGTTCTACATCACTAGTAGCCTCCTCCATCTTCTGAGCAGGTCTGCTGGGGCTGAACGATGCAAGCGACACGATGATGTCATCACGCCGCTTGCATCGTTGAAAGGCGCTGATTGGCAGGGCAGAATGACTTGACCCACCAATCAGTAATGACGCACGCAAAAAGCTCCAAACGGGCACCGCAGGTATTTTCTGCCTCCTGTTGATTTCAATTGGAGGTCAGAGGCGGAATCCACTTGAAGACCATCAGCCCCCACTCACAGTAAAATGACCATCAGCCCTCCACTCACAGTAAAATGACCATCAGCCCTCCACTCACAGTAAAATGACCATCAGCCCTCCACTCACAGTAAAATGACCATCAGCCCTCCACTTACAGTAAAATGACCATCAGCCCACCACTCACATATTCCCCCTGTAGGTAGCTCCACACAGACCCTTGTAGGTAGCGCCACACAGTCCTTTGTAGGTAGCGCCACACAGCCGCTTGTAGGCAGCACCACAGAATCCCCTTGTAGATAGCGCCACACAGCCCCCTTGTAGAGAGCGCCACACAGCCCCCTGTAAAGAGCGCCACACGGCCCCCTGTAGAGAGCACCACACAGCCCCCTGTAGAGAGTGCCACACAGCCCCCTGTAGAGAGTGCCACACAGCCCCCTGGTAGGGAGTGCCACACAGCCCCCTGGTAGGGAGTACCACACAGCCCCCTGGTAGGGAGTGCCACACAGCCCCCTGGTAGGGAGGGCCACACAGCCCCCTGGTAGGGAGCACAACGCAGCCCCCTGGTAGAGACTTTCACACAGCCAGCTGATAGGGAGTGCCACACAGCCCCCTGGTAGGGAGTGCCACACAGCCCCCTGGTAGGGAGTGCCACACAGCCCCCTGATAGGGAGTACCACACAGCCCCCTGGTAGGTAGTGCCACACAGCCCCCTTGTTGTTAGTGCCACACAGCCCTCAGCCCCCTTGTAGGTAGTGCAACACAGCCCCCTTGTAGATAACACCCCCCCTTCCTGTAGATAGCGCCACTGTAGTTCCCTGAAGGAGCGGAGTCCCCGTGTTGCCAGGGATTCCGCTCCTGGGGCGCTCCGCTTGATTTCTCTTTACATATATGGACAGTGACATCAGGGGAAACTCCTGAAGCGGAATCCCTGTCCACAGCGTTGTCGACGCTGTGACCGGGGATTCCACTCCAGAAAAAGCTTCTGTTGTCTGTGTCCATTTTTAGACAGTGACGTCATTGGCTTCTCCTGGAGTGGAATCCCCAGTCACAGCGTCTGCAATGCTGTGGATGGGGATTCCGCTTCAGGAGTTTCCTCTGATGTTACTGTCCATTTATGGACAGAGAAATCAAGGGGAGCGCTCCAGGAGCGGAATCCCCGGCCACACGGGGATTCCGCTCCTTCAGGGAGCTAAACTGGCGCTAGTAGATAGCAGAGCAGGGAGATACTTCCCTGCTCTGCTATAGTGCCGTCGCTACCACTGTAGCAGCCGCAGCGGCTGCTAGTGGCGCCACCACCCTCATGTCCGGTGTCGACGCTAGCAGACGCTATGGCTGCTACAGCGTTAGCGACGGCACTGAGTGAAGAATCGCCTGGTCAGAAAGGCGACTGCTGAGCCGCCGGGCCCTTCTGAAACAAGCAGGGGAAGGGAGCCAGCGCAGCGCCCCCTTCCACCTGCTAGAGTGATGTGCCCTGTGCGAAGGTACACCCCTAAGGCCGGCCCTGGTCACAATATTGTGATTTGATTAGAAATTGGAGCTCTTAACCAAATTCAATCAAAGGTTCTTTTCTCTTAGTGGTCTCTGTTTAATGTATACGCCAGGAAAAGCTCCCAACATAAACATTAATCATAGGCATTAATTATACATTAAACGTAGGCATTCGTCAACCATAGACTATAATGGAATCCGCTTAACGGATATGTTATGAACTCTCATGACCCTTTTCATTGCGTATCCATTAAACGGATACCATAATAGCTTGAGGGTGACACATGCCACTGAAAGGCATCTATCACAGGCATCTCTCACCCATAGGCTATAATAGTATCCGTTTAACAAATATGTCATGAAAGCTATTATAAAGCTCATGACATCTGTTAAACGGATTCCTGCGATGTATTCCATACAGTGGCATCCATCACCCATATGCTACCATGTAAAAAAGTTTACATTTAACGTATGCCTTTTTGTATTGGATGCATCTGGATAGGATAGCGTATTCTACTACGTTATTCTATACAGCAAAAAAAAACAAAAAACTATTATATACTCCAATGGAGGCCAAAAGAACACTGCCCAAGGGTATGTTTGCGTATGCGCCGTGAGTTCTCCAACCCTACAGGAAAAACACATTGTGGAAGAGGCCTTAAAGGGGTTTTCCGATCTTGGACATTTATAGCATATCCACAGGATATGCCTTAGAAGTCCGATAGATGCGGGACCCGCACCTATCTCTAGAACGGGGCCCTTAAACCCTGTTCTAGCTTAATCGGCTATCGCTGCCTCCTGGCCACTTCCTAGTTAGGTGGTCGGGAGTTACGGAAACAGCGGAGTGCTCGCTGAGCTATGCTGTTTCTATAACTCCCACAGAAGTGAATGGGAGTTACTGAAACAGCGTAGTGCAATGAGCTACGCTGTTTCTGTAAATCCCGACCACCCAACCAGGAAGTGGCCGGGAGGCAGCGAGAGCCGAGTAAGCTAGAACAGGGTTTAGGGGGTCCCATTCTAGAAATAGGTGCGGGTCCTATCCGTTGGGTCCGCATCTATCTGACTTGTATGGCATGTCCTGTTTATATGCCATAATTGTCCAATATGGGAGAACTTTAATGAAAATTTCTGTCAGGGGGACAACAAGGTCATTTATAAAAACTCTTGTTTTGTTCTCAGTTTTTGTATTAAAAAAAGGAGCCAATCAGAATGCGACATATTGATGGTACATGGATGTTCAAGACTTTGTTGCAAGTACTTTGCATTGGCGTACACCCACCAAATGTCATTTATTAGAGGGTATTCCATTAATCAAAAATTACCACCTATCCACAAATGGGACCTCCCCTCCCTATGGTGAGAACGGGGTCTCAAACTATGTTCCTCGTCACTGCGGGGCATTGAATGGAGCGGCAGTCGATCACGTGCACTGCAGCTCCATTCAAAGTCTATAAGAATGATGGAAACATCCGAGTGCAGTGCTCTGCTGTTTCCGTCATTCTCATAGAATAAAGCGGCAGTGCACATTCTCAACCGCCGTTTCTTTCAAGCTCCTCCTCACTGCTGGGGGTGCAGTGAGGATGATCTGGGCGTTCGGGACCCTTGATCTCGCTATCGGTGAGGGTCCTAGAGATTAGACAGTTATCCCCTATTCTGTAGATAGGTGATAACTTTTGATTCTGTTAAAAATCTCTTTAAGATGTTGGACATGGAGCAATGAAATGTCCCGTGTAAACTGCACTATTCCACAATATGGACCTATCGGCACTCCACGTGTCACCTTCATATTCTCCCCTGAATCCAGTGATTCTAGGGCAGCATTCCTCCATAATACAGAATGTGATGGTGTTTTCTTGTCCTAGATTCTACCTCTATGAAATTGTTAGTGCCCAGAGGTACAGTATAAGGCCATAGATTGCTACGGGTGCTATATTACAGATCTATACTACAGGAATCCATAATATGCCCAAGTACATGGTTGTTCGCAGGCTCAAAAATATTACCGCTCTTTGATAAATAAGGAGCACAACACCCGGAATAGGTTTCAAAAACAGTTTAAACCTATTTAAACATTGATAAATCTGCCCATTGAGTCGAACATATGGCCATAGATCATGATGTATGGAGAACATATCTCTACATTTCTGCCATGTTAACATGAGTCAAATCTACTTGGATAAGCATTGATGAAACTCTTCCAGATGTCGTATGTAAGTGACCGGTCATAGCGTTGTTGGTATCTTTTTTTTTTGCAAATCTGGAACAAATAATTTCTTTATATACTACAGTAGGGCATGGGAGGAAGATGGCCGGAGTATGGATTTCAAGGTATTTTTTAGGATGTAGAGAATCAGCTGAAGAGTTTTATCTCCCTCCTGAAATTAATTTCTAATTAGATTGTACTTTAATTGAAAGTCATAAACCCATTGAAATACAAATTAAAAAGTTTGGTACAGACAACCCCTTGTTGCATGTTGGGCCGATAGAGAGGGTCCTTCAATTTTCCCCTGCCCTTCTATGACCTAGATTTGAAATGAGCATTGCTCTTGTCTCTGGAGGAACCACATCAATTAAAAAAGTGGATTCTTCAATGTGAATGGTCGAATGCGTCGATCTCTGCTGCAGGAAATTGGGTACTGGCACAATTGCTTCCACGTTACTATCTGGTGATCACAGGAGGTCTTGCTTTTGGGAGCTAGTGAAAATGCCCAACTTGCCCAGACCTTTTAAGGATCACATTTTGAGTTTATTAGTTTCATTAAAAATAGGAGATAGTCAATTACTTAACAGGAACCCGTCATGTTGTGCAAGCTGTCCAATATGTAGGCTGCATGTTATAGAGCAGAAGGAGCTGAATAGAAACCTTTTTAGGAGAAGGTTCTGGATAACTTGTATTTTATTGATTTCATACAATCAAAATCAACAGAATAGGTGAACATTTTCTGATCGCTGGAGGCTGGGCACTGCAACCTCCACCAATCCCAAACCCCAGATCATCCATACTGCTCCCCCGTAGTGAGAGGTAGCTTAAATCGGCCAAGCATGTGCTTCATTTTATGTCTATGAGAATGACTGAAACAGCCAGGTGCTGTACTCGGCTGTTTATGTCATTTAGTCAGATTTGAATGGAGCAGCAGCGCACATGCTCAACCACCACGCTATTCACAAGAGCAGGGGTTTCGAACCCCCTGATCCTCCTCCCAGCTCGACCATGAGGAGGATCGGGGGTTCAAAACCCCTGTTCCTGTGATCAGTGGGGCCCACAGTGATCAAAAAATGATCACCTATCCTGCGGATAGGTGATAAGTTTTGATTTGGGTTTGTACCTCCTTTAACAGTTCAGTGGGTGGTGCTATACAGTGATTGACAGCCTTCCATTATATGTGTGTACATACAGAAATAACTGTAAATTACCGTGTAGGACTGCCTAAAAGTAGCTGCACATTGGCCCTGTAAGCAAAAGGGCCGACTGCCACCTCCAAAGAAAACATATCACTCCCTATAGTTTATTGGATTGCATGTAAGGGATTGTGCTAATGATTCCATGTCTCCCAATTACTGGTGGATTGGAACAATGGTGAGAGACATGATGGAGGGGCCCATTGACTAGCAACCCATTTTCATCAAATTCCCAGTTGGAAAGCTAAGGGCCCGCATACTATTCTTGCAAAGGGGTCCTTTGCTTTCTGTGTCCGCCCATGCTTAAACCATGTTATGCAATGAAAATCTGAACTCGAAAAGGCTTGAAATCATGAAAATTGCTAACCTTTTGGAAGAAGTCTGGTGACCAACGTCTTTTTGTCATTCTACAGCATTATAAGTAATTATAGGAACAAAATAGATTTACCTACTTTTATCTATTAGGGAAGAAGGTAAATGTATCCCAAATAAGAGGCTAGAATTAATGGAAATGGCAAAATATACTCTCTCTATTTGATATATAAACTTGAGGTCGGATACATCAAAAGTTGAGTCTGTTGGCAATGGAGAAAATGGTTTGTAATATGATGGATCTGATGATTAGACACAAATTGGTGTACAGGGCCATACTGAATCCTACACAAGGCACACCCATGGTTTCTATACAACTATTTTCACCTATAAACTCAAAGTTTTTGGGTTATGTGTTAAAGGGCTTATCCACTTTTGTTACAAAAGTTCCCCTGAAGATAACCTCAATAGAGCATCCTGCTGCTGCGACCTCCAGTGATCAGGTATAATCTGTGGGTGAACACAACAATAAGTGTTCAATTTCCCTACAGTGCCACCACAGGTGAAATGAAGCATTACAGCAGCTCTCATTGATATCAATGAGCCTTTGATGTGATAAACAATGTGCCAGGTCCTCCAGTACACCCTTTGTAGTCACTCTGGCTAATATATGAGAGTCCTCAACCATGGTCATGCCCTCTATAAATTAGAAATCCCTAATAGGGTATTTCAAAACCGGTCTTGTAATCCAAATCGTTGCAGACATCCAATGGAGAACCGAATCTCAAGGACATAGCTAAATGCCAGGATTAAAATAAATTAGTGCTTACGTTTCTATCTATCAAACTGAATTTTAAAATAGGTTGACTAGGATTGCTTTTTTTTACAGAAACCACGCCAATTTTGTCTAGGGGCTAAGTCTGGTATTACAACTCAGTGCTATTCGCCTAAATGGAGATGAGCTATAATATCAGACTCAGTCCATGAACAAGAGTAAACCAAATATATTTCCGACTTCCTGTAATATTCTGTCCTGATTCGCATCCATGATGAAACGATTACTCTATCATCTATTGCTATTTTTATATATTCTGATAGGATTTACAGCTATACAAAAAGTTCTGATAGAAAAAAGAATAAACAAGCCACCGCCATCACCCATAAATCAGTGTATAACTCAATATGACATCGAAAGTAGCAATTTGATACCAAACAGAGTTAGAGCACCCATCTTTTGAGGAATGATTGGTGTTTATTCAATTCCTTTGACATCCACCCCCTCATGCTGATATTTGTTATGATATCAGCTTTGTCTCAGCGATGGTTGATTTTTATCCTCTCCTCTTCCCTCATTCGTCTTTGACTTTAGCATATATATTTATGCATTGTTCTCTCTTCTCTGTAATCGGCTCCATGGCAATGCAAGTGAAGAATTATTTTGATTTATTGCGGCGTTCTGAGGCTGCTTTGGCTTGTTGAAAGGTCCACTTTTATGTATATTAAAAGGTCTGATGGTTTTATTTTTCAGATTTAACACCCTGATTTAAAGAGACACTGTCAAATAAATTGTGTAGCATTTTCTTTTATTTGTGAGTAATGGGTAGTATTCATAAACTACTCTATCAATAACATAAAACGTACACGCAAATCCTTACATCTCCAATAAAGCAGATGGAATTTTGTCTTTATATACCAAATCAGGATTTTAACTACTAATTCATTAAATTTGCTAATAAAAGACATAGGATTTCAAAGCAAGAATAAAAAAGAGGTCCCTTTCAGCTGCTGCTTGACACCACCACACTAACAACCACTGGCGATTAGGGATCCTGGTGCCCCGGTCCTATTTTCATGACTCAAATATATTTTCAAAGCCCCTGTTCACACAATGTGGAGTCTATCCTGATTTAGGCACGGATTCCATACCCAAATCCAGACAAAGTCTGCAGCAATTACGCGGGCAATGCATGTGAATGGGGTATTTTGGGGTATTTATATCCACACAGAATAATGACAACGCCACATGTTTTATTGTCCGCAGCATGTTCACGATTCACGTGGATTCCGTTCCGAAAAGCTGTGGATTAAATCCATTGAACTTCAATATATACAAAATCCACAGTGGAAATCTGAGTTTCTGCTGCTTATTTTCTGCCGCCGATTATCCTGAAAATTCACTGTGGATTTGCCTAGAGCGAATCTTGACCCTATGACTATAGTCTAGCATTGCAGCACATGTAAAGATCACGTCCAAGTGCAGGTTCTCTCCATCCATTAAAATGGGGACAAGACCAATTTGGAATGGGCCATTCACTCCAAGAGTCTCATAGCAGCCACGTGGGCTGCCTCTATTGTACGTACACACTTAACTTCTTTTCCATATGGGATCTATTTAGGGTAATGACTTTGCAATTCCATTAGAAAATGTGAGTCACCATGTAGGACAATATCACAATTAATATCAATACAGCCAATATGAATTAGGTTGTCGATGAACATTTTGGACCATTGATGGTCAACCTGACATATTGAGGGGCCTCCTTGACTTCATCATATTTAGGTTAAGCACTATCAAGGGGTAGGCACAAACACGTATACAAATTTTACATCGTTGTATTTGTGGCCACCGTTTTCTCCATATATTTTATTTAACTATAAAAAGGTTTGAACTCGGCAAAGCAAAAACAAAAACAGCTCACAACAGGTCTTCTGAGATATTTTCATGTTTTTGCCAAATTATATATGGAGACAACACAGACTACAGGCATACAAAAATTCCATAAATAACATATAAATACAGTACACACAATAGAAGTTTTTGAGATAAAAGTAAAGGGACAACAGTGCCCCCTTAACAGTAAAAAAAAAGAGTAGCTCTTCTGTTCTTTATGGTTGGACAGAGCGCTCAGTGTTCAGGAGCTCTGATACCCGGTCATTATTCTGGGGAAGGCGCTACGCTACGTGAATTTGCCTTCTTCAAGGGCACAGAGGGGCTTGCATCCGGCCCCCAGGATGCCAGATAAGTCATAGTTTTGGATTACCGTCAGAGATGTGGACCAAAAGCCCCACAGACTGATCCACAAGGTCAAATTCCCACTCCCAATAAAAGGCTTATGCAGGAAATAATTTAACTGGTTTACACTATGAGAAAGCTTCAAAGGTATTTCCCAAGATTATTCAAAGGGTCGGCAATTTATTTTCTCAAAACAGCGCCACTCTTGTCTTGAGACTGTGTCTGGTATTGCAGCATTCAAGCACATGGAGCAGATCTGCAATACCAGATACAACCCATGGACAAGAGTGGCGCTGGTTCTGAAAAAAACAAACCCTTTTTGTAATGTCAGATAGTTCTGACCTGTATTCGCCACTTGCTTTGACATTGTGACACTGGCTACCTGCAGCCGTCAATCTAGTGCACAATAGACAATGGAAATAAATTTTTGCCCCAATAGGTCAATGCACATTTGTTAGGAAGAAAAGTAAGAATTTGAGTAAGGACATTTGGTGATAATAGGAGGGCAGACACATTCGGCATTAAAGAAAGTGAGTTTTAATCATGTGTTCTTCACACTCCAACCCACGGAATCGCGCCGAAAACTGTGTATTTATTTGTGAAGTCAATTGTTCACAGACTGTAGACAACTGGCAATTTCAAAATTATATATGGCAATAGCAATAAATGTTCAACTAAAGTACTCGCTCTCACATTCTGCAGCCGCACTGTGATGCCATTGTTTACAGCAGTCAGGGACGTTTTATAAACCGTATGTAAACTATATGGGCAAAAGTATTGAGAAACCTACAGGAACTTTTGTGACATCCCATTGTAAATCCATAGACATTGATATAGAGTTAGTCTCCCCATTGCAGATTAAACTTCCACTCTTCTAGGAAGACTTTTTACAAGATTTTGGAGTGTCAGTGGGAATATTTGCCCATTCATCCAGAAGAGGATTTGTGAGGTTGGAAACTGATGTTGTAGGAGGGGGCCTGGCTCGTAATCTCCATTCTGATTCATGCTAAAGGTGATGGATGGGGTTGAGGTCAGACTCTGTGCGGCCAGTCAAGATCTTCCATACTGAACTCCCCCAGCCAGCCAGCCAACCAACCAACCAACCAACCATGTCTTTATGGACCTTGTGTACTGGGACGAAGTCATGCTGGAACAGAAAACGGCCGAACCCCAAACTATTCCCACAAAGTTGTGAGCCACAATTGTCCTAAATGTCTTGGTGTGATGAAGCATTAAGATTTCCCTTCACTGGAACTAAGGGGCTGAGACCAACCCCTGAATAACAACCCCATAGCATTATCCCTCCTCCACGAAACATTACAGCTGGCACATTGCAGTCAGGCAGGTAACGTTCTCCTGGCATTCACCAAACCCAGACTCCTCCATCAGACCGCCAGATAGAGAAGCGTGATTCATCACTCCACAGAACAAGTTTCCACCGCCCCATAGTCCAGCGGCGGCAGCTTTACAACACTCCATCCAACGACTGGCATTGTGCTTGGTGATGTAATGCTGGCATGCAGCTGCTCGGCCCCCATGCCATGAAAATCCCGGCGCAGTTTTTGTGCTGATGTTAATACCAGAGGAGGTTTATGCTCTGCAGTTATTGAGTCAGCAGAGCGTTGGCGACTTTGCTTCTGAGCACTCGGTGACCCTGCTCTGTAACTTTACGTGGTCTGCACTTCGTGGCTGAGTTGCTGCGGTTCCTAATCGCTTCCACTTTATAATAATATCGCTCACAGGTGATGGTGGAATATCTAGGAGGGAAGAAATTTCAGGAACGGAATTTTTACACCGGTGGTGTCCTATTACAGGACCGCGCTGGAATTCAGTGATCTCTTTACAACGACCCATTCTATCATAATGTCTATAAGGGAGACTGCATGGCAAGGGGCTGGATTGTGTTGATCTCTAATATGAAGAAGCTTATGGAATTATTATACAAAGGGGGTCTATTTTATAAGAAATTTTTTTATAAGAAGGAAAAGACAACCCCTTTAAACACTAAATAATGATGATGAGTGTTTTAAAATGATTGAAATTCGCTCTTTTACTTATGGCACAATGTGACTACGATACTGATCCGTTACCTTCTTCCAATATTTCTAGACAACCTTCTACCTTCCAGAAAAGGCTCTTGGGAGGATTGTTGGTATACTTCTTGGTTCCTGGGCTACGCAGCCTATCAAGGGGGCACTGATGCAGAAGCCTCATGTTTTGCGGTGCGCAGCACGTATGCTTCAGAAGTGGAGGATTATTTATTGTGTCCGTCTAGAATTGAGCCAGCTTTAGAAAAATATATTGATTCTTTCTTACGTGTTCATAAGAGAATTAACAGAAAGTAGGACTCAATGCTTCTATAAAGTTGCCTATATATGGGATAGTGCCCCCTACTGTAATTTCTATGAATATTAGAAGTCACCAATACGAGGCCGTAAGTCGAATGCATTCATACAGGTCATGGCTCTCTGACATCACTCTCAATATCCTTTATCATTAATAGTATTGATTACCTTATTCACTATAATACACACCTCAGCTGCTGCACAACTGCTTTTTGAAGAGTAAGGGCCAGTTCACACGTTGCGTAAACACTGCAGATTTACCGCAACGGAATTAGTTGCGGAAAATCCATAGCAAATACAGTAGCAGCAGAGTGGGTGAGATAAAACAAAGCTGCGTAAATACTGTGTGGAAAAAACGCTCAGAAATTAACCTGTGGTGCGGAGTGTTTTTCCGCAGCATGTCACTTGTATTTGCGTAAACGCTGCTTATTTGTTGCGGGATTTCCCCGTTGAATTCAATGGGGAGCTAAATCCTACAACAAATAGCAGTGGTTGCATTTTTCGCAACGGGTTCGCAGCGATCCTGCCGCAAAAAACGCAACTCAGAAAACAAAAAATATATTATACTTACCTAGGAGTCTGTGTTTCATCCTCCTGGGGTGACTCTTCATCCCATGTGACTGCCGCTGCAGCCAATCACAGGCTGCAGCGGTCTCCTGAGATGAAATGGCTAAATGCTGCAGTTTTTCGCAGTGGACATTCGGGGCAAAAAAACTGCACCACAGTTTGATGCACTTTTTCATCCGGAATTCCATGCGGCGCACAGGGTGGATATGCTGCGTCCTAATACACAGCATATCTGCCCCGTGTGAACACAGCCTAAGGAGGACTTTCCTGTCCACCATTGATTGATATAAAACACCCTCATCCTTTTAAACAGGAGGGTCTGCAGCATCTGCGGTGTTTATAATGATATTTTTAATCAGATAGGGCAATGTACTGTAAAAATACACACTGCAGCTGCTGAAGAACCTCTTTATAAAGAAAGAGGGAGCACTACATGTCAGTCAATTATTATTTGGCACAGGATAATCAACTTCCCGTAAAAGTGATCTATAACGGACTGCTTGTGCAGGAAGAGATAAGCGGCGCCTGTGTCGTGCCACTCATCTTTATATAATTATCTGATTCTGACATCAGATTGCGATGTTTATACAAATATTATTGTGCGACAATTACTGATGACACAATTTTACTGCGGCTGAATAGTGAATTATGGTTCTTATAAGTTTTGGAGTTCACCACCACTATTTTTCCACCTTATTTCCTAGAGGAAGACATCGCTTGATTCTTTCTTAAAGGTTATGTTTGTTTTTTTTTTAATTGACATATGTGCGTTGAGGAAGCGGTGCAGAAAAATTTTCATTTCTGTCTGTCATCAGCCTTCACCCCATCTCTTTAAGACCATGATTTCTCTTGCCATGCATTACATTGTAAGTACTTTTCCTGTCATTCTACCTACCCTTATAAATGATCTGTATTCATGAGACTGGAGCTGTGCGCACACGTAATACATTAACTCAACGCTGTCCAAGTTATTCATGTAGTGGGACAAGTGTGAAGCACAGGGCAAAAAGACTAAAAATACAGAACTGTCATAGAATGAGATCTTGAGGATTCCTTAAGGATTAACCCTACAGTCCAGTGACAGTTCTTAAAGCCTCTGTACATCTGTGTTGTCTGTTCGTTGGAGTCGGCATTGAAACTTCCGTACATGACTGCCCATTGGCTCCTGCTGTCCTTTACTTGGCACCAGAGGGCACAATACTCACCTTACCCTGCTCCAGTGATGGCAAACCCGTTTGGCCCAATTACTATTGACTGCTAAGTTATTTAAATCCACATTTTTCAAATAGTCCTTGCTGAAAGGGGTTATGCTGGTACCAAAAATTATTAGCAGTGTATTCGCTGCAGTATGTGAGTTCACTCGCTAATATACATTCCGGTCCCCCGTCGCGCTTATTTTGAGATTTTCATAGATTTTTATAGCGCTGCCGGGGGACAGGACGTCTAGTTGCACAGTCTTCTTTGATGATGATACGACTCTTCGTCATGAGATCGACACCGTACAATGAGTACATGGAGTACAGCGGGTTCGATCACATGACAAAGAGTCGTATCATCATCAAAGAAGGCTGTGCAACTAAACATCCGGTCCTCCGGCGGCGCTATTACAATCTATGAAAATCTCAGTATCAGCACGACGGGGGACCGGAATGTATATTAGCGAGTGTACTTACATACTGCAGTGAGTACACTGCTAATAATTTTTGGTCCCCGCATAACCCCTTTAAAGTGAATGTTCCCATTTTATCATTATGTCAGTTTTTGATCCAAAATTCTGTGCTGATTCATATCAAGGTATTCCTTTATGGTGGTCTGCTGGTGTATGGTGGTTATACAGAGCTCCAAATCGTAACATGAAGTTAAATTGTGTCTGCATCCGCCACTAGAGGGAGCTGAGGAGCTTACTTCATACTGTGTTATTATAGAGTTCAATGTATAAACAGTATGCAGTAAGATGTTAAGCTCCCTCTAGTGGTGCCTGCAGGCAGCCAAAATTTTAGCTCCAATGCTGCTATAATGATATAGTATGAAATAAATCAACCCTTAATGTTGGATGTTAAATTTATATGGTGTCAAATGACACATATTCACGGCTGAATTTTAGAGTCCATATGTCGACTAGAACACCTGTCATCGTCCCCAGGGTTCTATTGAAACGGAATTAGATCACCATACAACCCTATCGTGATTCGAGTTTGGTTCAGTAGAAACAGCAGGGTCAGGATTTTGGGGTCTTAATACAGGTGCTAAAATTCAGTCACATTAGAATCATGTGAATCTGGACTAAGATTACATTAGGATCGCTGGGCACTTGGAGCAGTAGCACGAAGTAGAAATATTCAGTCAAGTGCGTTCCCAAAACCACATTAGTAAACAGACTCAGTTTGCCGTAGAATTACAATCTGACACACCAGATAAATTTGTGTCCAGAGTAAGTTGCTGGAAAATTCACTTTCTATGTGAAACTCAACAAGAAATCGACACAGAAACCTGCTGATGAAAAAAGATGCATCAACGTTTATAATGTCTTCTAATACTAATGCCCCTGAGAGATAAAATACAGGGGAAAGACCAAAATGCGTAAGACATCTAAATGCACATAAAAATATATGATTGTGTCGCCTATGAAAATATTTGCATCATTGAATGTGTTGAAGTAGTAATTCAATAGGCTTGGATGCTGAATCAGAGCCGTAGCAAAGCGGCTGGTGCATGAATTGGATTTGCATAAAGTATTATGTTAATGTCCTTTACTGGAACCGAAGGTTACCCAATGAAATGAGCAATATTAAATACAGTGATTTGTAGTGGAATGTGAATATTATATTATGTAGCAAACATAAATACCTAAAGCGGTTGTACGTGATTACAAAAAAATATCTTTTTTTTTGTTACGGAAACAGTGCCACTTTTGTGCATAGGCTGTGTTTGGTATTGCAGGTCAGCCCCCAATACGGAGTAAATTAGCTGCGAAATGTTGTAGCGATTTTCTTTCGAGCTTCCTTGCCGTGAGCTTTTCATTAAGTGAGTGTTCTCTAATCTTTAAAGGGGTATTCCACCTCTCTAGTGGTGGATAAACGCTTGATCCGATGTGGGAATCTGATTGCTGGTACAGCCACTGATCACTAGAACAAGGGATCCCAGTCCCTCATCCTGAACTCTGAGAGCCTTCGGCTGGTTCTTTAAAAGGGTATCCCATCCGAAAGCATTTTCACCTATTCCGTGAATTGGTGATAAATACTGGATCTGTGGGTGTCCAACCGCTGGACCCACCGGTTGCCAAAAAGGGGTACCCCGATCCCCTGTGTCCCCAGCAGCAAAACAGCAGAGAAGAGGAGCTTGAATGGAGCAACAAGTTACTGACAGAAGCAGTCGGGTGTAAAGAGTTTGTATAGAGTGGCACCGTTGCCTACAAACGCCTCCTCATCAGGGTTGGGGCCCAAGTATTCAGACCTTGATTGTTCTTACATAATTCACCTATATTTCAGTTTTTCCAAGTTTTATAGCTTCTTGGATAGTTCTGCAATGATACACTAGATCTTAGTATTGGTGCCCGGTGAGGGGTCGTATAAATGGCAGGCTGTGTGCACAGAGTCTGGACCGCCGCACGTGAAACAGTTGGCACTCTGTGTGCCGCTGCATGATGTCTCCATGATATTCTCCTAGAAGAATTGTTCAATAATATGGCATTTGATGAAACATACCTACACAATACATGGCTTTGCATAGAATTGGAGGCACAGGGAGGTACTGTATGCTGGTCTTACGGAGATTCACCTTTTAGGACCTTATGGAAAGCTGAGTGACAGCTCCTGTTGTGCTGTAGTAGTCCATATTACCTAGTTCCACTTTTGAAAAAGGGAAAAACAAAAAATTGTCTCGGAAACCACTTAGGGCTTATTCAGACTAATGTAAATATCGTCCATGTGACTGACGTTTTTTTTACCAGCCGTATCACGGACGCATGTATTTAAATCGGGCTGTTCACACGGCCATTGTTTTAATGGACCGTGTGAAGGGCCCGTGAAAAAATAGAACATGTCATATTTTTGTCCGTTATAACAGATGACACAATAGACACAAGTCTATGAGGGATCCGTGAAAACGTGTCCCGCATGGGTGCGACTGAAGTTTACACTCGTTCATCTGAATAAAGCCTTAATCTCATTTTTATTACCTGACACAAGGACACATTAGGGGCTTAGAGTGGCTCTCGAAACGCACTTTAATTGACAAAACATAAAGTAGATTTATTTTTGTTCTCATGGAGAAATAATGTTTTTATTCTTTGAAGCTTATAGCTGGTAACCAAATGTAAACTATATAGAGAATAGATCTTTTATAAGCACATGCATAGGAGCGGAGAATTCTAAAATATTCATAAAATGTCAGAGCGGGAAAAACCGAACAATTCGCCACCAGATTCCATTAAAAGTCTTTGTAGCGAAAAGTTATTTTTTGTCTTTTTTTTTTTTACAGATTAAAATATTTTTGCTGTTCGTTCTTCTACCACTGTATATCCTCGTAGACATACATTTACTTTTAGCTGTAGAATGCAGTTCTGTTTAAGGTGGAATATTGGTGAAGTCTGGAAAATGCATAAGAAGTTGACATTACAATGTTTGATCACGGCAATCACTATATCACACACCAGCACATGTCACAGAAAGTTTTTGGGACTATATCTAATATTTATTACACAGCAATTTTTGCAACATTTCAGGCTCTAGTGAGATTTCTACCAACAATTTTAATTGGGCAAATATGAATCAGAGTGGTAATCAAAGTTTTGTAATTATATTTGTTATATTTACAAAGATATGGTCATTTTCCCGTTTTTGTTGTGGTGGACACTTTTGCAAAGGTGACAACAGAAAGTGAAGCCGTATTGAATTACATTTCTACCATCAGTTTCGGGGAAGCTAATCCAAAGTTGATAACCAATATGGCTGCACTTCCTGTTGTCACTTTTACAAAAACGACTGCCGCAACAGAACATAAAAATGACAATATCTCGGTAAGTAAAATAATTTAAGAACCAAACTTTGGCCGCTGCCCTAACGTCGGATTTACTAATATATGGAAAATTTGGGTTTTAGGTGAAAATTCTTTTAAAAGAGACACTAAGGTAAAAAAAAATAAAAAATAATAAGTGTTATGTAATTTTTTAATTTTATGTCATGCCAGCTACGTAGATGTGCTATAAAAATGTGGTTGGTGGGTTTTCAATTGGAAAACCAGTTTGCCCATGTCTTCATTCTTTACATAGAAATGGCTGTGGGTGGTCTGGAGTGGTAGATGGGCTTCTTGGTGCCTTGACAGACCCCCCCCCCCCCAGCAACTAGGAACAGGCCCAGGTAAAAATATCTGCCCCCTCACCCTAGCTACACCCCAGCAAGGTCAGTCTGTTTCCTATAAAAAAAAGCTCCTTCTTCTACTGTTACACTCGCCTAGAAAAATAGGTTTGAGAAAAGGGGTGGCACTGACCCTGTTGTGTCGCTTGCTGGGAGGCAGCTTGCTGAAGCACAATTTGCCCATTGCTCTATTTGAGGATGAGGAGAAGGACCCCCATAACTCTGCCACATTTTAGTTTCAGGAGCTTGTCACACATGTCTAAACATTAAATACGGGGGCAGACATACTAATGGTGCAACCTGTGGGCATGCCAGAGGACTGGGGCAGGAAGTGTTGCTATAGGGACACATTCATAGATGTTCATCCTCTAATAATGCAGGCCAAAATTAAGAAGTGTAATGAGAAATCACACTTCCGAAGAAAATAAATGTAGACTATTCCATCTAGTGAATAGACGGCATCAGACATGTTACAGTATATGGGACTGTAGTTCTGACGATATTGTCTTCTCTCCTAAATCCTGGTTTCTAATCTAGTTAGCTTCTTACATCAAATGACACCAGTCAGTGACAACATGACATCAGGAAAGCACAGATGCATTGCGATTGATAGAGATTATCTGTCTCCGGTGGATTGATGACATGCAGTACCCATGGCTTCACTTCCCAAGCCTGAATGTAGTAGATGCCTACTGGAGCTTTCTGTAGGATAGTGGGAGCCATATGTGAATCTTGAAAGCATTTATTAAAAGGAGATGATAGTTTTGTGTCTTCTCTTCTACATTTTAGTGGGCCCCTCAGTGGACCCCTCAGCCTCTGGGCTTTATAGTAGGGCCAGATTATATGGATGGTAAAAGGGCCTCCACCACCTAGGGGCCTCCACCTTCCAGTTCCCTCAAGTGTTTTCCAGCAGTAAGATATAGTAGTTGGAACCCCTTTCTCCTAGTTTGCAGTTCCAATGTCCCATTTGCCTGCACTGCTAACCAGAAAAAATCCAGTGATCGACTTGTTCATGTTTATTGTCATAGGGAAATGGGGGGGGGGGGGGGAATTGGTTGCAAGGCACCTCCGCTTGTACTTACCTTCAGGGAAATAAATAATCCGGCATATTAAGAGACATTGCATCTAATCCTTGTTTTATCCAGCAGCAAACGTTGGGACAATTAGGCCAAAATGCACACGATGTGTATTTGCCACACGTATTTTCGTGCAGTAACTCCGCAGCGTAATTGCATTACCAGCAAAGTAAATGAGACTCCAATAAATCTCATCTACACGTGGCGGGTTTTTTTCTGCACCTAAATTGCATATTTCACAATCCACAGAATGTTAATTTTTCTTGCGTCCCTGCTTGCGAATTGTATCTGACTAGTTTTAAAAGAAAACGCACCAAAATCCGCAGCATAAAAACACACATATTTCTGCATCAAAATGTAAAAACCGCACCTAAAAACACATAAAAAACTCACTATAAGGCCCTATGCCCACCACCGTATTTTTGCTCCATCCATAAATACGGATCCGTAGTCATTTATAGTCATCCGTAAATCATCTGCATATATACGAAAGGGTGTCTGTAAATACAGTCCGTATTGCATCCGTAATGCATCCGTATTCACGGATCCACTAAAAAACAGGGAGGAATCTAGGGTAATCCCCTGGCGTTACATCTGTAGGTAGGGGCCCTGGAACATATTTTGCAATGGGGCCCAGAAGCTTCAACTTAGCTACCAGATTTTCTTGCCATTGGGCTTCCACCACACTTCATTCGGCACTGACGACTATAGTTACGCCGTGAGATGTAAATCCTGTCGTGGTCAGCAATTTAGCATAGAACATAATGTGCAAAATGTGAAATAGCAGCGGACAACAGGATCGGCAGTGAGGCAGCAGAGTCCTCCAGGTAGCCGCGAGCGCCATACCGAATGACTACAACTTTTTTCAATTGCCTAGGCAAGAATCTACAGTAGAGACAAAGTCCTTTGGTTTTTGCCGAAGTTCAACTTTGATTTAGTTGAAATCTGTAAACATTTCCCAGTCTCCCTTCAAGTTGAAATGCACTTTCAAACCCCTGTAATAGAGGTGCTGAGTGCAGCTATTGTATTATGTTTTATATATAAAAGCCATTTTACAGCAGTTTTCAACATCATTTATAAAATTACCTTTATGGTTTTGTTAGTGTTTTGTGGATATTTACTAGTAATGACAGTAATTATTATTCAGCTTTTAATATACTTACAGCCAAGAAGCAGTAAATTCTTCTGACGCAATAACCATAGGGAATGCACTCCAAGTCTTCAATACACCGTAATAGAAAATTAGACGAAGTACAATCTATTAGTATAGAAAGGAATGTTTTGTAACCATTATATAGATGTTGCTTTTCTATAATGCAATTTTAGGTATTTGAAGCAGAATTGTACTTGGGGAAGAAGTTTTCTTCCGAAAGCTAACACTGAAAATATTTGAGGAAAACACAGATGTAAAAGTTTTGGTTGATGTTTGTTGGAGTTGTCATTTAGCAACGGATTCTGCTGCCAACAGATGACAACTCCAAATCTCCATGATCCTGTATCACTTTATTTCCTGGGGTAAGGGCTCGTGGAACAAGTTGCTATTCACACTGAGCTCTACCAGACCAAATCAGTCAAAAGAAGAAGATGGTCACCAGTCCCTAGCATCGGAATGTGAACTATCGTTCACATGATAGTAGGGACTATCATCAGGACACTCCCTTTATTATTTCTTACATGAAGTCCCTAATATGGGGTTATAATATATACCATGCTCTAAAACTAGTATGGTTTTAGCAGTCTCTCTATATCCTGGCTTTATAAATTGTCCCCTCCCTTGAAAAAATGTCATCTTAATAGGTCTGCAAGCTTCCGATTCCCAATGTAATGTTCAAAGAGTAAGTAACTTTCAGTAATTGCATTGAAGACCATGACAGTCAGCCTCTCCCCAGCCTGAAATGTGCTTTTTAAAGGGTTTGTCTCCAGAGAAAAACCCCTTTCCATATACCCTTTCAAGGTATATGGACGTAATAGAGGTAATAGCCAAGGTAGAGCACAGCTCTGGTGGACTCAGCCTGACCACTAATATGGTCACCAACTCATTTGACAAGCATAGCCAGCCACAACTTTCCCCAATAATAAGTTGATTGATGAGGGCTTTGGAAGGTGAACCTGCAGTGATCAACTGATCGCAGGGCTGGCTTCATTATATAAAGGGATTGTCTTGAATATTTTAGAATGCAATTCAAAAACTTTATACATTAAAGCTAAGAATCGTGGGTCATGCAGCTTTCCTTCAGCCTGAGTCCATGGTCGGACTGGCCAACCAGAGAACCAGAGGATCCTCTGGTGGGCCTAGACTTTGACTCAATAATGGGCCCTGAAGCTCTAGCAGTAGACAACCCCAATTGGAGATGACTTTAGAGATAATCACTTGCCAACTAGGGTCTATTTCTATTCCTGTATGTGCAATCATGATAAAGATTATGATACAGTTAAAAGTGGACATGTTAATTTTCTGTATAAATGGAGAGTGGGCCCTCAGGAGAATTTCCTCTGGAGGCCCAAAAGGTATCCTTGTCTGACGCCACCTGAGTCTGTCAATATTTCTAAGAGAATTTATAAGAAATTGGGCATAAAATGTAAACAAAAATATTGTAACTTGAGTTCCCGTAAGATAGTGCTTTAGGAAGTGTCCTATAATTTCCAGATGTGTTTGTCTTGAGATTTGTGAAATACTTGACAGGTTCCTTGGCAGGCTCCTGGCAGATGTCACAATCTCCTATATCACCATCTACTGTTTCTTTTGATGAAGGCATTTGAGCGTCTCCGTAGAGGTATTGTTGACTTGGGTCTGAAATATGGCATCAGTGTACGCTCTCTTCTGACACCTGCCCGCGATCAGAAACCTAATTCTCAGATGTATAATTCAGTGTTTTGAAGTGGTTCCCTACTAATACTTATCTCAAATCTTTTCCAGCCCTTTGATTTATCCCTTATTTCTTGGCAGTCCACCTACTGACTTAGTCCTCTGATGTTCCTCCCTTTGTCAGATCCATCTGCTTGGTGTCTGATTAGCTGTTTTTGATGTCTGGTATTATTAAAGCTGATATTATATTCTGCGTTACTATCTGACTGCCCTTTATATAGCTGCTTAATCCCCATTGCCCTGATCTTTTCCTGTTACCAGCCCTCTGTAGAGAACAATGATTATGACATCCCTAAGCCTAGAAAAGAGTTTGATTTGCTAATACCCCGATGTGATTATGCCTTTATGTCTTCTTTTATTTTGTAGTTTGCATTCTGGATTTGGAGTCTGATCTGAGAAGGTTCTTAGGCTGTAGACTTCTCAACACAACAACAGGCCCTTATTTGAAGACTATTGTAGTTGACACAAGGATTCAGATTTAGTAACTGAAGTACAACTTTGTAGTGTCTGCTAACAGAGCCAAATCACAGAGGTAATGATAGTAGTGTTATTTGTTTTTGCCCTTTTGATGTCTTTGATGTTGAAGTCAACTGCTGCTACTATGTATGAGACTTTGGTGATCCCAGGGTAGTGATAGGATTGTAAAAGACTTCATGCTTGGTTATGCCGGCAGGTGAGTAGGGCCAGAGGTAGATCATACTGTTTTTGTTAATTTCCTTTCAATTGTTTATTATATTGAAGTCAACATGGCTACTTCATATTAAGTTTTGTTGATCCTGAGGTAGAGGGACAATACTATAACAAGGTTTCATACATGGCCATAAATGCAGGGGACCAAGTACAAGTTAAAGCAGTGGTCTCCAACCTGTGGCTTGCGAGCTATTGTGAAATTACAACTCCCAGCAGATTCTGACAGCCAACAGCTGGAAGACCACAAGTTGGAGATCACTCTGTTAAAGGATGTTCCTTTTCATGTAACCTATGCATAGTTAAAAAAAAAGAAAGAATTGTTGTTAGAATGAGCCAGTTCCAAATCTAGTCCAGTTATTCCTGTTTCCCTCTCAGGTTGTAGAGCAGGGGTGGAGGAACGTCCGGCCTGCGGGCCGTATAAGGCCCATGGGATCATTCGGTCTGGCCCCACCTCAATCTGACTGCCACTACCGCCGTGAGTCTGCCCTACTGAGTCAGTGACGTGAGATCAGGTGACCGGACAGGTCCACTCCCGAGCCATCAGTGGTGTAGCTATAGGGGGTCGCAACTGCGACCCCCCATTGCCACACAGCGCTGGCCGTGCTGGTCCCGCTTCCAACTGAATCTGCGTCCGCAGCTATGGAGGACATTATACTGTATGGGGGCATTATACTGCATGGGGCAGCTAATGGGGCTATTATACTGTATGAGGGCATTATACTGTATGGGGCAGCTATGGGGGGCATTATACTGTATGGGTCAGCTATGGGGGAATTATACTGTATGGGGCAGCTATGGGGGGGCATTATACTGTATGGGGGCATAAAGTTGGGGGGGGTAGGGGGGCCAAAGCTGAATTCTTGCACCAGGGCCCATGAGCCTTTAGCTACGCCCCTGCGGGTCGGCACAGTCCAGTCACCTGACCTCACGTCGCTGACGTGAGGTCAGGTGACTGGACTGGTCCACTCCAGTCACAGCACCCCCCGACAACACTCTGACCGCCACTGCCGCCCTGTCATTCCCTACTTGGCCCTGTCCGTGCGCCCTACTTACTAAAAGTGAGGTCAGGTGACTTAAAGGGGCTTTTATCATCAAGGACATTTATGATATATCCACAGGATATGTCATAAATGTCTGTCCCACCTCTATCTCAAGAACAGGGCCCCTAAACATCATTCTACCTCTTTGTGTTGTGGCTGAAGCTTGTGATTTCTGACCATGAAGAAGAAAACAGCGTAGTTTCATGAGCTACGCTGTTTCCATAAGTCAAATAGAACTGAATAGTAGTTGCGGAAGCCGCAAAGAGAAGCAGTTCCAGCCATCACATTAGAGGTGAGTTAATTAAATATTTGACCATATATAGCAGGCTAATTTTTAGGTTGATAATTTTGTATGGCCCGCGAATAATGTTTATAAATATTCAAATGGCCCTTGGCCGAAAAAAGGTTCCCCATCCCTGTTGTAGAGCAATAATTCCCAAATGTTTAACCTTGCTATTTTTTTCTCCTCCTGGGAAACTCCTACAACTCTCTAATGACAGCTCTAGTTCTATCTTCTGGGGAACATCTACGTAGGTTTGAAAGAGCCCCATGGTTCCACAGAAGCCTGGTTGGGAAACGCTGTTATGGGATCATCACACTATTTTATTGTCTTCACCTTTTTTTATTATTATGTATTAGATTAAAGATTAAGCAGATTGTGTACTGATTTTGTGGAAGGCAATTGCCAGTTCCCTTATGTGACCCTGTCAGTGAAGACAGGCTTGCCTATAGTACACCATTGTCACAAATACTGTGGAAATAGAACAAAAAGTGGCTAATAATATCTTAATAAGACTTGCAGCACCAGGGGAAAGTGTGCAGAACACAACATTCTGTATAAGATCATGGGATTGATAACAGCTGCAGTGGAAGAGTGTGTTGATGTTGGAGTAGGCAGTGACCCGTTCAATCAAGTGATGTTAGTAACAACACGGCTTCATGAGAAAGTAGCAGGATCATGAAATAATGACGTGTCAGAATACTTGACACTTTGCAAGAAGATTGTAATTTCAAGCAAGCTTTTATGCAAAAAAAAACCATCATAATTAACTTCTACCCAAAATATTTTTAGGTTATATTTATGTTTAGCTGTAGTTGTATTAGTTGTAGAAGCTTTATTCTAAAATAAGTGAGTATTTCTGTATTTTGTTTATTTGATATCTCCACTGCCGTCATCAAAGTTATTTGTTTTAGAAGAGGCCATTATACCGTTCAGTAATGTGTTTATCATTTTAATAACCGTGGTATATTTTGCGTAGGTTTATAAAATGAGTAATCTGTTAAAGGAACTCTAGAGAGCACATAGAATATAAAATACATCTTAAAATATAATTTACCTTTATGATATCATGGTAAGGGCTTGTCCACACATAACGGTATTGCTGCGTATTTTCCATCCGGAACTTTGGTCGGAAAATATGCAGCGGAATACGGTAGCAGCAAAGTGGGTGAGATTTAACAAATCCCATCCTCGTGCTCCGTAAAATTTCTGTCCCAAAATTCACCCGTGGTGCATTTTTTCCGTTCTGCAACATGTCAATTCCTGCTGCGGAAAGTGGCCAGAATTGCTGCGTTTTTCAGAGGACATCTCACAGACTTGAAAAAAAAACGCAGCAAAATCCGCACCATTTTCTGCAGTAAGGAACGCATGAAATGGTGCGGTTTTTCCGTAGTGCAATGTCTGCTAGTTTTTGTCTGCTAGTTTTAGCGGAAATGCTTCAGAAATTTTCTTCAGCAATTCCGTAACGCGTGGACAAACCCTAAGACAGATGCAACTCTACATTCTATAATTTTTCATTTGTGTAATGATACTTTTCTAAAGTTATGTAACTCAATAAAATAGCGTAAAGGGATTGCCCAGTTTAGTATACCTACTTTTATGCACCCTACTAGGGAATTGTGAGTTAATAGACGGGGGTCCCTGGTTCAGGATCCTCATCTCTTGACCAGTTTGGAGAGTTATAATAAAATGAATCTCTTGCTCTGGAGGATCTGTCCTTTACTGCATTACACAGACAACACATTGATTTAAATGGGCACTGTGTAATACTTAATTTCTCCTGTGGCGGTGCTGAAGGGGAAATGAATAGTTACTGCCAGATTACTCCACAGATAAAAGCTCATCACTGGGGGTCTCAGCAAAAGGACACTTTGTGAGCAGCTTATTGTCAAGTGACCCTTCCAACAAGTAGTGATTGTTCATAGTGGAGATCCTCTATAAGATATATCTTGTCAAAGAACAATGAAACAGACCAATACTGGTAGAAATATTCTAACCCTAATGATGCCATAATATTTTATGGTTTGGGAGATCATAGGTCAATCATACGTATCATGTTATTGTTTGGAGTGTTCAGGTTGTAATTGAATTCTGAGAGCCCCAAAGTTCTCTCTCATATGAGGAGTCCATTATTATAAATTACGTGTAATGGTTTGGGGCGGGGGGCTGTTACAAATTTTGCATCTGATCATAGACAACCTAATAGATTACCTATATGTTATGCCAGCTACAGTTGCCAGGAAAACGTAAAATAAAAAAAATTATCAAATAAATATCTGCCAAGCAGTGTATGACTTGCCTCCTGCCTCAATTGAATAAATCAGAGGTAAGGCCTCATGCACATGGCTGTGCCCATAATCACGGTCCGCGATTATGGTCATGGCTGGCCTCTGGCGGCCGAGGACAGCCACCGCATTTTCGGACCATGCTCCCATATATAGAATGGGAGCACAGTCCGTAAAAAGCAAAAAAATAGGACATGTTCTATCTTTTGTGGAGGCTTTCTACGGCCCGGACACCTTCATGCAAATATACGAGAAGGCGTCCGTGGTCAATAGAAATGAATGGGTCCGTAATTGCGGTCCATAATTACGGACAAAATCTACAGTCATGTGCATGGGGTCTACGAGCCTCATATTATCTATTTTTCAACCTTCATGTAAGTAATTCAGGGGGCTTTAGTAGACACAATTGCACCCCTAGTTTAGGCTTCGTTTGTTTAAAGAATATATATAAAGCAATTATTGGAACAGATCACACTGGCATCATGGTTCTGCTACGTCCAGATTCTATTACACATGATGGTCCGAATAATCTAGCCTCGTCTGCTACAAGATTCTGCCCAGTGTACAAAAAATAAAACTTGAAGGAAACCTGATGGACCCACTCAATGGGATTTGTCAGGATCCGTTAAAATCCATTGCAAATCAAAACGGATCCGACATATCCATTATGATTCCTGTAGAAACAGAACCCTTGACTCTGTTATCAGAGCCTAAGAGCAATGTTCTTCAGAACTATAGAATACGATGATGCATATGTTATACATAGTATCGTGATGCAACTGTAAAAGGCTATGTACCCCTTTCTTTTTAATAAAAATATCTATCAGTGTGAATGGTGCAACTTTCTAAACACTTAATTAATAATAATTTTTACTTTTTGAGATACAGCTGCTTTATTTTCTGTATACAGAACAGCTGTATCTAGCACTGAAACCTGTATATGTCAGGTCCATGGGACTGATGGGTTCAGTGACCGCGGGTCCTGGGTGTCTCTGACATTACAATACAGAATGACCGATGACAGCAGACGTGGCAGATGACAGCACGACTCCAACTAAAGGCTAGGTACAGGAGACAATACAGGAGACAGTATACGCGAACACTGGGAGCAGTATAACAACTAAGGGACCATTTGTAACATGAACATGGATAGACCACAACAGCGCTCAGGCAAGGAATGGAACGTCGGAGCCCTTTTTATAGTCCAGGGTGATCAGGAGAGAGGTTAGGGAAACTTTAGTGAGTGCGCACGCTGGCCCTTTAAGGCCAGGGACGAGCGCGCACCCTAACAGACAGTCCAGGGCAGTATGGCCACACGAGCTGGCGTCTCCTAGGAGGGAGATGCTGGCAAGCAGCCAGGGTTTCTGCGTTCGCGGACCTCCGACAGAGGTAAGCGGCAGCGATCCGCAGCCACAGCCATAACAACATCTCAGGTCATAACTAAGATGTGATCGATATTAGCTGGATCCTGTGTCTTGCAGACACGCAGGACCCTCTCTCGGCCGAGCCGTCAGTTCAGCTAAACTGATGGAATCGGCTGAGACAGAACGATACAGCTTCTATGTATACAAAATATATAGATGCTGTATCTCAAAAAGCTTAATTTTTTTAAAATTAAAATTGAATTAAAATGTTGGTTAAAAACACAATACATTTGTTTAATAAATAAATAATAATTTGCTTTTAAAGGTGTACATAGCCTTTAAGAGAGATATTTGTCAAAGCTTGAATACGCTTTTGTGCATTAAATTACCTTTAAAATAATAGACAAGTCACAACTGTTGCTGGATAAAACTCACGGAGTTGATGATTGTCTCGCCTGCCCATCAGCAGAAATAGACTTCCATTATTATCTACATGGAAGCTTGTGGAAACTATTCCAGCGATTCGGTTTCAGTGAGACAATGTACGGTATTAAGGAAGATTTCTGCGACTCGCACCTAGGCTGGACATTCATTACTGTTCACAGCTCCTGTTCAATGAAAGTACCGATCTGCAGAATTGTTCGGTTTTAGACTTTTATAGCATCAATTTTGCTATTGTGCAGAAGGGCGAAGTGTGTAGCAGAAAATCTCAACACCTAAAAAATACTCACAACTATAGTTTTTTTACTTAACCACTTTTTTATCAGGGTATTTTCCCCCTCTAATAACAAGACGCAGTTTAGAGTTTGCGGGTTTTATGTCTTTAATTTTATTTTTTGTGTTATCCCAAAAAATGTTGCATTTTTTTTTCTCGTCATCCATGTAATATGGAGTTGACCTTTAAAGGGATTGCCTTCTAAAGACAAACTTTTTCCATATGCCCTTTTAGGATATATGGAGGTCATAAAGAGTGGTCAGGACCCTTGTCTCGTGTTGGTGAGCCGGAGCAGGAAGGTGGAAATCTTTATACCCTTTTTTAATTTTACCTGCTAATAGTATCAAATTTAAACATGGATTCATTTTTTCTTTATGGTTAATTTAATATACATTAGGGGGTGAATAGTTGTGAGTTTTCGAGGGCAGGGCTGTAGCTGTGGTTTAGACGTGTACAGTAGTTACGGTGTACTTTGCCTTTTTTTGTGTGCTTTTTTTTATTTTTTACTGCTTTTGTATAATATGTTTATTTTTCATTTCTTTTTCGCATGCTGTCATCCATGGCATCCTTTTTTTTAGATTAAATGTGTACATAGCTTTTTCCCTCTGTAACTTTATTAAAGGTAACTAAACTTTCAAAAAACTATGACATGTCGTCAGAAGTTCTGATCAGTGGGGGTCCGAGTACTGAGACCCCCCACCAATCGCTAAAACGAAGCAGAAGTGCTCGGATGAGAGCTGAGCCGCTTCGCTTCTGATCGCCTTTTTTTCGTTTTAGTGATCGGTGGGGGTCTCGGACATGTCAGAAGATTTTTGAAGGTTTAGTAAACCCTTTAAAAAAAATTGTTTAGGATTAGAAAAACTTATGCTTTTTTCTAAAAAACAATGTCACCCCTGTCCACAGGTTGTGTGTGGTATTGCAGCTCAACTCTACTCACTTTAATGGAGCCGAGCTACAATACCAGACACAACCCATGGACAGGAGTGGCACTATTTTTCTAATCCGGGACAACCCCTTTAATGGGCTCCTTCTGATTAGCCAAGTAAGTTGACGAAATGGCTTCTTTCAGTAGAGTAGACTCTCTAGTTTACTGTTGCACACTAATTTCTCTTTAATAGGGTATCCTACAGATCTGTTTTCCTCATTGTTTTTAAGCTATGTATCTATTACTAAAATAAATTCCATAAAGTACCATCAAGGTTATCATCATACACTCTGCTTATTAAAAAAAACAGTATCAGGACAGTGCGAGTACGACCCTAGAGACATGGCAGACCACAGGTTGAGAACTTAGGTTATTGATGCACGAGACGACCTTGTTTACTGTGGGTAAAAAAAGTAAAAAATTTAAGGAACACCCCAACCAATGTGCTATACCAAGTGCAGGGTCTGAGGAGTATGACACGTTCTTTGAATACCTGGGCTATGCACCACCCTCCTCAGGCCCACACTGTGGCAGTTTTGCCTGCAGCGCTCCTTTAAGTTATCCATAGTTACATATGTTGAAAAAAGACACAGGTCCATCAGGTTCAACTTTTCTCAATAAATTACCTGTCATTCTTTGCTTGATTTACTATAACCCTCAATGCCATTCGTAAATAAATTAGCATCTAGCTTTTTTAAATATTGAAATTGTATATCCCATCAGTACCTCTTGGGCTTGACTACTGTAACTGTAAAGAACCCTTTCCTGTATTGATGTCTGAAACGTCTTTCTTCCACACGCAATGGGTGTCCCCTTGTCCTTTGTAGAGCCTTCGAAGGAACAGATTATGTGCTAGTTCTCTGTATTGACCACACATATGCTTATACATATTAATAAGATCACCTCTAAGATGTCTTTTTTCCAAGCTGAACAAGCCCAATTTTTCTAGCCTTTCATTGTAAGTGACACCTCCCATCCCATTTAATAAACTTGTTGCCCGCCTTTGAACCCTCTCTAGTTCTCCTTTGTACATTTGAATCCCGTGTTTTTATCTCTCTTTTTATACATCCTAAAATCCTATTTGCTTTTGCAGCTGCTGCCTGACATTGAGTGCTGCTGCTTAGCTTATTTGTTATCAGAATACCCAGGTCCTTCTCTTGTCCCGTTATCCCCAGTTTTATTCCATTTAATGTATATGAATTAATGCTATTATTGCGTCCTAAGTGCATTACTTTACATTTATCAACATTAAATTTCATCTGCCATGTTTTTGCCCATACTGCCTGCTTATCTAGGTCTTTCTGTAACAGTCTAAAGTCAAACTGAGTTTTAAGTATCCTACAGAGTTTTGTATCGTCCGCAAAAACTGACACCTCACTATCAAACCCATCCACAAGGTCATTAATAAAGAGATTAAAAATAATTGGGCCTAACACCGATCCTTGTGGTACCCCGCTGCTGAATTCAACCCATTTTGAGTAAGTTCCATTTATAACGACTCTTTGTTTCCATAACGTAATACATTTCCTAAAAGCTTAAAAGAACTGAATTCATGATGTTTTTCATCATTACATTATTTTAGGTAAAGCTTAAATTGATTTTCCAGGATCTAAAGATTGATGGCCTATCCTTAGGAAAGACCAATTATGAATGATCGGTAGGGGTCCGACCGTCAATGGGCATTTACAACGCTGTCCATACGTGGGTGCCTGTGCCTGGTGCTGCAACGCAATCCCATACAAGCAAGCAGCAGCCCCTTCATTCTGCTGATCAGTGGGCGCCGCAGGGTTTGGTCCCCACCGATCAGACATTGATGGCTTATCCTAACGATATTAACCCCTTAACGCTCCAGGACATACTATTATGTCATGGTAAGTGCATCGTTCGCGCTCCATGACATAATAGTATGTCATGGAGTAAACACGGCGCCGTTCGCGCGGGGCGCGTGCATGAGCTGTGATGGCTGCTGTTTCCGACAGCAGACTATCACTGCTCAATGTGCCGGGACCGATCGCGGTGGTCCCCGCAGATTTAACCCCTCAGAAGCCGCATTCAATAGCGATCGCGGCTTCTTAGGGGTTAATCCGCCATCGCCGGCCTGCTACACGATAGCGGCCGGCGATGGTGACTATGGCAACCGGACACCAAAAAATGGCGTCCGGCTATGCCATAGACGGAAGCCTAGTGGGTCCTGACAACGTCAGGACCCACTATGCTTGCTGTCAGTGAGTAGCTGACAGCTCTAATACACTGCACTACGCATGTAGTGCAGTGTATTAGAATAGCGATCAGGGCCTCCTGCCCTCAAGTCCCCTAATGGGACAAAGTAAAAAAGTAAAAAAAAAGTTAAAAAAAGTTGTGTAAAAATAAGAAAATAAAAGTTTTAAAAGTAATAAAAGTAAAAATCCCCCTTTTTCCCTTGTCAGTCTTTATTATTAAAATAAATAAATAAATAAACAAATAAACTATACATAATTGGTATCGCCGCGTCCGTAACGGCCTGAACTACAAAATTATTTCGTTATTTATCCCGCGCGGTGAACGCCGTAAAAAAAATAAATAATAAACCGCACCACAATCACAATTGTTTGGTCACTTCACCTCCCAAAAAATGGAATAAAAAGAGATCAAAAAGTCGCATGTACCGAAAAATGGTCCTGATCGAAACTACAGTTCGTTACGCAAAAAATAAGTCCTCGCACGGCTTTTTTGAAGGAAAAATAAAAAAGTTCTGGCTCTTAGAATAAGGTAACACAAAAAGTGAATGATTGTTTACAAAACGTATTTTATTGTGCAAACGCCATAAGACATAAAAAAACTATAAACATCTGGTATCGCCGTAATCGTATCGCCCCGCAGAATGAAGTGAATGTGTCATTTATAGCGCACGGTGAACGCTGTGAAAAAAATAGAACAAAAAAACAATAGTAGAATTGCGGTTTTTTAGTCACCGCGCCACCTAAAAATAGAATAAAAACTGATCAAAAAGCCGCATGCACCCCAAGAAAACTACAATGGATTCCTCAAGGGGTCTAGTTTCCAAATTGGGGTCACTTTTGGGGGTTTTCCACTGTTTTGGCACCACAAGACCTCTTCAAACCGGACATGGTGCCTAATAAAAAAGAGGGCTCAAAATCCGCTAGGTGCTCCTTTGCTTCGGAGGCCGATGCTTCAGTCCATTACCGCACGAGGGCCACATGTGGGATATTTCTCTAAACTGCAGAATCCGGGCAATACGTATTAAGTTGCGTTTCTCTGATAAATCCTTTTGTGTTATAAAAAAAATGGTATAAAGAGGATTTTCTGACAAAAAAAAAAAAAAGTAAATTTCACCTCTACTTTGCTCTAAATTTCTGTGAAACACCTAAAGGGTTCATAAACTTTCTAAATGCTGTTGTGAATACTTTGAGGGGTCTAGTTTCTAAAATGGGGTATTTGATAGGGGTTTCTAATATATGGGCCCCTCAAAGCAACTTCAGAACTGAACTGGAACGTAAAAAAATAAATAAATGAGGCAATACTTCGCTTCTTACATTATACTGATAATGAGACGTGCCCACCCCGAGATGACCCCAGTTTTGACCGTTTGTATAAACGGAGACCCCTATTAGACCGTTTCAGTGCCCGGTTTTCCCAAGTATACACCCCCGAGACGTGTATTTCTATTGATGAGTCCCTGGTACATTTTAAAGCGAGGGTTCAATTCCGCCAGTACCTGCCGGGTAAGAGGGCAAGGTATGGCGTGAAGATGTATAAGCTGTGAGAGTGCATCAGGGTATACCTACAGGTTTAGGATATATGAAGGAAAGGCCACCCCCAAACCAGACTGCATCCTGGACTACAATAGGTACATGGGAGGGATGGACTTGTCAGATCAAGTCCTGAAGCCCTACAGCGCCATGCGGTGTGGTATAAGAAGCTGGCCGTGCACATCATACAGATGGCTTTGTACAATGCGTACGTGCTACGTCGATGTGCAGGCCAGAGGGGAACTTTCCTGGAATTTCAAGATCTAATCTTTAGGGACCAGGAAGGGGGGGCACCCAGTACTTCTGGAAGCGAGGCCACACGCATCGTACCAGGGCAACACTTTCCAAGAGAAGTTCCCCAAACCGGTGGAAAGGGAAAGAGTCAAAAGAGGTGCAGAGTCTGCTATAAGAGGGGGATAAGGAAGAACACAATATACCAATGTGACACGTGTCCCGAAAAACCAGGGCTCTGTATAAAAGATTGTTTTAAAATGTATCATACATCCCTTGATTTTTAATTTACCCTGATGCACTCCGCACAGCTTACCCCCCTCATCTTTCCCTTCTGAGCCCTGCTGTGTGCCCAGGCAGCTGATAACAGCCACATGTAGGGTATTGCCGTACCCAGGAGAACCCACATTACAATTTAAGGGGTGTATATCTCCGGTGGCGCATGCTGGGCACACTATATCGGACACTGACATGCCATATATATATATAAAATTGCAAATCTCACTCTGCACCATCTGCTGCGCATTATCTTTTACACAGTACCTGTGGGGTCAAAATGCTCACTACACCTCTAGATGAATGTCTTAAGAGGTGTAGTTTTTAAAATGGGGTCACTTCTCGGGGGTTTCAACTGTACTGGTACCTCAGGGGCTTCTGCACACATGACTTAGCACCAGAAAAGCTCCAGTAGGCCAAATGGTGGTCCTTTCCTTCTGAGCCCTCCCATGGGCCCAAACGGCAGTTTATCACCACAAATGGGGTATTGCCGCACTAAGGACAAATTGGGCAACAAAATGGGGTATGTTGGTTCTTGTGAAAATAAGAAATTTTGATAAAAAATGACATCTTATTGGAAAAGATATCATTTTTTTCATTTCACAGCCCAATTCAAATAGGTGCTGTAAAAAAACTGTGCGGTCAAAATGATAACAAAAACCATAAATGAATTCCTTGAGGGGTGTAGTTTCCAAAATGGGGTCACTTCTGGTGGGTTTCCATTGCTTTGATACCTCTGGGGCTCTGTAAATGCGACATGGCACCCGAAAACCAATCCAGCAAAATCTGGACTCCAACAAACACATAGCGCTCCTTTCCTTCTGAGCCCTCCCATGGGCCCAAATGGCAGTTTATCACCACAAATGGGGTATTGCCGCACTAAGGACAAATTGGGCAACAAAATGGGGTATGTTGTTCCCTGTGAAAATAAGAAATTTTGATCAAAAATTACATCTTATTGGAAAAAATATCTTTTTTTTCATTTCACAGCCCAATTCAAATAGGTGCTGTGAAAAAACTGTGCGGTCAAAATGATAACAAAAACCATAAATGAATTCCTTGAGGGGTGTAGTTTCCAAAATGGGGTCACTTCTGGTGGGTTTCCATTGCTTTGATACCTCTGGGGCTCTGCAAATGCGACATGGCACCCGAAAACCAATCCAGCAAAATCTGGACTCCAACAAACACATAGCGCTCCTTTCCTTCTGAGCCCTCCCATGGGCCCAAACGGCAGTTTATCACCACAAATGGGGTATTGCCGCACTAAGGACAAATTGGGCAACAAAATGGGGTATGTTGTTCCCTGTGAAAATAAGAAATTTTGATCAAAAATTACATCTTATTGGAAAAAATATCATTTTTTTCATTTCACAGCCCAATTCAAATAGGTGCTGTGAAAAAACTGTGCGGTCAAAATGATAACAAAAACCATAAATGAATTCCTTGAGGGGTGTAATTTCCAAAATGGGGTCACTTCTGGTGGGTTTCCATTGTTTTGATACCTAAACACCTCTTCAAACCTGGCATGCTGCCTAAAATATATTCTAATAAAAAAGAGGCCTTAAAATGCACTAGGTGCTTCTTTGCTTCTAGGGCTTGTGTTTTAGTCCACGAGCGCACTAGAGCCACATGTGGGACATTTATAAAAACTGCAGAATTTGGACAATACATATTTAGTAGTGTTTATCTGGTAAAACCTTCTGTGTTACAGAAAAAAATTTAATAAATTTGAAATTCAGCAGAAAAAATGAAATTTGCAAATTTAATTTCCACTTTGCTTTAATTCCTGTGAAATGCCTGAAGGGTTAAAAAACTTTCTATATGCTGTTTTGAATACTTTGAGGGGTCTAGTTTTTAAAATGGGGTGTTTTATGGGGGTTTCTAATACATAGGCCCCTCAAATCCACTTCAGAACTGAACCGGTACCTTCAAAAAAAGGCTTTTGAAATTTTCTTAAGAATATGAGAAATTGCTGTTTATGTTCTAAGCCTTGTAACGTCCAAGAAGAATAAAATAATGTTCAAAAAACGATGCCAATCTTAAGTAGACATATGGGAAATGTGAACTAGTAACTATTGTGGGTGGTATAACCGTCTGTTTTTCAAGCAGATGCATTTAAATTCTGAAAAATGCTATTTTTTGTAAATTTTCTCTAAATTTTGCAATTTTTCACAAATAAAGACTGAATATATCGACCAAATTTTACCACGAACATGAAGCCCAAAGTGTCACGAGAAAACAATCTCAGAATCGCTTGGATAGGTTTAAGCATTCCGACGTTATTACCACATAAAGTGAAATATGTCAGATTTGAAAAATGGGCTCTGAGCCTTAAGGCCCAAACTAGGCTGCGTCCTTAAGGGGTTAATCCCGGAAAGTCCCTTTAATAGACTACATATGTAGAATTAGCCATTTAACCCTCGATTTAAAGAACAGTTTTGGCTGCCTTGTAATTGGCGGGGATTATGCGGGCCAGATATTGGCATAAGATATTGTTGTGTCTTGATCATATTTATATTTTAAAAGCCCTTTTTCTATCATTTTAATTTTCTCCTGCTACCGAGTGTATTCTGCAGAAGAATGAACCTGAAGCACTAGAAACGCGCTGCCTTTCTTAGCTTTACATAGTGTATTGTGTAATAATTACATAATAGCTATATTATTTAACATTTATTTCCTAAAGTAGAACATGACTATTACCAACAAAGATTTTTTTAAACATGAAACTTCAGAAAGCAGCAATTTTCATCAAAAGGAAAAGCGCTCCCGTGTGTAGAGAAAGAGGTTTTGTTTCCTATGTAGAGAGGATTATATTCACGAATATTTCGCAGATATCGTACAAATGGCTTTTCTGTGCTGTTGCTAGGCAACCGGTAAACATACTTAATTAAAGCAAACATCAAATACATTTATGCAGCGTCTTAGCGTTCGCTTCCGTCCGATGTCATTTTCCTGCATCACATATTTCCAGTAAGACCTGCCATGACTTAGTCATTATAATAATGGAAGGTTTTTATATTGTTGTTGTTTTGTAACATTTATTTTCTTTTGTTTTTCCTTTAGTAAGTTCCATGATTCCAATGCCATTACATGTATACAACGTGAAGGCATCAAGTCTTCCCTTTTTTTATCTATACGGTATTTTTCCGATAATAAGACACATTTTCTAGCAAGAATAAATCTTGCTAAAAATTGTATGTGTCTTATAGTGCCCTGTTATGGGCGCCCAGTGCCACCAGACCCCCTGACCGCTTCCTTAAAGGGTAACTAAATGTTCAACAAAGTTGTGACATGTCAGAAGTTTTGATTGGTGGGAGTCCAAGCACTGAGACCCCCACCGATCACTAAAACGAAGCTGCAGAAGCGCTCGTGTGAACGCTGAGCCGCTTCGTGTCTGTTTGGCTTTTTCCGGAAAGCCGATGTATCTGAGTACGGGCTGATAGACTTTGTATTCAGTCCGTACTCCGATGCATGGATTTAGAGAAAAAGCCGTTCAGAAACGAAGCGACTGAGCGCTCACACGAGCACTTCTGCTTCTTCGTTTTAGTGATTGGTGGGTACTCAATGCTCAGACCCCCACCAATCAAAACTTCTGACATGTCACTATGACAAGTCAGAACTTTGTTGAACGTTTAGTTACCCTTTAATGATCGGTCAGGGTAATTATAAAGGGCTGTACGCTTTCTCCCTGTTCAGCAAGTATTAACCCCTATTTTACACTGTACCACCAGGGAACAAAATACTAATCCCCTAATATACACGAGACAGCAGGTGACCAAAAATGATCCCATCAAAAATAGATATTGGGATGCACTCCTCAATCTATTAGCGTGGTGCTAGTAAGGTAGGGACGAGAATCCCACAATATTGGAAATATATAACCCCAGCACACACAGAGGTACACAAGATATCCAGATGCAAACAAATTTAAGTTTTATTGCAACAAAAGTTGGTAAAGTTGAGGTAGTAAGCGACTTGGTAAGACGTTTCGGCCGACCCTCGGCCTTTGTCACTGTCGCTGTTCGTCGATATCGCTAGTATGGGATGTCTGCCGGATCTTCCCTGTGTGTCTGTGACAAAGGCCGAGGGTCGGCCGAAACTTCTTACCAAGTCGCTTACTACCTCAACTTTACCAACTTTTGTTGCAATAAAACTTAAATTTGTTTGCATCTGGATCTCTTGTGTACCTCTGTGTGTGCTGGGGTTATATATTTCCAAAAATGATCCCATAACATAACCTAGACCACCAGATAATAACCCCCTACTTTACCCCAGACCACTTCGTGTTAACCCCTATTTTATACAATACCACAAGGGAACAAATTATACCCCAGACCACCAGGTATTATCCCATAATTTACTTCAGACCACAAGGTAGTAACCCCTATTTTACAGTCTGCCACCAGGGAATAAATTATTAACCCCATAATATACCCCAGACCACTAGGTATTGACCCGTATTGTATATTATACCACCAGGAAATTAACCCCCTAATTTACTCTAGGCAACTAGGTATTAACGCTTTATTTTACCTTCGACCACCAGTGATTAAAATATGAAATCGCTATTCTACCTTGGACCACCAGAGCTAGTGATGTTAACCCTTCACAACCTTAGACCACCATGCCTGAAAGACCCATTATATAAAAGTTTACACTGAATTAAAGTGAGGAATCTGATTGGCTGTTATAAATTGAGTGGAATTTAAATGTTTTAATTAATTCTTGCAAATAGTCTACACCGTCCAAAATGCATTTTCAGTTTTGGGTTTTTTTTTTGTCCGGAAGCTCTCGGTCAGATGTAGCCATCATATTTACTAATAATTTTTCCTCCATCCCTGAAATATATATATATCACAGTGCAACATTGCTGGCATTATTTGCGTATCCATGGGAAGCAACATGGCAGAAACTGCTGGTGAAAGTCAGGAGCGCAGAACGGATGAAAGAGCGTGTAAAAGAAAGCAATAGAAGTGACACGGAGAGGGCCCGCAAGGAAATAGAGAGTGATGGAGATTCACAAAGCTGACATTTACCCAGAGACCCCTTCTCTGTTTCCCATAGAACAGTGTCATCGCTGTCACATCCAATACTGCCGGCTCCCCTAGATACACAGGGGCAATTTCACATCATTTAAATGCAACATCCTCTAAGTGTCCAACATGAGACTTTTCTTAGTCTCAAACAGATTAAGAATGAGCTATGCATTCAGGCATGTGAATCAGGAAATGTCAGTGCTAAGCGCGCAGACAGAAAATCCCACAGTACATTTACTTAAGACCTGAGAATTTTTTATTTTTTTATTTAGTATACGCCTGTTGTAATGCATTCTTCATAGGACCTAGAACTAAAGGGCCAAGATGGATTCTACTAATCAAGCGATGAGTTCTCCGACCTTTATAAACTCAAGATTCAAAGATTAGGATTAGTAAAATAAAAATTATATAAAACATTAGACCGAGCGCAAATTACCATACAGTTTATTATCAATTTACAACCAAGTAGTAATAAATACAAAAAAACACTCAAAGTTCCTGTTACATGATCATTAGCCGGTTGGCAGTAATATTTGTCTTTAGCCTGGTATCAACTAATTGCGATATGGTTCTTATCCTAGTGCCAAGGTTTAGGTTTGCTCATGGCATTACTAAACCTTGGCAATAGGATAAGAACAACTTTGATTCCCAAATCATAGGACATTTTAAGTCTCGTCCACAGCTCTTTTGGCGGAACGGTTGACGGGGCTGTCCTGCGAAAACTGGGATTGTTGGCAAGTATACTATGACATCCATAGTGGCACTAGTGCAAAATATTTTCTGCAGTTGCCAGTACTACACTTTACTCATGAGCAGGAGCAGAATGAGAGTGGTTTGGGCCCTTGGGTAATTATAATCATGGGCCACAATGGTTATAAATTCAGAAATCACACAGTCTGTCTACTAAAAGTCAACTGAATTGTTGCTATTGCTATTTTTGGCTAAGTTTGATGCAGAACAATATGGAAACTTGGGGCCATTAGCAATTAGATATATGCAAAACATATATGTCTATAACAGCAGGCAGCAGCACTCTATCTGCGTCAGGATTTACATTTAAAATCTATTTATTTAAAAAATAATTGTCACTTGGACACAGACTGAAGTACAGCAGCGCTGTAATAATGCTTGATGCAGAACAATATGCCAACTTTTGGTGGCACTATTAGATATAACCAAAACAATAAGTGACATCACGTCTGTATCAGCAGGCAGCGGCAAGCTATGCGCACCAAAATAAATGTTATTGAAGAAGATATGTGAATGATGTGAAGATTCACAAATTATAGTAAGAACTGCATTGTGTAGCTCCAGCAGCACTCACTCACAGCAATGGCTGCCTGGGCTTGCATAACTAACATACTGACACTGACTGACTCCTATCTCTCTCTTAAATATATCGCTCTATCAAATTATTGTAAATCTAACTATCTATTCTCTTCTCACTATGAAACACTCTCACTGACACTAATTCACTATCCTTCTGTAGTCGGTGTTTAACTATCTAACTCTCTGTCTGACGTCCTCTCTCTCCTCCCTGTATCCCCACAAAGCAGCATCATATCCTGATTGGACTGTTTATAGTGGCTATGACTCATATGACTGTCCTCCACTGAGTCATCAGTCACTCACACACTATATCCCTCATGATTGGCTGTGCTAGAGGGAGGGCTTCCGGCAAGGCATTATGGAAAAACCCACAAGCCACCACCCAAGGTCATGTGATCCTTCTCTGTCTTCTTATCTTCTTCTGATCTGTCAAATGGAGGCTGCCATTTTAAACGATTCATGCGGGCAAAATCCAAATAGTTTTGGATGTGCCAAACTTCGAAACTTATGGGAAATTCGTAAAGAATTTGGTTCCTAAGGAATCGATTCGCTAATCGCTAGTAATAATATTTAGAATGAATTAGTGCACTTTACTGTTTTTAATAAGCAAGTAATTCCATACGACTCATGCTGGTTTTTCTTATTTCTCATGAATCTTGGCGTCCCAAAGTCTTCTTAAATAAGTTATCCTAAAAGTTTTTAAGACGTAGGAGGGTGTTAATTGAGATCTGCTGATACACACAATCTCTGCAACTTTCTTGGACGCTTAAACTTAAAGAGCCTCAGGAGCCCTGAGACGTATTGATCACAATTACATGATCTCGCCGAGTTTGATTCGGACGACTCAATTGCTTTATGTTTCAGGGCATACAAAGCACAGCAAGATACAAGGAAGATGACTTTAGTTTTGCACTAACATTAGAAAAATATAAAATTTTTACATTGTTACTGTTTGTCACCTTTGATTTATAGGGGGTTAGTTTCATGGAAACAGTTTTAGAATAATTTAAAGTCTTTACATCTAACACAGAGGGCTGCCGACCAAGACCAAGGTCTATCAGTTTTTTGCACAAACAGCTGTCCCGCTAGTAGGTCAATAAAATCAATGTGAATAAGAATGAGACTCTTAATTAGCAAGAAGCATCTTCCATACACAGCTAGATCATTAGAGTTTCCAGATATATCCACCAACATTTCCAGATTGATTATAGGATGCATTAGGCCTGTGGCTACATGGGGCAGCAGAGAGTTCAATCTCAACCTGTACGGCAGGATTGTATATAGAGGGGAATCCTCTCTCCAGCTCTTGCTGTGACACTGTCCGTAGCTGATTGGACAGTGTTATAGCGATGTTACGCGCCCCCTTGCCAATTACGCGCCCCATTGACAGTTCACATGGTTATTTAAATATCGGGCGCCAAATATAACGGCACCAATATCTAAATAACGGAGGAGGATAGGAAAAAAATGTAAAGTGCCCCAGGATTTGTGCAGCCCTGTCTATTACATGCTGCACTCAGATGAACGTGTATGGGCAGGTGAAAGGTTCTCTTTAAGCTTAGGGTGGAATTCAGAATGAGACCCCTAACCATGTGTGGGGAAAGCTTTTTCAAACAATTCTGAGGCTGAGAATGTGCTTTAATATATGGAAGCATGTAATGGTTTGGCCACACTTAAAGGGATGTATCATCAGAAAATCACCTATTATTTAAATAAGGATTTTATATATTTTTTAAATATTTTTTTTGTGTTTTTGTTTTTAATGTGACTATCCATATAAAAATCATCAAATGGCCACTGGATCACACACAATAGTCTGATATTTCCTGTTTTCTGAAGGTCACATTTCAACGTTACTGTGTAGACCTGGCAGAGTCAGCAGAGTTATCTCATTAGGGAGGATTTAATTATAGATAGCAGCTCTATTGTACTTCTGGATGCCTAGATAAGGCAAAATAGTAAAGGTCCTATTACAACGGCCAATTTTGGCCGCTGCAACGAGCGCCGATCAATGAGACAGTTCGTTGATCGGCGGTCGTTTGCACCTGTCACAAGGAGCTATGTATGGGGACGAGCGGTCGTTACTCCGATCGCTCGTCCCCATACATTATTATCATGTCGGCAGCGTGTCTCCCTGTTTACACAGGGAGATGTGCTGCCGGCAACGATAATACTTCCGTTTTCTTTAAACGATAATTGCCCAGTGTAAAAGGGCCTTAACACTTGTTATTGAAATTGATCCTTCTAAAGCTCCAAATTCTTTCGCAATTTACAAATACCTGTGTATTAAAGAAAGTTACAGTATAAAGTCTATGAAAAGAACACAGAACACATTTTAATTTTTGGACACATTTAAGAATCCAGCAAAGTGCCAGAGGGAAATATTTATCAAAGCAGTATAAGAGCTGTCAGAAAAGGTCACACTTTGTAGCTTTGACTATGACAGACTCCACAGGGAAATCCGAGGAAGTATTATGTTACAGTTTCGGGATTTGCCGAATAACTTCCTGACTGAATGAGTTGGATTTGTTGAAGTATTAAAGAGAAAAAAAGAGTCTACAAAGTATTAAAAAAAAACAACAAGAAAAACTAATCTGTGTCAATAAACCCAATGCCGCTACTTATGATCATATCCAGTCATCTGATCATATCCAGTCCATACAAGATGCTGAGCCTGGTATCAATTCAAGTTGAGACGCTGTTCAAACAATGAGGGGACCTTGGACACTTCACTGTGCTGACTGGAGGTCCTGGAAGTTGGACCCCCACTGGTTAATTTTGTTGGCTTAATTTAAGAATAGGCTCTCAATGTTTTAGACCCGGTTGACCCCTTTAAAGGGGTTTTCTCACAGTTGACATTTATAACCTGTTCTCAGGATAGGCTATTAATGTCTGATCACTGGGGGCCACGCTGCTGGATCCTGCCGATTTACTACAACGTGGGCCCAAGTCCTCATCGTGGCCTCTGCACGGCCGCAAGCACCTTGCCGCTCCATTCAATGTCTATGGAGTTGATGGAAACAGCCGAACGATTACGTAGTTCTGAAATTATACTTGTCTAGTCATATATAGAATTTGTTAAACTTCAAGAACTATTAATTAGATCCATATCCTATAAAATAAACTGAGCCCTTATTTTATCCTATCAAGAGGCATGTACAACACCACGATCTTTAACGGCATAGTATAGTCTTACGACAGGGACCGGATAGACAAGAAAATGACATTAAGTTAAATTCGAAAGGTTAAGAATTGTACTGATTTGACTTTTCAATTTTTACGTCTGGATTGGAAAAGTGACAATTCCTATCTTCCACCTCAGTACAAAGTAAAGTAGGAATTCACATTTTAATTGGTGCAGGGCATTCTGGGTAACACCTGAGGCTGTCTTTAAAACTGATGTATAGAGAGTCATGACTGCTTCAAAGGGAGCGAGAGCATCTCATTTATCAGGCTCCTGCTGTGTGTCTGCATTACTTCACAGATATCCTGTATAAAATAATATTGATCGGGGTGCGGAGGGTGCTGACTTGTTGTATCTGTGGTCCACTTTCTGTAATGCAACTAATGAGCCGCTGAAAGTCCCACTGGACCTTATATTCTCACTGCAATATATTACCATCCAGCGAGAGAATATATCGAGCAGGCTCAGCTAAGAGTTTCTAATAGTTTTCCCTCTTTCTCTTTTGCATATTTCAGTAAAACATAAGTTGCGCTGATGAAACAGTAGGGGCTCCGGCATACCGAGCGAGAAGGTCAATACCACCAGTCTGAGTAGCTCCACTTACTCACAAATCCTGCTCTTTCCCATAATCGATGCCCCCTTGCCTCCTAAAATTGGAATTATTCCATTACCAGAGTATTTTTTCTCTATCCCTCTGTCTTGCTGAATAAAATATTTTATTAGTTTCATAGTAAAAAAAAGAGTTGCCGAATTCTGCCTAAGGTGCTAAAGTCATTTCATCATTGTAAATGACTGCAGCAACAGGACTTATATTCGAAAGTTGACTTGAAAGTTCATTTTCTCTTCCTTCCCACTGTACATCTGCAGGGCCGGGTTTACATTTTATGATGTTCCAAACTAATGGCATTCCAGTCTCGACTAGAAATGTATTGCACCATTAATGAATAATGCGGCTGCCAGCGAAAAACCCTGATTCTATGAAAGACCTTGGAAAACCCTTACAGAACAGCTAATCAATGGAAAATGTTATTTATTAAGATTAATGGAATTTTCCAGGGACACAAAATTTTTGAACTAATACTTTATGTATATATTAAATAAAGTTCCTAATATACAGTCTGTATTAAATCTAAACACATTTCTTCCTATTCTCCCTACATCTGCCCGGCCAAAAGTCCTGCTTTTCATCGGTGTCTTTTTTTCTATCGACACAGGCTTGTGCTCGAGAGTATATACACAGACCTGTGTCGATACCTCACTGACCTACGTCACGACACAGGGCTGTTCTTTACTAATTATTCCACCCCCTCTATGTGTCTTTTGGCCCTCCCCACTAGTTCTCCCTTCCCCTTTGCTTTATCCCACCCACCTTCTTTATTTGGGGTGTGGTCACAGAATCACGTGACCACTCCTCAGATATCTAATGTAATCCTCATCATCCCTAAATATCTGTAATCCCCATCATTGTGGATACCATCGGGGCAGGCACTGATAAAAATGGTGTCGCTATTGAAGCAGAAACAAAGCATGAACGGCGCGGACATTGTGGACCAATAGGATGCCTCAAACCCGTGACTTTAGTTGTAGACTCGGGTTTGAGGCACCCTCAAAGTTCGCTCCATTGATTCTTTGCTTTTACTTCAACAGCAGCACGATTTTCTTTGGGTGTGGCAGTGCACGAGCACTGAGGAATAGCATGCACGCAAAGAATATCGTTCTGCTATTAAAGTAGAAGCAAAGAATGAACAGAGCGGACTTTGAGGAGGGTGTGGACCAATAGGATGCCTCAAACCCAGGACTTCTCACATATATTGGTCCACAGTCTCTTCAATGCCCGCCCCGTTGAATTCTTTGCTTACGCCTCAATGCCCGCCCCATTTTATTCTCATTAATGAAACTCCTCAGTGCTGGTGCACTGCCCACCTGGAAAAAATTTCTGTCCCTGGAAAACCCCTTTAATGTAGACGTGGAGGAGATGTCCTACATAACCAAAAAACATATTTTTTTTAACCTTTAAGTGAAATATTATTGGTTGACAAGAGGATCACCCTAGATTTTCTTTTAACAAGTTTACAAATATGAGCCCCACTATCTCAGACTTCCACTATTCCCTGGGCTTTGCATATCATTGATCCAAGCTTGGCCAATGATGAGATTCTCCAAGCATTATGCCAGGGGTCGGCAACCTTTTTTGTATAGTGTGCCGATAAAAAACAAAAGTCAATGAACTGCAATACACACATGAAAGTCATATAAGACAAACTCTTACCACATATGTGACATAAACCAATTACGTTTGTTAAACTTACATTTCCGTGTGACTCTTGTCCCTGACTTACTTTGCAAAGATAATACATCTGTGGTGCATACAATGCTACTGAGCTGTGGGGGGGGGGGGAGTTGACAGAAGAGAGATCACGGCTACTGAACACCAGCTGGGGGGTTGTACATAGGAGAGACCACAACTACTGAACACCAGCTGGGGGCGTGCACATAGAGACTACGGCTACTGAACACCAGCTTAGGGGTGCTGCACACAGGAAAGCGAGCGGCAATGGAGTCCAAGCTTGAGGGGGACATAGGAGAGACCGCGGCTACTGCACACCAACTTGGGGGGGACACATAGGCGAGACAGCAACTACTGAACTCCAGCTTGGGGGGGGTGCGCATATGAGAGAGAGTTGCCAACTTTTCTAACTTTTTATTTCACAGAGCGGTGCTGAATTCCGTCCTTGCGGTGCTGATCACCAGGAGAGAGCAGTACTGCATTGTGTGCTTGCCAAGTGTTCATCAGCGACAACCACAATGACTCACTGCTCTCCTGGTGATCAGCGTTGCTAAGAACATAATGAAGCGCTGCTCTCTTTCCCTGTGTTCAGAGCCGCTAAGCACCCAACATTGCTGGACACCGGGAGAAGTGTGCCAGTAAACCTTGCTGCACGTGCCAGCTGTGTCACCGGTGCCATAGGCTGCTGACCCCTGCAGTATGCGGTATATCATTCAGCTCAGTCACATGGTACAGGGTGTTATCCAGGATCTGACTGGCTTACAAGAATACCAGAGGATCCTCAGTTGGGTCCAGGTTTTGACGCACTAATTTACCCCAAGGGTCTAGTAGAAGTATTGCTTACTGCAACCTCCCCCCTCCCCAAAAAAAATAAAAAAATACATATACTGCTACAACATGATGCCTATACGATCTACTAATAATATGCTGGTGTAAATAATTCATATAAAAACAATGCTTTATTGATAATATTTGTTAAAACTATAATTTCATACAATAGAAATTACTCTTGAGAATAAAACACCAGAATAGTACTGCAAATCCATAACCACGGTTTGTCAATATCCAATTGCTAGGTGAATGTAATAAGAACCAATCATACTATACAAGATTTAAATGACATCTAATGAGTAAATATAGGTATAAGTAACTACAAGAAACATGCCAATAAATTGTGAACTCACTGGAGCGATCTGTGATAATGGTCTCAACAACCATTTTATAAGGAATAAATAAAACCTCAAGTGACTGCATATCAGCTCTACATAGGGCTAATACTATATATATCACACACCAAGCAGTATGCGGTATATTATTCAGCTGAGTCACTTGACTCAGGGTGTTATCCAGGGGCGCATCTAAATTTTGCTATGGGGTACTATGAATTTTAGTCACGCCCCTGCAGAACATCAAAATTGTTAGAAACATATTGACACTTTTGGGGTAACATTTCATGTCATATGCAATGCCTAAAATAGATGGTACCATTATCCACGGTGCCCGCTGTACCTTGTAGACACCACTTCCCCGCTGTTGTGTATTTCTGGCTGGTCCAATATGATATACTTAGACTAGGTATATAAACATGATAACCTTCAGTTTTACTACTGCAAAATAAAGAAATAAATAAACTTTATTATTACCAAATCCTCTTTAGTGCTTTTCAGAACACAGGATTAAACTGTATTTTTTCTGTGAAACAATCATCCAGCGCTGTTGTAAATCAGTAGGTTCTGACAGGAAAGTAGAGAGGTAATAGTGCATTTTATATGGTTTGTGGTTCAGCGCCAATGAAATTTTAACATGGATATAAAATAAATGGCTCAGAAAATAAAAAATGCAATGGAGAAAATTGAGTCTGGCAAAAAAGTGCGCCATGCAAGGTGAAATTTCTAGTCTTTGAACTAGACTATAATACTATCATTGGATGTCCTAGTATAACAGAGGTCAATGGACACTTGTGGCCCTCAAGAGCTATAAATTTTTTCTAACTTAAGTTCAAAGCACTAATGTATGTTAAGGCTCGTGAACACGGACCTATCATGGCATCCATAGAAGTCTATAAGACCATACTGTACCTCTTGTAGGGGAGAATGTCCCCATAAAATGGTGTCGTACGGGGGAACAGGGCAGAGCGCCTTACAGGCTTCATAACACTCACTTGCCACATCGAAGATGTTTTTGTTGGAAGGTCCCCTTATATTTCCCTACAACTTGTTCTCGACAGGGTTACCCAACAACTCCACATGTACTCATCTTATTTATGTGCGAAGATTATTGAGGTTCTCAGACCCGAACAGGGAGCTACTCTTGTACTTCTACCCTTAAACATATTATTACTGAGGGATATCCGAAGATGAACATACAGTAGTCTGGATTAAAGTAGTTTGTGTAATTTTGGAGGTTGTTGCACTTTACCAAATTCTACGCGAGGATGAGAGTTTTTGGGTCAATTTGGTTTGCGAAGAATGTAAACTTTATATTATAAGTATTGGTGAAGAAGGCTCTTGAGCAGTTATAAAAGGCTAAATATGTGAGATGAAATATTTGGTTAGAGGTTTGTTTTCCGCACAAAAGACGTCTAAAAAGCCTAAAAGGCATCTGTCACCTGAATGTTCCTTTTTGCTATGTATTTGGCCAATGATTCTAGAACAATTTGCGGGACTATTTTAGGGTGCATACAACTTTTTGCTAACTTTTTATTCCTGTCTTTCGGGGGCGGATAGAACAATAAACAGCTATTCTGAAATTCAAATATTTTTTTTTACTGCGTTCAGTGTGCAGAATAAATAATGTGTTAATTATATAGTACGGGCTGTTACATGCGGTGATATCAATCGTGTGTCGTTTTCTTTATAATTCATTTTTTTTTTTTCAATAATAAAACCTTGTGTAAGGGAACATATTTCTATTTTTATAGTCTGGATTTTTTTTTAAATAAAAACTTTACTTGACTTTTTTACACTGTATGGGTCAAAAAAAGGCTTCACTAAGCTTCCCCTCCAAATCAACGGGAAAGCGCGCAGTTAGTACAAACAATGCATTTTTGTTACGCAATCCTATTTAAAAAGAAGCGTTGTTTAAAAAAGAAGCGTCAGGTCAATTCTTTGATGCCTAAAACGCGACGAAAACACACCAAATGTTCCCATAGTCAATGGGAGTCATAATTGCGCGACAAAAAACATGCAAAAAGCGCACGCAAAACGTGTCAAGCACATGGAAAACGCATAAAAAACGCATGTATTTTAAAAAGTGCTTCATAAGAAACGCTAGCGTATTTAACACGTTTACATGTCGTCTTTTTTGAGCTCTGTGTGAACATGCTCTAACATAGGCAAGGCCTTATTGGCTATCATAAATGGCATAAATGTTAGACCATAAGCTGCCATGGCAACCCTTTGGCACCCTGCAATTGCGTCACAGATGCACAGATAGGCTTACAGATGGAGCCCTCTCCCTCTGTAAAACAATTTAGGTGCCTTGGTTCGTATTAACTGCGGCATCTGTGAGGTTAAATTCTTGGGATCAGAGTTATCGCCGATCCTGGCCGTGGCAGCAGAGTGTCAGCTGTTACAACTGACATCCGCTGCGGATGGCGTGGGCACAGCTCCTGATTCCAAACCATCCCCGTAGCGTAATATTATGGCGTGGTGCAAAAACTTCCTGCTCCCCAAACCATATTATTACGGTGCTATGTAGGAAGGGGCTAATAGAAACACTGTATTGTGCCTAGTGGATGGTCCTCTCTTTGGTGATCTTTGAATCCCTGTTTCCTGCAAAGCCCCCTCAGGATGCACTAGGCATAACAGTGTGTGAGGTTTTCCTGGAGTGTTCCTTTAAGAGACGGGACCAGAGTTGTGTAATATCACAAATCATTGTTATATTTTATATGCCGTTGCCAAGAGGAGAAATATTTAAATATCTAAATGTCAATCAATTAAGCAGCTAGACTTCATTTAGACAATAGACATCCCTCCAAAAGTTACGCTCCTGAAGAAGTACAGTATGAGTAATATGTCTATTGTCCATATTAGAAGACTCCTTGCAGACAATGAATTATTCATAAAAAAACATTGTTTGACTGATAAAGTACCGAAAGTGATTGTGGCAGTTTTGCAGTTCCTACGGTTTGTTTCAATTACAATAAAGCGAGTGAGAAGCAGTAATTTAATTGAAAACAGTCAGATAGACAAACAAGTCCTGGTTCAATAGTTGGCTGGACAAGCGTCCCAATAATATGTTTAAAATACAATTATCAGATGGACCTTCAATAGCTTTACCCAACTGAGTTCACAATATGGGGGACATTGATATCGGCACATGTTGCATTGCCTATGGTGATCTGTTGTGTCTCTGTGCCCCTGAACCCCATATAACCCATTAGCCTTAATTTAATTTATCATTAAATTACATAAAAATGTAATGAGTTTTTCAGATTGGTAAACAGGCTCCTGTTCAAGGATTTTATTAAAACTATTACACATTGATATGGAGCTGTGCACATAATTAGGTTTTCGTTGCGCCTGAATTTCTTACAATACTTGGGGAATTACTTGTGCCATTAAACAGGTCAGGGCCACCATCAAAGGTGTGAAAGATACCTATGGGTAGTCCAATACTGCAAAAAATGTTGACTATTGTATTATTAACTACTTTTCGAAGATACCATAGGTATGCGATCCAGACGATATCCCTTAGATACATGATGTTCAGCAAGAGCTTAACATGATTGGTGCCGATAGACCGGTTTTTCAAGACTTGGGTCCCAACATTAGTATTGGAAGACGCCTTCATTGCTCAGTAAATGGTAACTACATTCTGGTGGGACTCCTTTATTTTTCCAATAGTTTTAGATGCTCCTAACACACACCCTACCTCACATGCTGCACTCCATCGATGGCTTTTTGATTTGTTCGTTCATTGGCTGATCGTTGCACCGTTTACACCTGTAATGGCAGGAAGGAGGTGAAGGGAAAGTGAGCCCTAATCTACCCACCGCCCTGTCCCTGCCTACTTGCAACGACCCGCCCTAGGCGACGGGGTACAACTGGGCGGCGGTCCCTACGCTGTCTAAGTGCACGGGAGAACAAACAGGGAACACGCAAGGGAAGGGGCAGTAGCCACGGAACGCCGCGAGGAAACGGAGCGGTGAATGAGTAGTCAGGACCAGGATGAAGTGGAGTATACAAAAGTGAGCACGGAGAAGGAAGCAAGCCAGGGGCAAAGCAAAGCAGGTTAAGCGGAACTGCAGCAAGGCAGAAGCACGGCAGAAGCAGGCTGGAGCAAGCAGCAGTGGGGCCAGGAATCCAGAAGAATTACAAGCACTGAGGAAGAGAACACGGCAGGTAATAAAGGACAGGGGGCGGAGCTAACTCCGACTGACCAGGCCACGATAGGCTCTCCCACTCCTGAGCCTGCCACCCTGGTTGGTGGGAGATGGTGTCAGTCGAACAGGTCTGGCCTCAGGTGTGGATTGATTAATCCCAGGAGTATACCTAGACGTAGTACCTGGCAGATCCCTAACAATACCAGATCAGGAACGAGCGTTATGTGAACGTTCGTTTGCGTGGTAATTGCACCGTGTAAAAGGGCCCTAACACACTCGTTCAGTAATTGGCCACCCTATAACTTTCATTCTACTTTTGATCTCCATTGGCTCTCCACTGAATATAAAAGCTAAACAGCTGAATTTTTCCCCCATTACAGGGTACCTGCTCCATTGTCTACTCTCATGTAGAGTTGTGTCCTAAACTAATAGAAGGCTGTCTTTATAGACTTACTATTACATGCTCTCTAAGTCCACAATGTGTCAGTGTTGAAGATTCAGTGGATACATGTTGAGACCATTTTCACAAGTAATAAGTAAGTGCTAAATATCGTTCAGTTACCACATCATAATACCATGAAGTAGGTCAATGCTTTGCTATAACCTGGAGATGATATGTGCTACATATGTTTACATTGGTATCTCCATGTAAACATCAACTTAGTTCCCTGTATTTGAAGGGGTTGTCTGGTTTAGAAAACCCATTTTTAGAGTTAATAAAGGGGAATATAGCCTTTCGGGACCCCCATCAATTAAACAGAGTGGAGAGCACCTACAAATAGCTTCTCTCACTCTAAAGAGACCCAAGACGTCACTGATTACAATGGGCACCTTGTAATACTTAATTTACCCTGTGGTAGTGCTGTAGGGGAATTAAACATTTACTGCCAGGTTTTCTCACTGATCGCCGGGGATCCCAAAGGTTGGAAACTCTGTTATGAACTTATTTTCAGGAGACCCTTCTATCAAAGATGAATTCTTCAAAGCAGACAACCCCAATTATTATATTTTATCTTGTTTTTTGTTGTATTTGACCAGCATCTGGTAATTTTTGCATTTTGTTTATACCTGGATTTGTTCCAAACTCAACAGCATATGGCTATAAATTAGTTTAAGCTGCTTTACTCTTGTATTAGTTTGCCATAGATTATTCGATACACATTTTATTCTGCTTCCTTGCCAAGTAAGAAAACATCTGCTATCACAAAGACAAAGAGGACCACACTTGGACATCCTTTCAACAGAGGGTGTTTGATCTATGGTCCCATTTCACGCCTATGCATATCATGATAACATGAAGAACATTTGGAGGCTTATATAAGAACCATATGGCCTCCGTCCAACCGCGTCGTGTTTAGTTGTAGTGTATTCATTGACTATAATGACACATTCAGGGAGATCTTCTAGTACATAAGCTTGCCTGACATGAACCAGCATGCTCTAGGTTTTATACGTGTTGGCTTGGGTACCAAATATGACAGACTGAGCCATATCCTTTCTTCTGCCAGGGTATGAGACTTGTATAGTCACTGTCAGAGCGTACAGCTCCGGTACCTTATCTGTTCAATTATTTGTTTTTCATTCTGCTTAACTCTTGTGTAACATAGATTCTGGCTTGTTTGCTTTTTCTCTGTAGCTTATTCAACATTTGTCGGCTGTTTTCCCCAAAGGAACAAGTGTTGTATATATGTATGAGTGCGGCACGCACTAAGAGGTATTTCTCATTTTTCATCCATCACTCATTTCATGCAAGGCCAGGATTTCAATGTTCCTGGCGCCCTCTTTGTGAAGTAGAAACATTCGATTTTCTAGGATTATCCAAATTCCCAATGGGCATAAAAACATCACAATGTATTTAGTCCTATTTCTAATACTGTACATATATAATTGATTTATGTGTACTTCACATTTGCTGAATGTTTCATGGTTTTATAATTGTATTTAGAAAGTAGCGATTGGGGGGTTTCCTATCTCTACATTTATTGATGTGTCATGTGGGGGCTTGGTGAAAAAGTTTGTGGCAAAATCAATTCCATCCAAATAATGCAACAGATTTAGCTGTGATTTTAACAAAATAGTAAAAAGCAAATCATTTATTAAAGGCTTTAAAGTAATAAAAAGAATGGAGAAACTAAACGCAGAACCGATCGTATCCATCATATCCAATGAAGAAGCCATTTACTACAGATTGGTTACTTACCCAATATATAATCTTCGGGCATTGTCATACATTTATTTTACATGCTCAACATTAGTACTCTCCAGTTACTGCAAAACTGCTCCCAGAATGCCCTGATAGCCAGAGGCTGCTGGGAGTTGTAGTTTTGCAACAGTTGTAGAGGCACATGTTGAAGATCACTATTAAAGAGGACGCTCAATATTCCTTGACATTAAACATCCATATTGTATGTTTGACACACGGTTGATTTAAGGTTGTTGGTGGCTCCTGGGGCCCTATGATCAAATTAAACTTTCCTAAAAGCTTGCCGTAGACATTTCATGGTTGTGTTTAGTCGACAGCCATCATATAAGTGCTATTTTAGATGTAATGTCCGCGGTCGCAGACCGCAGACTACTATCATCCTGCAGACGTCTTCCTCCCCAGAGATGCCAGCAGATGCGGCCGTCCTGTCCTGCAGTGACCACTAGAGTTCGCACTCGAGCTCATTCCCGGCCTTAATGGGCCAGTGCACACCCATGTTTTAGATTGACTGATTCCTCCCATAATCTCCCTGGACTATAAGAAGGGCCCTGCCCCTTACTTCATTGCCTGAGCTTTGTTGTGTTACCTGTGTTAGTCTTTGCAAATGGTCCCTTAGTGTTTTCCAGTTCCCAGAGTTCCCGTTCCTGCTACCTGTATACCATGCTACCTTGTTCCTGTGCCATAGAAGTTGGAGTCGTGTTGTGTCGTATACTAGGCCTGCTGTATTTCACCGTGCCTGGTGTCTGCCTGCTGCCAAGGTCCCATCCGAGCCTGCCATCACTACTGTCTGTATTGCCACAGGTACCCTTATTCGAACTATTGACTTTGCCTTAGTATCCTGTTTGGCCAGCTACTATCTCGCTACGGCGGTATGGCCCAGTGGGTCCACACACCCATCGTGACATTAGTAGAGCAAAGGGGATAGCATAATTTATCTGTGTGGGTATAGGCATAACTGGATGCTTATAGACCCCAATGCACAATCTGTGACAGAGCCCCCTGCCACCTACAATGTGTCATTATAACACTGGTGTCTTCCAATGTATAAGGGGGGCATTGCATCAAGGCCTGGGTGTTATGGCTAGCTCTGCACCCCCTTTAGCTATGCCCCTTCATGTAGTAAATAAAGTATCAAACAGGGTAAAATCCAATGTGTAGAGTCCTTGTAGTATTGCCATTCGATTGTGGGATGACTGTCTGTCGGCCCCATAGACATTAGATTACCTGTCAAAATCTGTGGAAACTGCCGACTAAAATCTATGACCAGTCCTGTCTACTAATCACATTTAAGGGCTCAAATGACTTTACATCTTGTAAAAAATGGTAGTTGATAAAGGACAGTTCCGACCCAGACCTTACAAGATTAGATACAATGTACATATAATAGATATCAGAAGCCCACATAAAACCAGGAGCAGAGTACAGTAAATAACCGTGGATGTAGACCTAGTCAGATTTTCTTTTTATATAAACTTTGTGTTAAATAATATATGCACAAGTTACCTCAAATAAACTTATGAGATTAGAGAGAATTAGGCATTAGGTCTACAGTCAATGCTATATTTGTACTGGAAGATTTAATGAGTGGAAATGCTTCGAAGGCTTAATTTAAAGATGGTGCCGTCTACAGACAATTTTGACATCTACGTTAACTCCAATTATATATGTTCTTGGACATCCCAGCTCCATTATTATCCAATAGCACAACCAGGTCTTTTAAAATGCAAACAAAAAAAAGAGCTTAAACCAACCAAGGATTTGAAGTATTGTAGTGTTTCTTCAATTAGGTGCCTATAGGAATGTGCGTCTCATATAGCTTGTGTCCTAAACTGAAATGATAAAAGCGTCACATTATTTGACGACTGTAATCCGATAACTGTGATGGGGTGTTCTGGGATTTTTACACTGATAGTCTATTTTTATCGTGATCAGTGGTGGTCCGACCCCTAGGACCCCTATCAATTCACAGTACCTGACAGCGTCATCTATATGCGCGTGGTTGTGTCTGGGACTCCAGCTAAACTGCAATACCTAAGACGACCACACGAACGTATGGACGTCATTGCGTCCGGTACTGAGGTGATTCGTTGGAATCCCGAGGGTGGGATCATCCCCAATCAAACATTGTTGGCCAATCCTAAGGATAGACCATCAATGTTAAATCCTAGAAAACTCCTTTAAGATGGCCATATAAGTTTGTTAGTTGCTGTTCAAAACATCCCCCATTAATGTGTGTGTTTGGCCGGAACAATGGTGTATCAAGTACCTGGTACGAAAACCATATAATATTAAGGAAAATTCCAACCTGGAAGATTTATTTGTCCCGAGTTTAGGTCTTCATCATAAACCGGGTTGGACTAGACCGCCAGGGCTAAGAAGGTGCCGTAGCTGTTAAGTTCTTAACATTTTTGGAAGATATTTAACATGTAGCCTATTAGTCCTTTTTGATTATATGACCTATGTCCAATGTAAATAAAAGAGTTTACGATGAAAATAAGTAGGTGCATGCACTTGTTTTATATGGCGAAAGGAAAGGATGGGCCCTCAGAAATGTTCACTCTGGTGGGTTCCAGGTATTTGGAGATATCCCGGCAATAATCTTTTGTCTATTGGTATCTTCATTCAGAGAAGCCATCCCAGCAAAGGGCTGAAGTACACTAGGGTGAAGCAATAGAGAATAGAATACACACAGCTAATGTGACATTGTATTAAGATGTGTCACTTCTGAGAAGATTATAATCTAATGTGCCATAACCAATATAAGAAATTAGCTTTGATCAATCCATGAAGAGTCGTTCTCCAAAGAGCTCATTGTCTGCTATAGTTTACAGCCTATTTATACTAGTAGTTATTAAAAAGCTGTCCAGGGCTGCAGAACCCTATACGTCTCAATACTCGGCAATTGTCTCCAATTTTCTGTTCCCGACTATCCTCTCGTTCACCTCAGTTCCCTCATGCCCGGGGCCCATCATCTTAATCTGTCTTCGGCTTCTCATTTGCCTTTTAATTTAATTACAATTTATGTCAGATGCGAGATCGTAACCTTAAAGCATTAAACATTAACATTAAGCAAGAACATGCAGCTTAAAGAGGATAGACACGTACAAGAGGGGAAAGCAAATGATCGTGACTGTTTGTTTAGAGCTGCGTCACATGACAAACCGGCTTAGCCGTAACTAGCTTACATCATTCCTGAGCCACAAATTAGATCTGTCCATACCACTTTATCTGCGCTGAATTAATACATGTTGGATTATATAAGCCTTGTTTCTTGAGCCGGCTATCCAGAGCCTTAGTTTAAATCATGACCCAGTTTCTGTCGAAAGCCAATACAACATTATTGCAGGACTTTTTGTATTGTGGCTTTACATAAGATTTGTCAATTTATAGAATTTTCTTTTAAGGGGTTCTCCAGGAATATAATTTAGAAAATCTACAATAATAGATCACTAGATAGGGGGCAAAGATGTTGCCGTTAAGCCCTGCAGTCTGAGGTAGACTAAAGTGTCCATCTATCCCATATGAAAAGACCAGTACTATAAATTATACAACAACAACAACAAAAGAATAAAAGGCAGGCACTTATCTCTAACCGGAGGCGTGCAGCTAACATGTCCCAAAAAGCAAATAACAAAGAAACAAAAGTAAGGAATGTTCCTATAATAAAGAGCCCCATCCTATAGAATTTTTTGGGTAACAAAAACGAGACTTTATTTTAAATCGGATAAAGACTTCAACAATCTGGGTACAAAAAAAAAAGATCATATATAGTAATCCATACGAAAGAACAATGTTGTAGCCAGACAAATAAATCAAAAGCAAACCATATACAAAGTGGTTACACGTAACAAACAACAATAACGTGACATCAAAAGTCTCCACAATTGTGTTAGCATAACCTATTGGTAAAACGAGGCGTCCAGGCAAAGTGGCTAAATACCATCCCTAACCTACATGTATCACCGGAAAATTTTCTTCAGGGGTAATATAAATGACACGTGATAACTGGGGGGCCTTTATTGATTTCTGGCCCAAAATAACTCTGGCACTAGATGCAGGAGGAGCGAAACATATCTGAGTGGGCCCCAACCCAGTGAGCCCCTCAACTCATGTTTACAACTGCAGAGGTGCAATCTAATTCAAGTCCTCATCATTCTGAATGAGCCAGAGTTCTATATATGCTGCTATATTATCCATTCTTACTAAGGCCTCATGCACACTACCGTAGTGTTTTTCTGGTCCGCAAATTCCAGGACCGTGTTCCGTGAAATGTCCTCCGCAGTTCATCCGTATGTAATCCGCAGTTCATCCGTATGTAATCCGCAAAATGCGGATGAAAAAAAAAAGCCTAGCTAAAACATGATGACGACAGAACTCATTCCCGGTTGTCGCCTAGCAACATTTCCGCAAATCCGCAAACTGCGGATGACACACGGAGGTGTATCCGCAATTTCCACGGGCCCATTGACTTCTATTGGCATGTCCGCATCGAATTTGCGGCCCGTAATAAGACATGTCCTGAGTTTCTGCGGCACGGATTTGCGGACATGCGGAGACCCGTGAAAACACGGATAGTGTGTATGGGCCCATAGAAATGAATGGGTCCGCAATTCTCCCGTGGATTTGCGGGGGAATTGCGGACGCAAAAACGCGGTCGTGTGCATGGGGCCTAAAGCTTAGTATTTTCTCTGACAGAGGAGTTTGCATTAGAAAGTGTTGCAGACCTCTCTGAAAGTGAATTAAAGAATATATAATCCCCATCATCCCGGTATATACCAGTCATCAGCCCTGTATATACCGGTCATCAGCCCTGTATATACCAGTCATCAGCTCTGTTTATACCAGCCATTAGCCCTGTATATACCAGTTATCACCCCTGTATATAACCCCATCATCCCTGTATATACCAGCCATCATCCCTGTATATAATTCCCATCATCCCTGTATATACCAACCATCATCCCTGTATATAACCCGATCATCCCTGTATATACCAGCCTGGCTAGTATATACAGGTAAAATGGGGGTTATAAACAGGGAGGATGGGGGTTATATACAGGGCTGATGGATGTTATATACAGGGATGATGGGGGTTAAATTAGGGATGGTGGCTGGACTACCCATCATCCCTGTATATACCAGCCATTATCCCTGTATTTAACCCCCATCATCCCTGTATATACCAGCCAGGCTGGTATATACAGGGATAATGGGGGTTATATACAGGGATGATGGCTATTATATACAGGGGTGATTGGGTTATATACAGGGATGATAGCTGGTATATACAGGGATTATGTGGTTTTATACAGGGATGATGGGGGTAATATACATGGGTGATGGCTGGTTCAGCCATGATCACTGTATATAAGCATCATCATCCCTGTATATACCAGCCATCATCCCCATATATAACTCCCATCATCCCTGTGTATTCCAGCCACCATCTCTGTATATAACCCACATCATCCCTGTATATACCAGCCATCATCCCTGTTTATAACCCCCATCATCCCTGTATATACTAGCCTGGCTGGTATATACAGGGATGATGGGGTTTATATACAGGGATGATGGGTAGTCCAGCCATCATCACTGCATTAACCCCCATAATCCCTGTATGTACCAGTCATTATCCCTGTATACAAACCCCATCATCCCTGTATCCATCCATTATTGGGGAGGGGTGCTTGCTCACCCTCTCCTCACATGCAGACTTCTTCTGCTCTTCTGCTCCTATCTGGCGTGCAGCGTCAGAAGTGTGCTCTAGCGTCACCCTGTGCTTCTACTAGGTGCAGAAAAGTGGAATCATAATTCTGGGGGTACTTTGATATAATGTATTTGAGAAGGGTGTTCTTGGTTGAAACACTGATCAGAAACAGACTGGTTCAGAAACACTGGTCTGGCGCCTAGGTTCTGTGATACGTGATACATGTACCCCAGGGAATACATGCCTTATCTAGGAGGTACTTTAACTATCCTAATGCTAGATTTGGAGGTACTTGGACCTAATTCATTTGAGTAGGGGATACTTGGCTTAGGAATGTTGAGGAAAAACTGGTCTAAGTGATCAGCACTGGAATAACAGACCTTATACAGCATTTTCAGGAGTTTTCAAAGACTATGCCAAAAATATTTGATCGGCATGGGTCCAATAGCTGGGACCCCCACCGATCAGGATAATGAAAGGCCCCACCTTATTTTTGCTGTGATTGGACAGGGAAAAATTGACCAGGCATGTGCAGGCACTCTCTATTCTCAGCAATGGGACTCTAGACCTCTCCTCCTTGGTTCTTATATCAGCAAATGGGGCACTAGACCTCTCAGAGGTGAGTACCACCGTTCAGACACACCAATCAAATAATTCTAGCATCTGCTTTGAATATGCTATAAATGTTACTGGTGGTAAAAACGCTTTGAGTTGCATTGATATTGTATATTTGTAGAGAAGATGGGGAAGTTTATATTTGAAAAGAAATGAGTTGGAATCCTGGTTTGGTGAATAAGTTGTTGTTTTTACATAGGGTTCAGGAGAACCGTCCAAATCCCACCCCTGCTCATATCTATCTATCTATCTATCTATCTATCTATCTATCTATCTATCTATCTATCTATCTATCTATCTATCTATCTATCTATCTTATCTATCTATCTTATCTATCTATCTATCTATCTATCTATCTATCTATCTATCTATCTATCTATCTATCTATCTATCTATCTATCTATCTATCTATCTATCTATCTAATATCTATCTATCTATCTATCTATCTATCTATCTATCTATCTATCTATCTATCTATCTATCTATCTATCTATCTATCTATCTATCTATCTATCTATCTATCTATCTATCTATCTATCTATCTATCTATCTATCTATCTATCATCTCTCCCTCTCGCTCTTGTATCTATTGAATAGTTACTAATCCGCACATGAATTATAACTTAATTTAGTTCAGGAGAACCGTCCAAATCCCACCCCTGCTCATATCTATCTATCTATCTATCTATCTATCTATCTATCTATCTATCTATCTATCTATCTATCTATCTATCTATCTATCTATCTTATCTATCTGTCTATCTATCATCTTATCTATATCTATCTATCTATCTATCTATCTATCTATCTATCTATCTATCTATCTATCTATCTATCTATCTATCTATCTATCTATCTATCTATCTTATCTATCTGTCTATCTATCATCTTATCTATCTATCTATCTATCTATCTATCTATCTATCTATCTATCTATCTATCTATCTATCTATCTATCTATCTATCTATCTATCTATCTATCTATCTATCTATCTATCTATCTATCTATCTATCTATCTATCTATCTATCTATCTATCTATCTATCTATCTATCTATCTATCTATCTATCTATCTATCTATCTATCTATCTATCTATCTATCTATCTATCTATCTATCTATCTATCTATCTATCTATCTATCTATCTATCTATCTATCTATCTCATATCTATCTATCTATCTATCTCATATCTATCTATCTATCTATCTCATATCTATCTATCTATCTATCTATCTATCTATCTATCTATCTATCTATCTATCTATCTATCTATCTATCTATCTATCTATCTATCTATCTATCTATCTATCATCTCTCCCTCTCGCTCTTGTATCTATTGAATAGTTACTAATCTGCACATGAATTATAACTTAATTTAGTTGATGGTAAATCCTATAATAAAAATTCTTAGAGTATCAGTGTCTGTTAGGAGAGGATTTTCGTGGTCTTCAAGAATGGGACGGTCTACCCTCTAATAAAAGAGAGCCCTATCAAAATGAATAAGGGAAATGCAGGTGTCACGAGCAGCTGTAAATACGATGTTCCTTGCTCCAAATAGCTGTGTGTGAACAGTACGTGACAATACCCACATCGATCCCTTCTCCTGATAGATGATAGTGGCACAGCTGGTATTTAGAGGGTGAATTCTGCATGACCTGCCTAAGTAGAGTCGTGTGTTAGTGCACCTTCCCTTATCCCTACCAATCCCTTCACCCCCACCTTTAGGAAAAGACACGTGACACCGAGGTTGGATGTGAAATGGCCACAGCAGCCGTTTTATTAATTTCACAGTTTTAAAACCAAATTAAATCCGAAACATTCGGATAACTAATTAGGAATCCACCAGAGAATTCCTCCTAATAATTCACATGACCCAACATGGGTCAGAATCATAAATAACAATTTAACGTTAACATTAGACCGAGCAGGGGCAGTCCTTGAAGCCATTTTAGATATTCCTTTTTTACACACCTCGAGTTAGCCATCTGCAAACCACCAATTACCTCCAGCCGTAAACCAGCTCGGAGGCACCACTGACCTCTGCAGATGGCTCCAACCACCAGAAGTCCACTCCAAGGGGATAACACCCGATGAAGCCTTCAAGTGCTATACCGACCACTAGAAGTCCACTTCAAAGGGATAACACCCGATGAAGCCTTCGAGTGATATACCTTCCACCAGAAGACCACTTCAAAGGGATAACACCCGATGAAGTCTTCAACCATGTACCTTTTTTGGGGGACGCATACCCCCGATGCGACCCCCCCACCAATTTTGTACTGACTGGCCTCAAGGACTCCCCCCGCCAGCTGCCATGACACCAGGACCTACTCCGAATGAAAAGAAAAAAAAAAAAACATGTTAAATAAGCACACAATAAAATTGCCACACTCATAAACAGAATTAATAAAGACCACAAGGGATAACACCAAATGGGAGGGAGGGTGGGAGCTTACTTGTGTGAGTGTTACTTCTCCCGCTGCTTCCGGCTCACTGCCGAAAAACAGCGGGAAGCTCCGTAACGGCCCCCTAACTCCTCCCTGTCCCTCCTCCACCTCTAACTTTCCCTACGAAGTTAACCCTTTCCCTCCTAGGGCTGTCATGGAGGCTTCCCTCCTAAGCCCTGCAGGCTGCGTCCAGCCTCGTCTTGACCTGCCTAAGTAGAGTCGTGTGTTAGTGCACCTTCCCTTATCCCTACCAATCCCTTCACCCCCACCTTTAGGAAAAGACACGTGACACCGAGGTTGGATGTGAAATGGCCACAGCAGCCGTTTTATTAATTTCACAGTTTTAAAACCAAATTAAATCCGAAACATTCGGATAACTAATTAGGAATCCACCAGAGAATTCCTCCTAATAATTCACATGACCCAACATGGGTCAGAATCATAAATAACAATTTAACGTTAACATTAGACCGAGCAGGGGCAGTCCTTGAAGCCATTTTAGATATTCCTTTTTTACACACCTCGAGTTAGCCATCTGCAAACCACCAATTACCTCCAGCCGTAAACCAGCTCGGAGGCACCACTGACCTCTGCAGATGGCTCCAACCACCAGAAGTCCACTCCAAGGGGATAACACCCGATGAAGCCTTCAAGTGCTATACCGACCACTAGAAGTCCACTTCAAAGGGATAACACCCGATGAAGCCTTCGAGTGATATACCTTCCACCAGAAGACCACTTCAAAGGGATAACACCCGATGAAGTCTTCAACCATGTACCTTTTTTGGGGGACGCATACCCCCGATGCGACCCCCCCACCAATTTTGTACTGACTGGCCTCAAGGACTCCCCCCGCCACAGCGAAACAGGCCTTGACCACCTTAAGCCTGTGAGTTCCGCCACACCACCACCGCCCTTTCAATTCCTTCTGCTATTGCCAAGCTCCACAGATCAATCCCAACCTCGGTCAAATGAACCCCATCGCTCCTCCAGTAGTTCCCCACTCCTGACTCCAAGTCCCTGTGCCGAACACAAATGCCCCCGTTTTTGGCTACAAATCGGGACACCGCGCGATTAACCTTAATGCGAGCCTTATTGACTCTTTCCACTGACCTAGCCAGCCGCCAATGTTTTCTTGGGACAATGTCCGACCACACAATTACCAACCTGGGATAAGAAACCCACAAACACAACATATCGTGTTTAATATCCCGCACCAACTCACGAAAAGGGCGGACACCCAAATCGTTCCCACCCACGTGCAAGACCAAGATCTCCGGGACCCTATCAAGCCGGGCATATGTCTGGAATTCCGCTAACACCCTACTCCACGACATACCTCTAAATCCCAGCCAATGCAAAACCGCATCCTGTCGCGGAATGCGCAACTGGCGACCGTCCGGGCGGACGTCCGCCCTCAAAGCCCCCCAATGCACGTAAGAGTGGCCCAGCAACCACACCAAACACGGAGGCGGATCTGAAACGGAAAAGCAAGTTAAATACCACCACACAAAACATTCTTATAAGTGCAAACGGCAAAACTCATAACAGATGGGGGCGGACATAAGACCTAAATCTGTTGGACTCCCAACGACCGATGCGCCGCACCCCCTCATCATCCAACCCCCAGCGCCCTGCTTCCGTTGCTGCGCCAATCCTGAAGGAATGAGATGAGTACGCGTCCGCCGCAACACCGACCGCCGCCAAGCATTTTTTGAATACAGCTCTAAATTGAAATCTAGACAAAAATAACCCGTCCTCGTGACATAGCAATGGCAACTCCGGAGACCCCACTTGTGGCTTAAAACCCTGCCTGCACGCCACCGGGCACATAGCCGAACCCGGGAGAGCGAACAACACTATCAGCTTCCCCTTTCCTAATTGGTCAGTCTTTGACCGACGCAACCATACCTCCAACCGATCTGTATATAGGCTCACGTCTCTCAGTCTCAACCCCCCAGCTTGCTTGGTACTCGGCGAAACCAACTCGCCGATTCTAAATGCCCCAAAGAACGCCAAAGAAAAAGCTAACCGAAACAACCTCATCTCGGCCGAAGAACGACAGACCGATGCTAATGATCCGCCCAAAGAGCTCAGCAGAGAAAACGACACAGGCCTTCTACGATCCGCCTCGACCCTACCTCGGCGCAAACCCTTCAAAGCCTGCCCCACTAAGAATTCCTTAGACACATCCCTAAAGCCCCGTAACTTGAAACCAAACGCCACCGCCGACATGAAACGGTTAACCTTTGCCAATGAAAACCCCGCCTCCCAGGCGTCCCCTAACCAGTACAAAAGTGCCACCAACCTGTCTCTATCCGTGTTGACATCACCCAACTCTCTTACCCACTCCTCCCACTGCCTCCAGCAAGCAGAATAAGCACTCCACGTTGAGCGCGCCAAAGACCTTTTCACCAATCGTTCTACGGGACCGAGACCAGATCCCAAAGATGTTCCGGGCAGACCAAACCGAGACGTTCCGCTCCCGGTGCCAATTGCCGAAACCGGTCCCACTGCGAGCGAGAAAGAGCATCAGCGATACAATTCCGTACCCCCGGCACGTGCACCGCCACCACCCACGCGTTCAATGACAAGCACACCAACACTAAATGTCGCAACAACTGAATTACCGGAGGAGAGGACGCCGTGATGTTGTTAATGGCCAGCACCACCCCCATGTTGTCGCAGTAAAAACGAACCTTCTTATCCCTGAGCCTGTCCCCCCAGATGGTCGCCGCAACCACGATGGGGAACAGCTCGAGCAGGGCCAGATTCCGCGTGAGTCCACTGGACACCCAGCTAGCCGGCCATTGACCCGCGCACCACGGACCCCCCCCATAAGCTCCAAAACCGCCCGCTCCAGCTGCATCCGTAAAAATATTCAAATCACTCGTATCCTGCGCTGGAGCCATCCATAGCGACCGACCGTTATACTGGCCCAAGAAGTCATCCCATACCTGCAAATCAGCCCGATGCTCCTCCTTGAGCCGTACGAAGTGATGTGCCGCACGCACTCCCGCCGTAGCCGCCGCCAACCGTCTACCGAACACCCTCCCCATTGGCATAATCCGGCAGGCGAAATTCAACTTCCCCAGCAACGACTGAATCTCCCGCAGCGTAATTTTTTTTAACTTGCAAGCCCGACGTACCTCCTGACTCAAAGCCCCCAACTTATCCATCGGAAGACGACACTCCATAGCCACCGAATCTATCTCAATTCCCAAAAAACAAATCGTCGTTACCGGGCCCTCAGTCTTTTCTGGCGCCAAAGGGATCCCAAAATCCCTCGCAACCTTCTGCAGTGCGTGAAGCAGATTACCGCAAACGGGCAAACCCCCCGGGCCGACGCACAAGAAATCGTCTAAGTAATGTATCAACGAATCGACCCCGGCTACACCCTTCGTCACCCACTCCACGAAGCTACTAAAAGCCTCGAAGTACGCGCAAGAAAGGGAACACCCCATCGGAAGGCACCGATCCACGTAAAAAGCCCCATTCCAAAAACAACCCAACAGCCGTTGGCTTTCTGGATGAACTGGCAACAACCTGAACGCCGCCTCGATGTCGGTTTTTGCGAGCAGCGCGCCTGGACCCGCAGCACGAACTAACCCCACCGCTTTATCGAATGAGGTATACACTACGGAGCACAACTCATGATCAATCCCGTCATTTACCGACAAACCCTTGGGAAACGATAAGTGCTGAATCAACCGGAATTTTTGGGGCTCGCGCTTTGGAACAATACCCAATGGGGACACGACTAAATCCTTTATTGGCGGATCAATAAAAGGCCCCGCCATGCGGCCTAACGAAACTTCTTTAAACAACTTTTTTGACACGACCTCAGCATGCAAGTAGGCCGATTTAAGGTTCCTCCGCGTAACCGGGACCTCATAAGGAGGCGGAGGAATAATAAAACCAACACTAAACCCTTCGTAAAGCAACTTCGCCGCAGCCCTATCCGGATACTCATTTAGATAGGGGGCCATCCTTTCCACCCTCACCGGTGACAACCCCTTGACCAGCCGAGGAGGACTGGTTCCCTGACCTCTTTTTTCGCATACATTTTGCCGCCCCATGGGATGCACCATTACACTCCGAACACACGTGCTTGAACTTGCACGTGGCCCCAAACTTACACTGGCCATCGTTGAATTGCCAGCAGAATCCCAACTTTGCCCCACCGCCCTGTCCGACCTGACTGGACTGGCCCCCTTGGCCAACGCTCCCGGGAAAGGGCTGCCTAACCGGAGCCGTGACCCTTAACCAGAGAGCAATATCCTTCTGGTCCCACTGAATCGCCGGCCGAACCGCTTTTCGCTGACGGAATTGCTCATCGTATCTGAGCCAAGCCTGCCCCCCGTACACCCGATGAGCCTCCCCAATGGCGTCAAAATAACAAAACAACGCCGAACAATTTTCCGGCGCCTTTTCTCCTATTACACTGGCTAAGATGGCGAACGCCTGCGACCAATTAACGAACGTCTGCGGGATAAGCCTATACCGCCGACGCTCCTCCTCGTCCTTCTTGCTCTCATCCCGCTTGCTCCTATCCAAATTGAATTTAGCAAGCGGCAGAAGAGAAAAAATCTCAACGTATTCGTCCTTCCAAATACGCTCACGCACCTCCTGCTTTAAGTGCGCCCCCAACGGACCTTCAAAGCAAACATACACCTCCCCGCGAGCACGATCATCAATACGCACCCGATCGCCGTCTTTTTGGGCCTCGGTCTGTACCGACACCGCGACCGCCTCCGTAGCCGCCATTACGGGACGCGCCTGTAACAGTCCCACTTCCCTGGGGCCTTCCCAAACTACCGCCGGGGACACCTCCGTAACTACTGGCGCCGCCGCCCTATCTAGACGCCCGACCAGCTCCCGCAAGCAACCCACCAAGTCCGCTAGACCCGCGCCGTCGCGCCCGCCCGCGCCACTACCGGCCACCGATGCGACGCTAGCAGCCCCCCTGCCGACACCCGACATAAAAATCGCTGGATACGACAAAGATGGAGTTATGCACTCACCGGGCTGCACAGGCGCTGTGTTCCCGTCAGCCGGACCATCCTGCCCTCGCCGATACACGTCTATTTCACCGTCTTCCAGCTCCTCTCTCGCCGACGACTGGCCATCCCACCGACATCTCCGAACCGGGGATGATGACGCGCTGGCAGATGGGCCGGCAACCTGCCGCCCGACCGCTGGGATCCAAACTTCCGACCGGACCTGTTGCCTCGACGTCGCTGCAGGTCTAGGCGTCCGTCTCGACGATCCTGATGAAGCCTGCCCCCTGGCCGGAGCATCACCAGGCGGGGCGGCCGTAACCAGTCTTCCCGATCTTGCATCTGATGGGGGGGGGGTGACAGGGAGCCCGGCCTGCGACTCCCTGAGAACCGCCGGACCCCGTCGCGGCCTGGGATTCCTGCCAGGACGCAGGGCCTGGGAAGGGACGGTCCTCCCAGCTGCCTGGCCTGCAGCGTCCATATTAGGGCTCCCCCTGCGACGCCGTGTCCGCGGGACCACCTCAGGGCTGAGGCGTTCTGGAGGTCGGGACCGCCGGGAGCGACGGGCAGACCCGGCCTGAGTCGCCGTCACCCCCGGCGACGCTCTCTGCCTCCTCTGAGCAGGAGCGGGTGTTGTAGACTCCCCCCCCGCCGCCATATTACTGCCAGGAAGGGGGCCGGGGGAGGGGAGCCTGTCCCCCACTGCAACAGACCTCATATGCCGTGCCTGACGTGGCGAATCGGCGTCGGGGATCATTGTAAGTGCAGCCACGGTCTCCTCCAACCAACCGGGACCGTGGTGCACAGCAGCGGCACGCAGCCGCGCAAGAATCTCAGCATCAGACATGCAGTACAGAGCGGGGCAACGGGAGCTTACTTGTGTGAGTGTTACTTCTCCCGCTGCTTCCGGCTCACTGCCGAAAAACAGCGGGAAGCTCCGTAACGGCCCCCTAACTCCTCCCTGTCCCTCCTCCACCTCTAACTTTCCCTACGAAGTTAACCCTTTCCCTCCTAGGGCTGTCATGGAGGCTTCCCTCCTAAGCCCTGCAGGCTGCGTCCAGCCTCGTCTTTACCGGCAGGTCGCACCCGACAAATATCTCATTGTTTTCTAAAATTGTTATTTTAACATAGCTCTGAGATTTTTTATTTTTTTTGTGGATCATTCTTTAAAATCTTTTCTATCTGTCGTGCTGAAATCCACTGAGCCCATGATTGAAAAACTCATAGGGGTCCATTTCTCAAAGCTTCTTTCATGTGCCACGTGACCGTAATAAGACTCCTTGCTATTTATTTCTAGGGGACTTACGTAAGCTGCATAATATCACGGAGCGCGCTGTATTCTTTCTCCAATGTGAGAATCAGAGATTTTGATGAAAGGGTCCAGGAATCCTGGAAACCATGTTTTTTCTATAATAATTGGCAATACGGGCGCATTGTCTTTAGAATGCAGCTCCACAATTCCTATCTGTATTGCAGGGCACAGAATCAATCTTCATTGACAATCTCTGCTTAAAATTTCTCGTGGCCGTAGCCAATGCACCTGGAGCAGATCCCAAATGTCTTTCTGCGTATTAATGCCCCCTCGGCAGTTTTTTCAGGTTGAGCCTTCATCTGCAGGAGTCAAACTTTTCATTGCTTTTTGATGTATGGCTGTGGATCCATGCCAGTGGGTGAGAGGCATGACAGGGCTGCAAAATATATTCATTATTACATTGCATTTCTCTCTTCTTCTCCCTCTAATAGCTATGGGAATCATTGCGAATAATTTACTTTTCACCGCGCTGGCTATATACACAGCACTGCCCAAAAGCCTTTAAAATTGAATTGATGATGTCTGAGATAGACTTCCACAGTGTCACGTAGGGTAAAAAGATTTTTTTCGTCAGAGAACTGAATACTATTTTTCTTCTTCCTGGGGAGTACTTCAGGATTACTTTTAGGTGCAGCGTTCCCTAATAGTTTTTTGTGAGATCATTTTCCTTAAAACCATTATTTTCAAGCATTGTTGTATTGCTCCAATTAATTTAAAATAAAAAATTAAGCAATTTTGCAGATAGTCATGAGTAAAAATATTCTACCGTTTTGTGTATACAGCTCTTATGCAGGTCTATATGCCTCCAGGGTTACAGATTACAGGCAAACGCTGTGGGTATTCTAATCTGCAATTATGTATTACTATTCTGCCGGAGATGGGCAAATCAATTCTACTTTGATCTATTTGATCCGAATTTCCCAAAAGTTTCAGATTCAGCATATTGCAAAAGTTTTGGGGTTCATGGCATACGAATTGCTGAAAAATGGTGGCCGGCGGCGAAAGCTGGTGGCCATTTTACAGATTAGAAAAAGGATCATTTGACCTCAGGAGAGCTTGTCCATTATTCTGTGCCGGTAGCTTTCCCAAAATGCACTATGTTTATCCCTCCCTCTACCCATATATGTTGGTGTCACGTTGGCATTACATGCTGACTTGGCATTAAGGAGTTTGAAGGGGGTTGGATTTAACTTGGATACAGTCCTAGAATACATCAGAAAGTCAGAGCTAAGTTTTCAGGGCAATAGGGATACATTCGATTAACAGTGAATTAATTTGGACCAAATCAAACCCGAAATTTATTTTCGAAAATTTGCAATCTGTGCTATCTTCCATCTTACTCCTCTTCTACCAGAGGCATAACTTAAAGCTCCTGGGTCCCAATGCAAAATCTGTAACATGGCCCCCACTTATCATGAACCATTTATAATACTGGTATCTTCTTATGTGGCAGAGGTACCAGAGCCCGGGTGTGACTACCCCTCTGTACCCCCTATAACTACTCAACTCTCTTCTACTGTCTGTAGGTTAACAAGAAGGGGGAGTGGAGTAACACATGACTGTGGGATCAGACTACACATAGAGTTTGTTTGCACTCTGTAATCATGAAGACACATTGGTCTGCAGGGGAGCTGTACACACAATTTTAGGATACATCTAAACAAGACTATTTGCAGGGCGCCTTCATTTTTTATTTTAGAGACATTGGTGCAATCAAACAATTTTTATCAATATGGGCAAACTAGGCTCTGGCTTAAGGTATCGCGGTTTCAGGGATGATGTAGCCTGTGGCTTCCCAGTCTTTTTATACTGGGTCCCCAGCAGCCAGAACATGGTGGTGCCTGGGCCTCACCATTACCAAAATTTTTAAAAATGACATGAATTTATCTTAAAGTTTTACTTCTGATCTCAGTAGAACATTAAATTAACAAGTCCGTTATGTCGTGAAACCAGAGATTGGTGAAACGATAGAAATGCCTGTGCAACTATTCACTTCCGTCAAAACTGTACCCCAACAACAACCGGGGTCGCCTGACCGTTTTAGAATCACTGATGTAGATCGTGCTTTATGTTTTATAAAATTTGTCCCTTTTAATATTATATTTATACGTGTCTTTATTACTTATACCTAACAGTGGACCTACCCCATAGGTCCGTAATGGGTTTCCCGTGGCCCGAGGCTCGCGTGGGGCCCATGGCTGCCAAAAGACCACATCTTTTGGCAGCCATGGGGAGTTGTGTGTGGCGCTCTCTAACAGGGGGCTGTGTGTGGCGCTATCTACAGGGGAGTTGTGTGTGGCGCTCTATACTGGAGGTTGTGTGTGGCGCTGTTTACAGGGGGCACTGTGTGTGTGTGGTGCTTCACTTTACAGTGTTGGACACAATTATATTAAGGGGCACAGGGTTAGTTACTATTTTATCCAGGGGTGCAGTATATGGTGCTATTATATTTAGGGGCACAGTGTGTGGCACCATGAGAATTTTATCTTCGTTTATAGGTGTGGAAATGTAGGAAAAGTGAGGAGCCAAAGACATCTAGTGGCAAACTCTGCAAAAATGGGTCATGGCCAGGAGAAGTCGTCATGAAGCCTGGACCGAATGGAGAAGAAAGAGGAAAAAAAACTACTAGACTCTGAGAAGTCGTTACCTGTGAGTCACTGAATTTATAGAGAATCTGTCACCTCTCCTGACATGTTTATTATAGGGAATCCTTGTATTTCACATAAAGTCTTTGTGTAGTCCAGGACTGATGGACAAATGCGTGTTACCATTCCCTTTGTCAGGAGAATGTGTCCCTGTACAGTGTGATACTGTCAACGATGGTTGGAGACTGTCAGTATGTAGGGACACAGCCCTTTGACAAGGGGAATCACAACAACCATTTGTTAATGCTTGCACAAAAAGGTAGTGTTAACAATAGTTAAGGTGCGGCAGGGCGGCGGTGGAGAAGGGGGGCCCATGTTTGGGTAACTGCCCAGGGCCTATGGTCTACTTAATCCGCCACTGATACCTACACATACCATACTGTCATCTCTAACTATACTATTATTTTCTATAGCCTAATTTTATGTCTCTTTTGTGCAAGGGTTGTCGTTTTGACGGAATCAATAGCGTAGTAGACTATGGTATTGATTCCGTCAAAACTACGGAACCCTTGCACAACTAAGACAAACGGAAACCATTGGCACCGGATCCGTCACAATTGAAATCACTGGTGATGGAAACGTAAACCTTTGGTTTCTGTTTGTGCCAGTCAGGGTCCCGTCCCGACGGAAAGCTCCGACAGAACGTCGGAACGGTACCCTGGCGCAGATGTGAACAAAGCCTAAGAAGTATTTTTTGCCATTCTTTCATAAAATAATATTAAGTATTCTCCCCTTTCATAATACCAGGGAGTGATGAAGTGTTGATTTTGTTTTATGCTTTCTTATTTTATTTCCTTGTGCAAGAAAATACATCAAAGCAAATAACGAAAATATCTAAATACATATTTATAAAAGTGTGAAGCTTCCATTAAAAGAAATAAATATTCCTTCTGAGAACAGACATAAACCATTACTTTCGACAGGGCTATTACTTTACATTACAGTTGTTCTTCTAAAATCGTATTTTTGCACTACAGAAAATAATTTTTCATTGGAGAAAGTATTTGGCAACAGGAAAGAGAATTAACTGTTTCAAGATGCAGTTAGGTATTTTTTTTTATTTTTGTTTTTTTCATTTTTACCAAGTAATGTCAGATGCTAAATTAAAGCCTAACTTAAAAATAAAAAATAAAAAATTAATCTAGGGATAAAAAATACATATATACGATCAACCAAAGTCCCTACATTACTTTGTGAGGTGCTAAATGAATTTCACATATTCTACCTTATTTTTGGAGATCTGAACTCCTTTTGCACCAATTTTTTTTACTGTTCCAATACCTTCAAAATATTAAACAATGTAAAAAACTAAATTGTCTTGTGTATACAGCTCCTATGCAGACCTATGCGCTTCCATGATTACAGACAAGCAAACCCTATGTGTAGTTAGATCGTGTAGTCATGGGTTACTCTCTTCTATCTGCCTCTTCTTCTGTTATCTGTAGGTTAGCTAGTAAGGGGGTAGAGAAAGTGGAGTAACATAAGGCTGCAGGATCTGACTACACACATGGTTTGTTTGTAGTCTGTATCCATGGAGACACAGCTCTGCACAAAAGCCATATATACATGAAGCAACTTAGCAAAGATTCTTGATTAAAAACGTCCTATCATGGAGTTTTTTAATCAAGAATCTTTGCTAAGTTGCTTCATTTTTCTTTCTAAATTATAGGTGTTGGGGAAATAAAAAATTGGTTCCAAAAGTGTACATGCCTTAAAGGGTAAATCCACTGTGGGAGATGCAGATGACATTGGGCAGTACAATGCCTATAGCCCAAAGAATTTGGGCATTGTATACTTCCCTGGCAAAAGTACTACGTGATATACCGGTCACCCACCGTGATATATATATTTCTGGCTGCAGGGGAGAATTCAAGCAACATTGGAGGTTTGTTTAAGCCTAAACTTAGTCTTTATGATCATTTCCTTCTGAATTAATATATTTTCTTGAATTCAGGTTCAGCCCAGAACTAGTGGTAGACTTAATTTCTCCATATGAAGTAGTCTCCGGCTATTGCAAAACTTTAACTCACATATTGCCCTGGCAGCTTCTGTCTGTCAGGGCATGTTGGGAGTTGTAGTTTTGCAACAGCTGGAGCACCACAGGCTAGGGAACCGCACTGTCGTTGATGGGAAGACATATGAGAAGTCACAGTATACAGGAGGCGTTCGCAAGTGCTTTATGTAAATCTTCTATCACTTCGTGTGTACACGTAGAAAAGTTAATAGACCCCCCTGGTGTATGAAATCTTTCTTGGTACATTACATAGTAAGGTGTTTCCATTATACAAGGCCACTAATGTCTTAAAAAATGTATTACTTATGTTACTTTGATTCTTTTTGCCTGCTGAGATCTGGCTTGGTGCACCCTTGGTTGGCGCTCGTGGTGCCAGCTTTCAGCTGAGATCCTGGGTAATGCCAGTTTACGCTTCATATGCAGCTCTGCGCTGGTAAATAATCCAGTTTTATCAGTTGTATCAACATGATTGAAAGGCGCCAGGAGCTGCAGCTTTCCCACAACAGGGCACAGTTGGTGCTTTGTGAAATTTCCGCAGTTGTAGCTTCCCCTCAGCTGCTTGTAGTCAATGCCAGTTTATAATTCAGCTGTTCACCCTTCCAGTTTAGGGATGCCATCAATTGCTGCTAAAGAGAAATGAGAACAGCTTCACAGCGGCACAATATGGGGACAGCCCCAGGTAATTTTCTAATAAAGTAAGACTTCGTTCTGAATCGTTCAGTGGTGCCCTTCTGCTTGGCAAGTGGGAATCTCACAGCAGCATCCAGCGTTTTTCCAGATGCCTACCTTCCTGTCCGTGTACTATATCAACATCGTTTCTTGGTTTTTAACTCTTGCAAAGCCGGTAACGTAAGCAGCAGATATATGATAGGTTTAATGTTTTTAAAATATTATAATATAACTAATAATATTAATATGACATAGGAGCCACACACGTGTACTATATGTTATCACATTCTATTAGGACTGACAATTGAATAATAATAATAGTATTAATAATAGTTATAATAATGCCCCCGTCGAAGACTGACAGAGGTCTGGGCATCACGAACCCGTTACCAACCACTAAAACCATAATAAACTTGGGTTGGGTTAACACATTGCCCTATAGTGGGAAATCTATTCATGTATAATGGAGAGTATTGCACACAAGCATGGTCGACTACCCCAAACTTTACACCCCTTTCCAGCTGAAACTGGGGACCTGGGACCCCATTCTCCATTAGTTGATGGTCACACCGCTGTAACACCCACCTATCAGACACATTTCTAGTGATACACCATAAAAAGTCTATTGTTAGAATGTCCCATTTAAGGATTTTCTTATGAGCCCAAATATTAATTTGCCTTTGAGAGTGTCGCACATGTGCACAACTGAGTCTCTCCTCTATTGCAGCAAAGTTTTTTAAGATACAAAGGCACAATGGGGGATGTGGAACCCCCGTTCTCGAATAGCTGATTGTCTCATTGGTGGGACTGCCACCTATCTGACGTTTAGGGCATATCCTGGGGATATGCCATAAATGTCTATTGTTGGAATACCCATTTAAAGGAGTACTGTAGCTGCTAAGGAGCTGTGAGCCTTGTCCTAATACTGGAGTGGTCAATACATTTTACCAGCCTTTACATAGTACAGTTGAAAAAGCTTCAAGTTAACCCATTATTTTAAAGTCACTGACATTTCTGATCAGTTTGTCTCCATTTGCATAGAAAGCCAGGGCATAGAATAGAAGTCGAAACTGGAAAAGTGGCAAGAAAGACATTTAGTCTACTGAGCAGTATTGGGGAAATCTCAACCTCTACATCTAATGAATCAAGTTAAGAAGGTTACATGCAGAGAAATAATCATAGGGGGTGCAGAGGTTGCAGTTGCACCTGAGCCCTGGAGCCTGAGGGGCCCAAAACATTCTCTGCCACATATGAGGAAACCGGTTGCATAAATGGCGTGTGACAGTGGGGGTTTCCTGTTACCGATTTGTAACCCTGCACTACCTACTCAACCAATTAACTGAATAGGCAAAACAATGTTCCCTATGAGTTCAAGGGCCCTTTTACACCAGCCAATTATCGGGCAAACAGCGTTCACAGAAAACGGGGCAACGATCAGTTGATGAACGAGCTCGTTCATCGTCTGATTGCATCGTTTTAAATGCCTAAACTATTATCGTTGTCGGCAGCACATCTCCCTGTGTAAACAGGGAGATGTGCTGCCGACATGATAGAAACGTATGAGGACGAGCAATCATAGTAACGAGCGCTCGTCCCTATTCATAGCTCCTTATGAAAGGTGCAAACGAGCACCGATCTATGAGCTGTTTCGTTGATCGGCGCTACATGGCCCAAGTCGGGCCGTGTAATATCACCTTAACTCCCACTGGGAACAATACCCATTGTTCCCCTTTAAAGGATGGAGCTATGCAATTAAAAAAGTTGTCACATCTAAAACTAGATACATCTACCTTGTATGATTCTGGTCACACTGGCGCCATGTATTCCACTTCTACAGTTTCCATGACAGATGTAACAAATCTATTTTGATCTGTTTTACGACAGATCCAAATGGATCCTGACAGATCATGTATCCTGACAGATCATATACATAACAAAAACATTATTGCATTTAATATAACATCCTGGCAAATCAGAGAAAACATGGTTACTATGTTGTTATTTTCAACATATAATTCATTTCTATTGTGTACTTTGAAGACAGCAAACCTTATACTTTACATGTAACAGAGATAAAACATGGACGTAGCACTTAAAATATATCTGAAGGGGCCGGTGAACAACAAAGATGTGTATGAACAAAGCTTACATGACAGCATCTCCCGGCATCATGAGACACCCTATGCTATTTCTGCATGAGATGAAAGCTCTTTAGAACACATGGAGTGTTTATTTTTGCCAGTAACTATGCGCTATGGGCAGTTTTGGGTTAAAAAAATAAAAAATGGCCATTTATACATTGTAAATTATTTTCACGGATGTGGCTTTGATCATATACTGGGTCATGACTTCTTATGAATGGCAACACTTAAAGGGTAACTAAACTTTAAAAAAACTTTTGACATGTCATAGTGACATGTCAGAAGTTTTGATCGGTCGGGGGTTCAAGCACTGAGATCCCCACCGATCTCTAAAACGAAGCTGCAGAAGTGCTCGGTGAGAGCTGTGCAGCTTCATTTCTGATCAGCTTTCCTCGGAGAGGTGTACCGGCTCAATAGAAAACTATGAGTCCGTACACCACTCGCTCGGCTTTTCGACTATGACATGTCAAAAGTTTTGTTACCTTTTAATAACTAAGCACAGTGAAAGCTCGTTGAGATGACCACCCAATATTGTAATGTAAAATGGTCTTCTTGAGGGGCGGTCCTCTTATAGAAGATGTCCAGTATACATAGGATCTAATGTCTAGATCTGGCCTAAATAAATGGGTTGTCCTCCCCAAAGATGTGGTCTTTTGGAAAGTTTTCATTGTAGCAGTATTATCAATATGGTACTACTGTATATACTTCAAAGGGGAAATCCAGTTTTATGGATCTTTTTGATATGAGATCGATCTCATTGGTGAAGTCTGTGATCTGAGACCATCACTGATTTCCAGAATAAAAGTTCTCTATAGGGAGCTCAGTCTTTTTTAGCTGCAAAGAACTGAGCTGCAATACCAAATACAGTCCATGGACAAGAGTGGCGTTGTTTCTGGAAGAAAGCAGCCATGTTTTTCTGATCTCAAATAACCCCTTTAACATCTTGTGGTGGTGAACTTGGTGGATAACAAATATCATGGTTAAAGAGGTTTTCCAGTTAGAAGAAATTGATAACCTATCCTCGATATTTGTGGGGGTCCAACTCTCAGCTGTCTCGTGAGCGCTGCTTCCCCTTTATTCCTGCCACCGCTTGTTCTGTGAATCGCCGACACTTCTAGAGGCAGTTCACAGAATTACAGTCTTCAGGTTGTAATACTGTGAACCACTGCTACAAGTGTGTTGGCGATTCCCAGTACGAGCAGGTAAGGAATGAACTCAAAGCAGCACTCGCATGATCTCCATGGTCCCTTCAAAACAGCTAATCGGCAGGGGTGGTGAGAGTCGGACCCCCACGATCAGATACTGATGACCTATCCTGAGAATAGGACGTTAATGTCTTCTAACTGAAAAACCCTTCAAGTGATAAGTTATATGAAGGATTACTCTGACATATATGAGAACTAGGCACAGGGGCGGACATACCGCATGTGCAGCCGGTGCAGCTGCACAAGGGCCCCGCGTGGGAAGGGGGCCCGTTCCTCTGCTGGCCGACTCAGTTCTCAGCTGCGCGATGCTGAGGACTGAGACAGAGGCCCGTGGACAGTAGCTGCGAGCCCATCAGCGGGCCCCCCGTGGACAGTAGCTGGGCAAAGAAAATGTGGGCAAAGAAAATAAAAAAACTATACTCACCTCCTCCCTCGCCTCCGTTCACCCGCCGCAGCCCCCATCCTCCTGTCTCGGTCTGTGTTACAAGTGTACAAGGCTGCACTGGTGACGCGCTGCCGATGGCACGTGACCGCTGCTGCCAATAACTCCTCATTGGTGTGCTGCTGAGGACAGTAGTTCCACAGCAAATCGCTGTTGAGGGCATTGATTGGCTGCAGCGGTCATGTGCCATCGACCGCGCGTCACCACAGCAGCTTTGTAAACACAGAAAGGGATAGGGGCTGCGGAGGGGGAACGGAGGCGCCGGAGGAGGTGAGTATAGGTTTTTCATTTTCTTTGCCCACATTTAGGGACTTAGTTTAGATAAGAATTTAACCCGGAAAAAAATGTGTTACTTGTGTTCTAAACTGGTAATAAAATGTACAATATAAATCTTCCTTCATAATTTTTATTAGTAAGGTTTATTTTTATATGCATATATATGTTTAGGTAACTTTGTCGGTATTGGGGGGGGGGGCGGGGGGGCCCTGGCACATTATCTGCACAGGGGCCTTTTGCAGTCTGTGTCCGCCACTGACTAGGCAAGAAGTAGTTTGGCACATGGGGTAGCTGGGGATAAGTGATTAGGCAACTGGGAGGGCTGGTCTAGCACAATGGGGGCATGCGACACGAGTTATCTGGCACATAGGGAATAAACAAGTACACACGGGGATACGCAAAACTATAACCTATATTTGGAGGAGGATGTACTCCTCTAGAAAATGCCACGTATGTCGAGAGCTCATCCTGTCTCCAAGCCACAGGGTAATATATAGTTTACTATGTTCTTTTTTTACCACTTTTTGATCATGCAAATAACTGTTTTTATAGACCACTTGGTTTATTTTTTTTCCTTTTGATCAGGTCAGCTGATTCATATGTATTGTAGTAATCTACAGTATATATATATATATATATATATATATATGTATATATATATTTATTACGGTGATATCCTGTGCTGTAATTGATCGATGATTTGATTTGCTTTTTAATATATAAATTGACTAATAAAGATTATTACTAATGTTCTAATAATATTTTTTGGGGGAGTTTTGTTGGCTTTTCATAATGTATTATTATAGAATATTTATTTGGCACATAGGGAAGTTGAAGCTGTGTTGTGGCAGTGAGGACAGCTGAGGACAAATTGGTTTGGCACACGCTGGCAAATTACCCGAGACTAAGGAGATCTGGGAAAACAGTATCCTGGCACATAGGAGATCTAAATAAAAAAATAAAAAGAGACACGGCGCCACACGGCGTGCAATAAACGAGGGAGATTATGAGCAATGGTAATATTACGAAAATTGCTCACCTGAGAGTATGGATACCAAGGTATCACACAAGCAAAGCTGCAGCCAGGTCCGTGCACAAGCAAATAAATTTGCTGTCAATGGTATAAGGATAGTGGGATGGAAAAAAGGGACCGCCGGCGCTGCTATGAATGAAGTACAAGCCAGAGAATATGAATTGATAATTGTTTATTACCAAGGAGTGGGCTACGCGTTTCGACGCTGGACTAGCGTCTTCATCAGGCCAGTCCAGACTGGCCTGATGAAGACGCTAGTCCAGCGTCGAAACGCGTAGCCCACTCCTTGGTAATAAACAATTATCAATTCATATTCTCTGGCTTGTACTTCATTCATAGCAGCGCCGGCGGTCCCTTTTTTCCATCCCACTATCCACATAGGAGATCTGGCAACATAGTGCTCAGTAGTGGTAGAGCTAGGGAAGTGGTGAAGAAGCATATAAGAGATTTGGGAAAGGAATGGTCCAGCAAAGCTTAGTAAGACGTGATTGGCATATCTGGGTAGGAATAGCTGAGAGCATAGTAGTGTGGCATATAGAAAACACATAGGACAGCTGGAGAAGGACCAGAACATAGGAGAGTCTGGTAAGGAGTGATTGCCACATATGATATCTGGGGAAGGAGTATACTGGCACAGAGACTAACCTTAGACAGTAGTGGTTGGCATATCAGCTGGAGAAGAAATTGTCTTGCCCACTACCAAGGAAGCAGTTACTTCTATGTGACAAATAGAAAGTCCTGGAGAATGCGCCATTGTCATAATGTGACTTTTGTGACTGCTGCAACCACGAGATCAAAGGTAGAAGACCGTTCTTCCTACACCTTATAAAAATATATATTTTTAATATTAACTGGAGATTGACCTAAACACAAAACATCATCTTCATACTTGCCAATGGCTCCAACTACTGATCTCAGCTTCAATGTCTCCTTTTCCGAAAAAGTGAACGGGGTGAATAAAATCTTTGCTTCTTCTCTGTTCACTGACTGTGTCGGTAATTATAAGAGCACCATTTATAATTATGGATAGATGAAATACTGTATGCTTATCAGAGCCTGCAGGGCACACACATTAAAGGCCTTCCATATGGGACCTCACTATACCTCTCCGTAGTCTGAACTACCATCAACTTTTTTAGTTCCTAGACTAATGTCGAGTGGATGGTACTAAGCAATAGGCTTCTTTCGAAAGTGTGTTCTAGAAAATAATTAATGTTCCTGCTGTACACTCGGAGCTCTGGGACTTGGCTGAAATCAAATTTTCTTGCTCGGTATAACATCAGGTATGATATGCTCACCTGCTGCAGTAATATGCTTTTACCCTGCCGGTTGGCTCCCCAGGTTTTTCGGATGAAGTGCAAGGAAACATCCTGTGGAGTCCTGACGTTTTTTGGCCAATAACTTTGAGCGGAGAGCACCTGGGGCTATAGAGTCTACCGAGAAACAGAAAACATTTCTAGCTGGCAATAATAACACAAATTAAAAAAGATGGATTCGGGCTTCCGTGAAATTCTTTCTTTTGTTTTTAGGAAGAAATAACTTTGTAGATGAATTGAGCTTTTTACTGATGTTTATAAATATAATAATTGATGCAATTTATAGAATTTGTTTAGCAATAAAAATGTATTGAAAATTCACTGTCCAGAGATGTAACTAAGTGGGGGCATGTGTCCCAGGTGCTGGGTGCGAAGGGGACGCGCCAACTAGCCACTTTGCCTTAGCCAGGGCATTAAGATACAGGACTATGGCAGTAACTTGATTTTTGGCCGGTGAAGAAAACCCTAGCTACGACATGGGCTGTGTTCACACAGAGTTTTTTGCAGGAGGAAAATTCCTCCTGCAAAAACTGCTCCAGTAGGTTTTTGCACAGTGGTTTGACAAAAACTCGTCAAAACACTCGTCGAGGTTTTTTTTTCCTCTTTCTGACTGATTGAAATGGGGTTTTGGAGGCGGAAACCGCCTCAAGATGGGTCATGATGCTTTTTACCGCGACGCGTTTTTTTTACTCGCGGTAAAAAAACTCATCCAACTCCCATTGAAATCAATGGGAGGCATTTTCGGGCGGTTTTTGAGGAGTTGTTTGGCACGGTTTCCGCATCAAAAAACTCGTCAAAAAACTGTGTGAACACAGCCTTAGTCTCCCATTGAAATCAATGGGAGGCGGTTTTTGCCACTGATTCAAACGTGGTTTTTGCGTAAAAAAACAACTCAGTGTGAACTGGGCCTAAGGGTATCTTCACATGTTCAGGATTTGCCACAGAAAAATCTGACGCAGATTTTTTTAAAGAATCCACAGCAGAAATCCATAGCGGACGCTCTGATTTCTGCCGCAGACGTGTAGTTCAATCGGACTAATCCAAGGCTTTTCTGTGCAGAATGAGCATGATGTCTATTTTTTTCTTTTCACAGCGCAAATGTGAATTGGGTTACAACAAGTCCATTCACTTGCATTGGAGGCGGATTGTGAGCATATTTGATGCAGATTTTGGCACGGAATCCGAGCCGAAATCCTCATCAAAGCTTCCTTGTGTGAACGTAGCCTACGGCTGTATACAATCAACCATTTTAAAGCTTGCCCATTTACAGACTTTACATCAAAGTTCAATCAGCTTTGTGTCAGAGTGTGTCCGTTTTTAACGTTTGTGTAACATTAGTAATCATTAGTTTTCACGACGGTCCAAAAAAAAACTCGCTGCTTTTTTTCAGTATCTCCTGGTAAGCCATGAGTGAAAAACGAACCGTACTTGTATAGCGTCATTTTGATGTCCGATTTTTTTCACAGATTTATTGACTTGAATGGGCAAGTTTGACGTAACACTCGGACCAATGAAGTGCACACTGCCATTTTTTCTGCACGGACTTGTGAATGAGCCCATTGACTTTAATGAGTCAGTGTTCAGTCTGTGTGCTGTCAGTTCTACGCTCGGACAGCACACGGACGTAAACATCGCCCGTCTGACTAGACCCTTAGACTGAATAGGAGATGTTAAGATAGTCTGAACTACTGTAGTAATGTATCAACTAATGGATATTTTTGCCTCTTTGTTTAGGGGCTTTTTGATTTTGTTTGAAATAGTTTTCTTTTTTTTTTAAACTATTGCTACACTCATAGAACACGTCATAGTAAATACCTTAAAATGTCCTGTTCTTTTACAATGTATACACTTCTATAAAAGAGTATAGTCATAGCTAGGATTTCCTTTACTTGGCGTCAGAGGCATAACTAGCTGGTGGGCCCCAATGCAAAATCTGTAACACAATCCTCATTGTGCCATTTAGAAGGTCCTTTGGGACCCCTCAGCAGTTATTCAGTTCTTCAGTAAAGTACCCTGACCAAGGCGGAGTGGCTTCTTTGTGCCCCCCCCCCCCACACCTGAGCTACATCCTTTGCCATAGCAGATAAACACTAACCACACGCATAGACTAATAAAAAGTAAAGCCTACACCCAATAATCTATGTTTTCTAGGTTTCGTAATGGAACGTTGTGTGATGTAATCATAAGGGGTGCGGTTTAATTTTGGTGAAAGAGTTACGTGGCCTACCCTATTCACTTTCTTAATCGGGGATGTTGGTTAACCTGTTGCCTCTTTCATAGACCCTGTCAACCTGTACATTGGGCCTATAATGCAATGGATATGTCTGTTCAATCAATCTCTGGTTCCTGATTGTTAACCCCAGTTTTCTTTACCAGGTGGCACTGCATTTCATCAATGGAACATCTCCTGTTGGCTACAGATTGAAACGACTCTAAAAACATTTTCCTTTTCCATTTTAAGGTAAGAAAATATTGCATTACATTGTGCATTATTGGATTTACAGGTTATAGCAGGTGCCAAGAATTGATAGAGCTGGTCCCAATCATTCACCGGATACCTGATATATCTATCAAACTTTTTTTATGCTCTTTCCTTATAAAAACTCTGCAACAATAAAGTTACCGATTCCCAGGGTACACAACTAATTCAAAGGAATCATGCAGGACATAGAATAACTTGCACAATAAAATCCAATATTTATTGAATATCTTTTAATATAATAGTTTTCATATACAAAACAATGTATAAAAAAAATGTCATGAGAAACAGACAAGAGAATAAATGCAAAAAACAAAGACTCTAAATATGAATAGATAAATAGATGGTAGATAGAAAAATACACTTATTGTTCAGCCAAGTAACAAAGTGGCATCCATAACGGGAATAATGGCATGAACAAACAAAAAGCAAAACAACATAAGTATATAAAGTACAAAATACCAATAAGTGAATATCAAGTAGGAAACAATAGTCAAAGAAGAGAGTGTGTGTCAGGGAGTGCACCTCTCCCGACACGCATTTCGCAATGTATGCTTCGTCTTTTAAAAGATAATAAATATTGGATTTTATTATTCTATCTCCTGCATGATTCCCTCAAATTGATTTTGTATTTATACCCTCTTTTCGGACATGTTATAAGGGAATACTAATTACGCTGCAATTCCTAGGGTTCTATAAGATGTAAGAGATGTCTCCAATATGTCTCCAATGAGAGTCAACAGCTCTTTCCGTTGTTATTCTGGCTTATTGAATATTTGTAAGCGCGTTCCACAATCTGAGCCATTAATAGTATAACACTCACTGCTCCCTTATGTATATATATTGGTAATCAGACTCCAAATTTTAAGTAAAGGAAACATATTTTTTAATAAATCTCCAGGCAAGGCTATTAATAATTAAAGTTTTCTTTTCCTCCTTACATTAGACCTTATTGGTTTAAGGAATGCCTGAGGACTATAACATTGATTTGATACAACTCATTGCAATATCATTAAATACATAAATTATTCAGTCACATTACTACATTTAATATATGAATGGGTCACAGATGAGGTTTTACTGTACCACTGGACAGCACCCGGACATTGGACAAATTTTTGTATTGCCCATATCATAGATGAGGCAAACCCTTAGAATTGGGGAATTTTGCATTTTGGAACTCATTTTGAAACAATGAAGGGTAAAGATAAAGATTCTTTTCATCCTCCACGTCATAAATGGCAGAAATATTCACCATAGAGGAACATGGTGAATAGCTTTTCGTTCGTCCATATATTGTACACTGTATACTTGGGTATAAAAAAAAAACAAATCTGAAATGTTGGGTGTTAGAGTCATTATTATTAACAATTGTTGAGTAATTTATTCAGCATGTAATCCTAAGCATTGTGTAAATAAAGTATTTTTTTCCAAAAATTCAAAAATGTCAAAAAATATTACTCCTCAATGTGTTGACCATGATTAACATAATTCCTGTCTTAGGGCTCATGCTCACGATTGTTGTTTTCTTCAGTGTCCTATCTGTTTTTTTGCGGATTGCATCCTGAACCATTCATGTCTATCGGGCCATGCACACATCCTGTTTTTTGGTTTTTTTGTGGATCCGTGTGTCCTATTCACAAAATTATAGAACATGTCCTATTCTTGTCCGTGTTTGCAGTTTGTCTCACCCATTCTAGTGCACGGATCCGCAAACAAAAAAAAACGACAGCACACGGAAGCCTATAGGATCCGCGTTTCACGATCTGCAGAAGGTCATGGGCATGATACTTTATGAAACTACTGACCTTTTGCTCACAGAAAAAAATAATAATTAACACAACCTCCCACTCTTATCTATCTTTTGTTCAAGTCATATTCATAGAAACCTGAGATTAGATCTGTTGTCCTCATTCCTTAGACTCTTCACAATGAAGATCTGCTTTCTCTGTGCTTGCAGAACTGAAATGAAGGGAGAAGAGGTAGTAACCAAAAAAACTAGTATCTCTGCAAAAATAAATAGATTTTTACTTTTTGACCCTGATGGGCTAATATTTTGCCAGGACACATGGAACTACCTTGGTCAATCCACATCGGTTCTAAATAAATATTTAAAGGGAACCGGTCAGCAGATTAATGCTGCCCTAACCTCGGGCAGCGGGAAATACTAACCGGCTCCATCATTAGAAACAATTAAGTTCTACTTTTAAAACGCTACAGCACTGTAGTTTGTTTTAGAAAAAGCCTGGCACATGGAGAACTGTCCACTAGGTGGCTCCCCTCTGACTTCTCACTTCCGGCTCGACTTGTGTGAACAGCGAGAGACCTGTCAATCAAATTAAACGGGGCAATAAGAAGCGGAGAGAGCCGCCCCGCGGACACTTCTCCCTTTGCCCAGTTCTTTCATAAAACAATGTTTTCTCTAACACGTAGGTCTCTGTAATGAGGGAGCCTGTCAGTATATAATGCTGCCCGTGGTAAGGGCAGTTTAATCTGCTAACAGGTCCCCCTTAAGGCAAAATTCCAAGCAAAACAAATACCCCATGTTTTACTTAGTGATGGATCATCTGAGGGGGCGGTGCATGACATAGGGATTCATAAAACACCAAAGAGAGAATCTGTGTCATGCTCCGCCCCCTCAGGCCTTACAATAGCCATGATATGTTTTCCTGGAGAGTTCTTAAAGCAACTCTCTAGTGTGACAGCCTCACAGATCACCTAGCTTCCTAGACTTTTGTAAACATGACTGAGGAAGTAGCAGGGGATTGTGCTGACATCCATTCAAACCACCATGGCTGGAGTTGTCCTTTAAAACTTGGCATCTCCTAGAAAGCACAATAGTAGTAGATATTATATACTATTGACCTTGGCACGATAACTGTTTCATTTATTTTTCTATTCAGGGTAACAAACGCTCTACAAAATGTCTTATAGGAATTAATTTGCTGATTATACCTTGTACTAGTCTTTTTATGCCGTCCTCCTGCTGGATCGTGTTGAGTATTGTTTGGCTAATTGGGTGCACCTGGTTGGGTGTTACAAGTGTGGGACCATTGCTGCGCTCTGGCATCATTTCATTACCGGAGAATAATAGCCTGTATTGAGCTCAACACATCCTTGCACTCCGCTATGAATAAATATTTCCTACAATGAATATGAAAATATTCATTGCTTTAAAGGACTAACTATCCAAAGTAAAACGTACACAGGTCAATCTAGAGAATGTACTCCGCTACGGCGCGCACAATAGTGGATCTTCATATCACATAACAAAAATCTATGCTTATATAAATATGCACACGCCTGTTATTTTAATGATAATTACTTCAGTTAGTGAACATGATCCCCCTCCCCTCTCCATAGAAAACAATTATGTACTAACGGCTTCTAATAGCGTTCTATATTACCATAAAATACCAGAGGAGGCTTTCTTTTATTTTCGATTTTTAACAGTGGGAAATGTTTTAATAACGCCATTATTACCATAAGTGCTTTTTTTGTTTGTACTATTATTATTTCCGACACTACAGTTAATGAAAATGATACAAGCAATTGCTTGTTTGTAGAGAGATTTGCAGCATAATACAGGAAAGAGTGGGAGAAAATAGTACTGTACGGGAATACTGTGTGCACAATAGTAAATTACTTACATAACTGATAGATCACTTATGGATAAAATGCAATTCTCATTCTACAGTTTGACAGGTGGTTGATTTAGTTAAGCCATGAATAGCTTGGAAAGTTCTAGAGCCATCTATGTATTGTGTACATTATCAAAAGATACATCAAATACACAAGAGGGTTATTACGTAGGTATATTTCATTGTTGTTACTATTGTTACTGCTTAAAGAGTGCCTGTCACTAGGTCATATAAGTTGAACTGATTAACTGACCTGAATAGCGCTGTCTCCATGAATCCAGCGCCGTTTTTTTCATATTCGTGGACCCTCCCATTCCAGAGATATGACCCACTGTTGTGTTGGCTCCCTATATGCTAATTTTCTGTAGTTGGCCAACAGGGTGGAGCTAGCTTCCCTGCCTCTGATGCTGACCAATCAGCACGAGACAGCTTGAGGGTAGTTCATGCCCTATTGGCTAACTACATCAAGTTAGCTTAGTGGGAGCCAACACAAAAGTGGGCCATATCTCTGGAACGGGAGTCCAGGAAAAAAAAGCGATGGAATCAGGTAGACCGCGCTATTCAAGTCAGTTAACCAGTTCATCCAATATGACCTAGTGACAAGCCGGTTTTAACATCTACTTGTTGGGTGCCGGGCCTCTCCCTCACCAGCTCCCCTCACGAGCAAAAAAAAACACTCTCCCAACCTTCTTATGTGCCCATCACTCCTACCCCAGCACTCATAATTGCAAAATGACATCCCCCAGTTCTTCTATGTTAACTAGCTGTGCAATGTTCCATTTGGCTAGTGCCTCCGCTATCCCATGTGCCATACTACTAAGCAGTGGTCTAGCATATAGGATAGCTGGGGAGGTAGTCAATTGTAACATTGGTTTACATTGAGGAAGTAGTCAACCTAAACTTTTCTCAACTCTTCAGACGCAGTACTAGTCGGGGCCTTTTCCTATATTGCTTGTTATCCATATGTACATTTTTTAATAGTTTTGTCACCTTTTACTTTTATTTTTTCTTTAATGCACAATACAAAATAGCTCTGACTAGGGCTTAGCAAAATAATACTCATGACATGGACTATCCATCTATAATGTTGATGCCAATGGCAAATGGAATGTGTAGCTCCACCTTTGAAACTACTTTCTTAACTATTTTCGGGATTATTTATGAAGAGGCTCTCTGTGTCTATGCCTCTTTAAATATGGCACTGGGGTATGACAGCTCATCCACATAGCTGTGTAGCAAAGGGATGACACAGCCATAGTCTCCTTATAATGTATCACATGACTTTGAATAAATTTGCATCAATGTATCACAGGACTTTAATCAGGTAGAGCCCAAAGAAGTCACAAAGAACATATCTCGCTCTGGAGGTCGTTTGTACATTTAATTCAATTCAATGTGTACTGTGTAATGCTTCGTTTCCCCAGTGGTGGCACTGCAGGGGAATTTAATACTTGTTGCTGATCGCTGGGGATCCCAACAATAGAACACCTTGTGATCAGTTTATCATCTGGAGTCTCGTGTAACAAAGAGGGATTGTCCAGCATGTACAAACCCTTTAATCCCTTTTTAGATTTTTATTTTGGACACTAGAAGGACTTCAATACTAGTAAAGGCTCTAATTCTGACACTAAAATGGGGTTAAACATGATAAAAGGGCCTTGGAGAAGTAGACTAGCGTAGTCCCCTAGTTTGGTGGAGCTTGGTTTTATTAGGAAGATGATGAGGTAAGTGTTTATAATCTGGTCAGGTCTGAGCCCAGGTCTCCCGAATTTGACAATACTGAACACTGGGCCACCATATAACCCAGAACACTGGACCACTGTATAACCCTAATGAAGTCTCAGAGCATATTATTTCAAGAGCTGAACTATAAATACAGCAGAGCAGTACTTATAATTCAGCTATGTATAAAAGTATATGCATATGTATATATTGTTCACTGTGATCTAATGAATTCCGTTGTGAAGCTAATGCTACAGCAGAGACAATTTACATGTCTTAACTGCAACATGCTGGGGCTTGTACATTTTATACTAACGTCAGCGTCTCGAGATTTGTAATGTAAATGAGAAATCCGGCCGCTACAGTAATTGACTATATATGTTTATGCATGAGTAAAAAGGACACTTAGATTGATAAGCCGATGGGGGTTATGTGCTAGAAGCAAACATAAGTAAGCTGTATTTTTTAGATTTTATACATCGACAACAAAGGCGTCATACATAAAGAGTGAGTTATTATGTCTTTAATTTTTTTTATTTTGTGTTTTGTTTTTTTTGGGCTATAGGGGATAACTGTGCGAATAATGGGGGTGGTAACAAGTTCTTACAATAGCCTGAATATGGTGGAAAATCCCTGAAATCAAATCAGTCCTTTGTTTTTCTGATAAAAAACTGAACGATGTAGTCACTGTTCATGAACCACTCGAGAGATCTATGCAACATATATGCTACCCCAAAACCATTTCCGTTTCGTTGTCCTCCCGGAATATAAGTGCAGGGATGTGACAGAGGCTTACATTCCTTCCCCTTTAGAAATGAACATGCACCCTTGGTCCATCCGAGGATGAATGTTTTTTGGGGTAAGGATAAATAGTTCCCAGCCGGCAGCTATCTCATATGTATGACCAACCTTAGAAGCCTGCATTGGAGCTGTAATTAGATGGATTACTACTGGTGACCTCTCGGAGATGGAACTTCATGAAAAAGAGGGGTAACAAGGATAAAAAAAGATAAATTTGTATCATACTCCCATAGATACAATTGAGTATACTGTATAGGTCTTCTTTATGCACTTAAATATGTGGACCAAATCAAAGTACCCAATGGGGCTCAGTTATGGTAACACGAGACTTGTTGACGATGTTGATCCCTTATTTGTATATTGACATTATTATACACAGGGGAAAGGGACTCCTATAACAGAGACCTAAATGTGGCCACCACTTGCTGCTTCAAGATACACCAGGAAAGGAGACCCCAGCACTTATTCATATCATTCTTCTCTTTTTTTATTCTGTTGCAGTAAAGAAGAGCTGTCTTACTCTTTGGCCACTTGCCTACTCTTCTATTTACTGGGGGGTCTGAGAGAATGAGGTTAGCCCTAAAGGAGTTATGTCACCACAAACATTTATGGCATATCCATAGGCTTTGCCATAAATGTCTGATAGATTCGGGGACTTTCACCGATCTCCTGAACAGGGGTAATGTGCCCTCTGCTCCAGCCGGCGAGGCGGCCGCTAGGCAGAATAGGTGCACAGCAGGACAAGCACAACACAACGTGAGCTACGCTGTACCTGTAACTCCCATAGAAGTGAATAAGAGATATGGACACAGCGTAGCATAGCATGCACCACTATTTCCATAACTCCCGAGTTGCAGAAACAGCGGTTTGTTCATGTCCCGTCCTGTTGTGAACCTATGCACCAGATGGGTGCGGCTACTAGCGGACGCCTCACTAGGCAGGACAAGGGGTTGAACACCCTCAGTCGGGAGATAGGTGTGGGTCCCAGAGGTAAAACCGGCATCTATCAGCCATTTATTGCATATCCTGTTAATTTGCCATAAATGTCATAAATATCTTTGGCGATAAAACCCCTTTTAGGTGACCATACACATAAGGTGATTTCGGCCGACTATCTAATATGTGTTAGATGTTCTGCCGACTTTCGTTCAGAAGAAGTTGAGTAAAAAAAGGATCGGGCTTGTTGAATTTCAATATACCTGATCCTTTGTTCTCAAGAGAGATAAGCTACCAGAGATGTCTAGCAGCAAATAAATACCCTCTTCCCATTGAGAACACATGCACGCTCACCCAACCGAGCGTGCATGTGTATGGGGAAATTGGGGGTAATAGGTGTCGGTCGAAGGCGGTATTGAAGGTGTATGGCTATCTTTTAGTTTAGACAACTTTTCTTTAAGGGTTCCATAGCAGTCAAAGAAGTAATACAGTAAGTCCTCCATTATATATGTGTATATTATGACCACATCCACTAATAGTGTCTATACAAACCTAGTTGGGATTAAACTTCCATGGTGAATAGGCACGTAACTTTGATATGTTAGTCAGTGTCTAGGAACCAGCATGACAGTCTAATGAGCTACAAAGGGTCTAGGGATCAATATAAAATCTTAAGAATATTATAGGCAGTGTGTCTGCCAGTTTCCTCAGATTTGTACAAAACCCTTACGGAAAGCTGACCCTGATGCTTTATCAGACTCCTACAGACACTGATATCTAATGTAGGATCTAAATGAAACACAATGATGGTCTGCTCTTTGCTGAAGGATCAGATTACAGAGAGAAGGATCAATCGGCAAACATGCTTATCAAGGTGCGAAGATTCGTTAGAGACTTCAATCATATCTCTCCGTGTGGTTCCGCAGCGCAGCAGAAGAGAAGTCGTCCCTGCAGTGATATTGCATATGTACAGTATATAACTGGCTGCCCCCATTCCTAGTAGCTGTCTCCTGGAACAAAAAGTGTTAAACAATAAATCTACAGAACAGCCACTTAAATCCAGTTGGCGGAGAGACAGAATGCTGATGTTGTAGCTGGAGAATAGAACCATAGATAGTGCTGACTGAGCAATTATACCAGAATAACGGAGTCTGACCATTAGCGGGATTAATATACACTAAATGTGTGAGTGCTATTTTGGATAATGCAAACATGTTTCATAATTGCTAGAAATCCCTTCAGGGAAAATTGTAGCTATAGTAATGTCGGCTCCCTTTAGCTGTATTTACAAAAACATTTTTATATGTCTATGTCAGCAGATCAGATCATCCAAGAATTGCATTGCGCAACACAGCAAGGGGTGGTTTGCATGGTGTTTGGGGAGGGGGTGCTACAGGTGGTCCTTTTGTTAGTGCTATCTATCAGAGGCACTAGCGGTCCACATTAGAGAGGAGCATTGCATTCAGTTAGGCAGAGCTGTAACAAGGAAAGGATAGGTCAAGAACATTACATTAAGGCTGGGCTACATAGAGACTTTTGTAGCGTGAATTTTCAATAATAAGTAAGGAGTTTCCACTGCAGTCCAGGGGAATAACTTGAATTTCATGCAACTTAGTGTATTCTTGTGGATTGAAGCTGTAACACACGTCTAAAAGTCCCCCATGAAGACCCAAAGTCAAGACCAGGACAAGTAGTAGGTGGCTCAGGATATTACATTAAGTCAAGGCCAGAACAAGGAGTAGGTGGGCAAGGATATCACGTTAATGTCAAGGCCAGGAGAAGGAGTAGGTGAGCAAGGATATCACGTTAATGTCAGGGTGAGTACAAGGAGTAGGTGGGAAAGGATATCACGTTAATGTCAAGGTCAGGAGGAGAAGGTGGGCAAGGATATCACATTAATGTCAGGGTGAGGACAAGGAGTAGGTGGGCAAGAATATCATATTAATGTCAAGGCCAGTACAAGGGGTAGGTGGCCAATGAAATTGCATTAAGTCAAGGCCAGGACAAGGAGAAGGTGACTAATGTCATTACATTGAATCAAGGCCAGGAAAGGTAGCGAAGGCCATTACATTGTCGGGGACAAGAGAAGGAGTAGGTAGGCAAGGCCATTACATTAATTCAGGGCCAGAACAAGGAGTAAAGACCCATGCACACGACCGTAGAATTCATCCGTAATTACGGACCCATTCATTTCTATTGCCCACAGACCCCTTCCCGTATATTTACGGGAAGGTGTCTGTGCCGTAGAAAGGCTCCGCAAAAGATAAGACATGTCCTATTTTTTGCTTTTTACGGACCGTGCTCCTATACTTTATATGGGAGCACGACCCGTAAATGCAGTTGGTTGTCCGCGGCCATTAGTGCCCTTAATCATGGACCGTGATTACGAGCACAGTTGTATACAAGGGGCCTAAGCAGCCAAGGACATTACATTGTCAGGGCCAGAACAAGAGTAGGTGGCCAAGGCAATTACATTAAGTCCGGGCCAGGACAAGGTGTAGGTGGGCAAGGATATCACGTTAATGTCAAGGCCAGGACAAGGGGTAGGTGGCCAATGCAATTGCATTAAGACAAGGTGAGGTGGTCAACGCCATTACATTGAGTCAGGGCCAGGACAAGGAGTAGGTGGGCAAGACCATTATGTTAAGTCATGGCCAGGAAAATGGAAAGGTAGGTAAAAACATCTTGCCTTAGATACATGGTGACTATTTGTAGTGTGACTTTTCAATTTGCAATCCAGAGGAATCTATCGAATTACATGCAACTTGGTGGATTCTTGTGGACTATGGCTGTCAACCATATGTGTTCTAATTGGCTCAATTCGATTGGCGTGGACTTTTTAGGTAAATTCAAAGCATCTATTGATTAGCTATAGCTGAAAAAAATCCTACAAATGTAAAACTCCAGTCAATTACTATAAATCCCATTTTTTTTTCAAAGTAAATACCCCACTGCCTTTTAGGGTTCACCAAGTGTACACCTTGCCCATCCACGTCTTGTCACATACAGTAAAAAAAATTGAATACGTTGTCCCATTAGGGACTATTTTTATCAAAGTGATTTACCGTATGTGTTATTGGCATTAGGTCTATGTGTTTTTAAGTACGGAATTGAATGCTTTAGCAACATATTTATTGTAGAATCTGCTCTCTTAAATACCATCAGTATCCATGTATTTTTATTAGTCGAAAGGTTGAGCTTCTAGGTTTCGGGCACTTGTCCTTGTTGCACAAATAGATCTTCTGGTGGCCACAGAGGGAATAATTTGCAAATTTATTAGGGACTATCTTTATAACCACATAGAATATGGAGGAAGGTAACAGACAGAAGGTGAAGATAGTCAAACATTAACATTGCTTTATGGTGGCCATTAAAGATGTGAAAGTTGATAGATGGCATGCTTGACTGAACACGGTTGGCTCTGCTGCATAGACAATGTGCTCATGGCTGACAATGTAGCTGCAAATTGAACACTGTTTGCAGACCAGGCCATTGCAGTTGTATAAACTAGAATATATTCTTATTAAAAATAAGAGAATAATTGGATTTTTTAGAAAATATGTTGGCCTTCATTACATTCCCTGCAGGCTATAGTTCTGTTGAAACCTTGGTATCCTTACCCACAGTTCAGGAGGCCCAAAGCAACAAGAACAATCTTGACCTGTACTTTATAACCATAGAATTCCCTCTCTATCAAGGGGCAATTTTTATTATTATTTTTTTAATTCCTAACATATTGCCGTTTGAAAGAAATCTGTGTTATGGGTTAGATTCTTAGTCACCAACATAAGTTTGGGGAGAATACAGACCCATTGTTGTAGCATGCCCATTTAAAAAAATCTAAAAGGGTTGTGTAAAATTAAAAAAAGTGTCTGCTTTTTTTTCATAAACAGCGCCACTCTTGTCTATGGGCTGTGTCTGGTATTGCAAGATCATGGACAAGAATGGCGCTATTTTTTACAAATCGTATACAACCCTTTAAATTTGTTTGTTTAGTTTAGGTAAATAAATAAAAAATCATAGTATGATGAAAAGTTCTGCCATTTTTTATACTTTGCGTGTGAATTGCTTACCATTTTCAAAGATTTTTGCTCTCTGCCAAGTATTTGCAACATTCTTGCTTGCATCTAGAGACTGAAAATCTATCCTGGTCATGTTCAATCAACAGATGCATGGCACATTACAGTCTATCCGAGCTCTCTGTTGCCCTAAGTCATGCCACTGAGTCAGCAGGTCATGACTAGGACCAGATTTCATTTTCATTCACTGACCGCAAGCAGTTGTAGAAACTGTGTGGAAATGATACATGGAGTACATAAAAAAGCAATAGGACTTTTGATTTTACAATAATGAAAGACTTATTTACAGTATTTGTATATGTTATTATATTTTAACGTAGTTTGCGCTCATTTAATGTGTGTAACAAAATGAAGGTAATGTTTTATAACTCTGTGGTGGCGAGCGTTATATTCTATGGTGCGGTCTGTTGGGGAGGAAATATCAGTGAGGCTTAAAAAAATAAGGTGATCAAAAAGGGAAAATCGATTATGGGTAGTGATGTGCCGTTATTTGATGAGGTATTGAGTAAAAGGTTATTGAGGAAGATCTATCTATCTATCTATCTATCTATCTATCTATCTATCTATCTATCTATCTATCTATCTGAAGATATACTGATATTAGGAACTGCGGCTGAAGGGAACGCAGGATCTTAACATATAAGCTGTAACACCCATGGCCATGGGCCGTCAGGATTATTTACCACCCGACAGCCGCAGCCATGGATCAGTGAGCGCTAGCTCGCATCTCCTCCTCGGGAGATGCCAGCGCTCACTTCCACTTCACTCTACTGTGTCCCGTAGGATGCGCACGCGCTCGTGCCAGGCCTTAAAGGGCCAGCGCACCCTGAATAGTATGTCAAATTAGCCCATGATCACCCTGGACTATAAGAAGGGCCCTGCCCCTTCCTTTATTGCCTGAGCGTTGTTGTGTTTACCCGTGTTATTCTTTGCAAATGGTCCCTTAGTGTTTCCCAGTTCCCAGTGTTCCCGTACCTGCTGCCTGTATTCTGTATCCCGTGTTACCTTGCTCCTGTGCCATAGAGAGTTGGAGTCATGTTGTGTCGTATACTACGCCTTCTGTGTTACACCGCGCCTGGTGTCTGCCTGCTGCCAAGGTCCCATCCGAGCCTACCATCGCTACTCTCTGAAGTTACCACAGGTACCCTTATTAGAACTATAGACATTGACTTGGTATCCTGTTGGCCAGCTGCTATACCGCTACGGCGGTACGGACAAGTGGGTCCACATACCCATAGAACGTGACATAAGCACACACAGCCATGTAGTCTATAATCTGAACATGCTATGTACATTGAGATCTGCATAGATCTAGCATCTATGTAGCAGTCTACATATGGACAACAGTACGTCAACACTATCCCCCGGCATCTGACTGGCCCAACAGAGTATCAGTTCATCCTCCAGAAGGACCTGGCTCTGACTCAATAATGGGCACCAAAGGACCAGCAGAAGACAACCCCATTTGGTGGTGACCTTGGAGTTAAAGGGGTGCTCTGGACATTTTATATTGATGACCTATTTTAAGGATAGGGTTGATTCACAAAACTTTCTTACGGGTTGATTCACAAATAACCTATGAGATCTTCTTGACGATATGTCCTGTATGTTCAATGATAAAATTAAAGATTACGATGCAATTAAAAGTGAATACGCACATGTTCTGTATAGACAGAGGGAGGACCCTAGGAATCATCATTTCTTTTTGTGGGCCAAAGGGAATCAAGTATGAAAGCAAATAAGTTGACTGCAGAGGAAGATACAGATCATAATTCTCTAGTTGTTTGCAAATAAATGTGTGCCACCTACCCAGAGACAGGCATGATATGCTGGTATTAGTAGAGGATGGACAAAAAGAGCGCTCTAAACCTTGTGAACCAAAAGTTGACATGATAAAATCCAGAGCAGAGGCGTAACTTGAAGCTCCTGGTTCCAATGAAAAATCTGTAATGGGCCCCCCCCCCCCACCTGCCATGTGGCATTTATAATACTGGAGCCACCTTATGTGGCAGAGGAGACTTTGGACCCCCTTAGCTACCAGGGACTGGGTGTAACTTATATCTTTGCACTTTCTATATTTACACCCTTGACCCAGACACTTGCATTTACCTACCTTTACTCAACTTTACAATGAAAGTCAGGCTAATGGTCATACAGTATATACAGTTAAATATGTTGTAGAAATATTGTGCGAGTGTAAGTGAACCAGTTTGACCTCCTCATAAGACACTAATAAATTGTGCATCCCTACTCACTGAAGGAATAATGCAAAAAGGAATACAGACTAGCAAGATCAGCCAGTTGCCTTTGTGTTACCCTTCCTTGTATTGGCATGATGAACACTTTATAGAGCTACTTGCAGCTGCTTATTCCCTGGGATCAGAGTTTACATCTTCCATTTAACCTTTTTCTTTCACATAATAATAGACCAAGTATAATAGAGACAACAGTTACAACAGCTCAACACAAGAAGCATTAATTATAATAGGAAATAATTGAGAATCTCCATTCTTCAATAGGAAACTGGGAAATTGCATCTCTTTACAAAGTAGAGAAATAAAATGACTTGTAAGCACTTTCAGACGTTTCAATAAGATTAAGAATATACAAGATTATACTTTATGTACAGACGTTTTTGATGCCACACAGACTGATGGATAATTGTATGGAAATGAATGCATGAGCGCGCAGGGGCCAAAGAAAAAAATTCAGTAATATTATAAATGATACCTGCCATTCCATGTCATGCTCACTAGCCTAATAGGATTGCCACTGTTCATGAGCTCAGGGTATCGTTTGCTATGTCCATGCAAATAATTTAGTATGCGGTTTAAATGAACACCATTGGATTGTCTCCCTAAAAGTTTACTTTTATATATTTTTTTGAATTTTTGCATAAATGAGCAGATATTCAGAATACATAAAACTTTGTAATATATCTTAATAGGGGAAAGTAGTATCTTCATTGCCTTCCAGAAGCCTGTAGTTTCCCTTTCCCTACATGCAGGCTCTTTATAAATATTTAGAAACCTCTTCAGATCCTTCTAGTGTAAAACACTAAATATAAGACAGGGAGGAGGGGAGAGGAGGAGGTGCGGCTTCAGTATCTCTTTGGTAGTGTTTGTGTAATTGCTAAACTGTATGCTGAGAGAGGGGAGGAGGAGCAGCAGGGGTGGGGTTATGTGATTGGCTCTTACATCACACCAGCCCTCCCACTCAGTAAGCATGAAGAAACAATGTGAAAGTGAATTTACAGAGACCTGTAGAAGGAAGGAAAAAGACCCCAAATATGCAGGTTAGACTTAACATTTCCAACTGCACTGCATCTAATATACGACAGCCTTCAAAAGGGGCATTGTGGTTTTTAGTTATTTTTTTTATTTTTTATTTTAAATCATAGGAACAATTAAAGAACAATTTTAATAGAATGCTTTCTACAGTAGAAATAGATTTTAGAGGATTCTTACATCTGTTGTCAACCACTGTGTTATGCCTAATGCAGACCCCGAGGGGGGCGGTGTATATGCCATGCACCGCTCCCTCAGGCCCTGCACTAGACATGGCACAGTTTTACCTAAGCTATCCTTTAAGGATTGATGCTTAATCCCTTTCTATCATAGAAAACTTTTTACCTCTAAATGAACTTTTAAACAACTTTGTTTGTACCAGTAATATGAGAATTTAGTGGCCCAAATAAGAACTATTGACCCAGTTGTGCTAATAGTTTATAGAAACAAACCATGGGGTGTTTAATCAATAATACAAATATCAATATGCTCCATTGTACACCATAAAAGAACAATGCAAGTTCCTAAAGACCTACATCTCATAGAGACAAATTAATCATACAAAATATAAGTAGGATTTAAAGGGCTACTGCACTTTTTAAATAAATTAGCAAGATAGATATTACAGATGTAGCCAAGTTCATCTTGATAACTTGCTGCAGCGTGATATCACTCAACAAAAGCCATTGAAAAAGTCGAGTTAAAGTTTCTTGCCACTGTCTATTTAATGTGTTAGGGTATGTTCACATGCTTAACAAAAAACGGCTGAAAATACGGAGCTGTTTTCAAGGGTAAACAGCTACTGATTTTCCGTCGTTTTTTAAGCAACTTGTGGTTTTTGCGGCCATTTTTGGAGCTGTTTTTTTATTGAGTTAATGAAAAACGGCCCCAAAAACAGCTCGAGAAGTGACATGCACTTCTTTTTACGAGGCATTTTTTTACGCGGCTGCTTAAAAAATGCCCTGTGGAACGGAACGCCGTTTTTACGTTTGTCCGCTATGGTGGCATGATCGAAGGGGACACCTTACTTTGATCCGAGTGATGTGATCAGAGACTGGGGGGAACCCTCTGCAGGGGTATGCTAATACATTATAAGTAAAAAATAAAGTTGTAAATAAAGTTATCCCATCATGGGATTGAAAAAAAAAATAACATAAAAAGAACAAAAAAAGGTAAACAAAAAAGAAAATTTATTTAGCATAAAATACATTTTATTGTACATATATCACATAAAAAACACTACACCTATTAGATATCTACATGACTAGAATTTATTTAACCAGTTATTTAGCGTAAAATGTGAATGGTATAAGAAAAATCCACTCCGCGGCTTACTGAAGTGAAGAAAATAAAAGAAGGTGTTCAATTTTAATTAGCTACATTTTAAATGATGCTATACCCCTTTAAGGAGGTCTGAAGTTTTGATGAACCCGGGTTTACCTGTGTCACTGTGTATGGTGAGAACTTGATAACTGATGAAGATCCTGGATCGGGATAGAAACGCACTGCTCTTTTTATTGTTCTACTAAATTATGTTTTTTATCTTTCCGCATTTGAGATTGTGGGAAATATACAATATTTTCATGATGACTTATCTATGATACCAAGAGCATTTTTATTTTGCCCCTTTTAAAAGGACATTGACTCCTGGGTTATTTATGATCTTTTGTTAAATATCCATCATGTAGAGCTCTACTAAGACGCGGGTACTCAGGTTCTCATACACCAGTTTGTTATATATGAAACCAGCCCAAGGTTTATGATAAGATTAGGGACGTTCCTGTGAGAGACAAGGGCTTCTATTACATACAGTACACTGACTTAATAGCCAGAATCGACACCCCGCATCAAGTAACATGGACTAAAACAATGAACATAGGACGTTATAACGGATTGTTATTATAGCAAAAAGCATTAGAAGGTTTTCAAGATGAGCCGTCTACAGGTAATCCCATTTGTTCACCTTAATGTGGTTAATTCTTGCCAAGAGTAGAGTAAGTAAACTCAAATGTCTAAAGGACCAGCTCAGAGGAGGATTTCATGAATATATTTTCTACATAAAGTGACCGATGACCAGAGGCGAAATTTAAAGCTCCTCAGCCCCATTGTAATATCTGTAACAGGGCTCCCCCCGCACCTACCATGTGCCATTTATTATAATATTGGTGATTTCTTATGTGTCAGAGGAGTTTGTGTCCCTTCAATGACCAGGGCCCGGGTTTGACTGTTTCCTCTACCCCCCCCCCCCCCCTTTAGCTTCACTCCTGCCAATGACCCATAAAATCTACTTAATGGGAGAAAACTATTAGATCAATGGGAGTCTAATCACTGGGATCCCCACCGATCGCCAGAACGGGGTTACGTGTCTCCCGTTCCCCCCAGCCGCAAGCCTACTGTGCTCTGCAGTTTCCATTGATACCATAGACTTTGAGAGGTGCGGCAGTCAGGTTTGCAGCTGCGAAGAACAGGGGACACGGGACCCCCGTTCTGGTGAACCCAGCAGTCGCACCCCACCAATATATCCGTTTTCACTCGTCCAGTGGATAGGTGATAATTTGTTGTGACCTGAATATCCCTTTAAAGGGGTTTTCTTAATACGAGAACCCCTCTCCATATGTCCTATTAGGGAATATGGACATCATAAATAGAGCTTGTCTGCTCGGGATCCTCCTTTACGAGCAAGTAAGCCTAACATAGAGCGGCTCTTGCACTGGTGGACCCAGTCCTATTTACTCTAAATACCAATATTCCTATATGAATACACCATAAATTGGACGCTGCGCTGTATTAAGATAATATTATTCACTTTGTAAAGTGGATGTAAAATATTTCTGGAGGAAGGTGAGCTGGGCCGGAAGATTCAGTGATGGGTGAAATAAGGGTGCACGCCTCAGAACAGAAATTTCACCCATTTAGATTTGCTCATCTCAGGACGTTGGATGTTTCCTAGATAGCAATATGGCGTAAAGTCATAGGACTGTTGCTTCCGCTCATGCAAGCAGTCGGACAATTGTAGGGTCAGCAATGGCATAGCAAATGGTGAACAGAGGCTGCAATAGGACCCTGATCCCAACTCCTGAGGGGAAGGGGCTGCAATACAATGATCATGGTGATAGCACAATGATGATGTCCGGCTCTACACAGCTATTCCACTATATAAATGAAGAACATCATGATATAAGGCAGCATGTGACATTATTAGTTGTATATTTATGCCTGGCCTGGCAGTGTATGTGCCCACAGGCGCTGGGTGCTAGAAGAGGCGCAGCAAGTCACCATGCCCATTTGTCCCAGGTGAAGAAAAGTCTCGCTACGACTCAGGGTTGTCTCAGATTAGGAAAAAAAGCTTTTTGTGTTTTCCCCTCTCTTATCCATAGGATGGGTCTGGTATTGCAGTTCAACCATATTAACTTGAATGGTGCTAAGCTGCAATACCTGACACAGCCAATGGACAAAAGTGGCGCTGTTCCTAGAAAAAAATCAGACCCTGCAAAACCAGTTGCTCCCAACATGAGCTTCTTCTCAGCCAAGATTTACGAGCCCCCCTCCCTCTACATAACCCTACAGACCATTAAAATTCGAAATTTTTGTTTCTCTACAAGCACTTTTTATAATAAGTCGTTCTACAGATATATTATGCAGAGCCACGTACTAATCCTGAATAAATCCACAGCCAACAAGACATAAATGTAACAAAACACCCAAACATAATTTTTTTTCCCCCCTCCGTTAATCCTCCAGCATAAGCAGTCTATACACATTGGGACCGGATGACGCTATGACAGTGATCCCAGAATCCTTTGAGAAAATCACTAGAGAACAAATTAATAGCATCCCAGTTATGTTTCTTTTTACAAGAACACGTTGCAAATAAAATAAGTGAAAGACCTGCAAAACTTCAAACAAAACCGGCAGGCAAATTGGGTCCTTGAAAAAAAAAAGGAGAAAAATAAAAAGAAACATGGTCCGGATTGTAAACCAATTACAGCTGAGCCTGTGCAGAATCCTTGTCTGCGAGGCACATTAAGAGAGCTCAGTTCTTCTGCCATACATATTCCTCCTCTTATTATTATTTTTGTGTCCAAAATTGTTACATTGTTGCGAAATATAAACTTTACATCAGTAAAACAAGTTCATGGAATGTAGAAATTGCCTTGTACTAAAATTAAAATACGATGCATATCCCAAGTACAATATAATGCTTGATGTATGTGGTTAAAGGGGTGGTCCATCTGTATATGTAAAGGGAGGAGGGGTGGTCCAAATTCATTGGTGACCAAGGCAGAAATGGCAAAGTCCCCTATAATACCCACTTATACCCAACTTTCTAGTTATGATCTCGAGGGGTCTAGGGTAGTGAAGGGGGTTAAAGGTAATATATGAGCTGTTCTGTGTAGATCTGTAGGCCTGGTATTCTTAGGCTCTGTTCACACAGGCAAATTTTCATTGTAATTCGGCACGTAATATGCCTAGAAACCGCTCCAATTGAATTCAATGGGAAATACACAGTGTAGTTCAGATGAGGTGTATTTCTATGCAATTTGCCCCGTAAAAAGAAGTAGCATGTCACTTCTTGAAGCTTTTTCCAAGTTGATTTTCCATTGACGCAAAAAAAAAAACAACACATTTACATACTCCTCAAAATACGCTTCAAAAACACTTTAAAATACTCTTGCAAAATCAGAAACTTTTTGAAAATCGGCTCCAAAAACACCTGGATTCAGAGGTTGTTTTCTCTTGAAATCCGCATAGTATATTTCTGCCTCAAACATATGTCTTGTGAACATACCCTTATTATGAACCAGGAGGCTCAGGATGAACAGTTCCGCAAAGAGGGAGAGTCTTTGAAACTGGGCTGCAGTGCATGTAATGGACTGATTAAATAACAAGATTTTTAGGGGATTATTATAGAAATATGAAGAATCTAGAAGGAAATAAGGCTGACAGTGTAGCAGAGGGGCCAGCAACCTGTGGCACCAGTGCCCCATCCGCCACGTGAGGCATGGTCTCCTGGCACACTTCCCTCTTCCGGTGTCCAGTGCCGATGTGTGCTTGTCGGCGCTAAACATTGGGAGAGAGAGCAGCTCTTCATTATGTATTTGGCGGCGCTGATCGCCAGGAGATTTAGAGTAGAGTTTCATTGTGTTTGACGCTGCTGAACACTTGGCAAGCACACAATGCAGCACCGGTCTCTCTCCTGATGATTAGTATCCCCCCAGCAGGTGTTCGGTAGTCGCTCTCTCTTGTGCAGTTCCCCTAAACTGGTGTTTATTAGCCGCAGTCTCTCCTGTGGGCAGTTTCTACTAGCTGGTGTTCAGTAGCCACAGTCTCACCCATGTGCACCTCCCCAGCTGGTGCTCAGTAGCCCCGGTCTCTCCTATGTGCACCCCTCCTCCAGATGGGGTTCAGAAGCTGTGGTTTCTCCCATGTGCACCCCCCCCCCATCTGGTGCTCAGTAGCCGCGGTCTCTCTAGTGTGCGCCCCATTCCCAACTGGTGTTCAGTAGCCGCGCTTTCTCCTATGTGCACCCCTCCTCCAGCTGGTGTTCAGTAGCTGTGGTCTGTCCCATGTGCACCCCCCCCCAACTGGTGTTTAGTAGCCGCGGTCTCTCTTGAGTGCATCCCTCCCCCAGCTGGTGCTCAATAGCCGCGGTCTCTCCCATGTGCACCCCCCAGCTGGTGTTCAGTAGCTGCTGTCTCTCTTGTGTGCACCCCTCCCTCAACTAGTGTTCAGTAGCCATGGTCTCTCTTGAGTGCACCAATTCCCCAGCTGGTGTTCAGTAGCTGCGGCTGTCCTGTGCGCAGTTCCCGCAGCTGGTGTTCAGTAGCTTCGTATGCACCACAGATGGATCATCTTTTCAAAGAGAGTCAGGGACCAGGGTCACACTGAAATGTAGGTTTAGTTGGTGTATGTCACATACGTGGTAACCGTTTGTCTTTTATGGCTTTCATGTTTGCATGGCACTTCACGATTTATTTATTTTTTATAAGCACGCCATACAAAAAAAAAAGGTTGCCTACCCCTGGTGTAGCACATTGGCGCACACAGGAATGAAGGCTTAGAATAAGACAGACCCTAAGAACAATGTTTTACAACCCTGTGGCTCTCACAACAGCTGCAGAGCCACAGGTTGGAGACCACTGCCTAGAATAATTGTTGCCTGTCCTCATTGAGATCCTCGCATGCTGATGTACAGTTCTTGACCACAAAGACCACAAAAAGTAAAGATTTACCCTTTAGGGTAAAATAATTTCCTTCATATTTTCTATACAAAAGACATCTCTGTAGGCTGTTATATATGAGCATTGGTGGATGCTCGAGCACTGAAGTCCTGGGTTCGAATCCAACCAGGGCACCATCTTCATGCAGTTCCTATGTTCTTCACACTTTACATGAGTTTTCTCCAGGTAATTAAAGGGGTTGTCCAAAATTAGAAAAAGCTAACTGATGTCTTCTAAAAAAAACAGCACCACTCTTTCTATGGACTGTGTCTCGTATTGCAGCTTGAATCCATTGAAGTGAATGGGGTTGAGCAGGAATACCACACACAACCTGTGGACAGGAGTGTTTTTCTACTACTGGACAACCGCTTTAAGTTTACTCCCACATTCCAAAAACATATCGATATCTCAATTCGCTTGTAAAATTAGCCAAGGTTGTGTGAGATAGGGAAGATAGAATGTGAGCCCCACTAAGAACATAGACAAAAAGAAAATTTTATATAAAATTCAAAATGATATTCCCATTACTATAAAGAACAAGAAAACCATAAGACGCCATAATGTTGACAATATTTTTTTCAATACAGATGCAGAATACCTGGAAATGTTGATGTACAAAGAGCCATTAAACATGACCCATGCTACCTTCATTGAATGGAATGTCGCAAGTCTTAAAGTTGATGGGAAATTATCAAATATTAGGATTACCTGCCCTCTAGGAATGTCAAAAAAAGCTGAAATCAACTGTGACATGTACAATCCCCCCCCCCCCCCCCCGCCACAGTAGCATGCTGACTGCAGCCACAAATGTATAGAAGTTAAAAGAGATACATATGTTTATTCAGTCTTAAAGATCCCTGAGGAGGCTTTGTCAGGAGTCGCTGGTGACAGTGGCGGATTATCATTAGGGCGTTTCGGGCGGTCGCCCGGGGCCCAAGACTGCCAGGGGGCCCAAGGAGCCTATGACCGCCCGAACCCCCTCATGCCCAGTGGCGTCGCTAGCACCGGAGGGAGCCCCGGTGCCAGGACCGCACCTGTCAGGCGAGGGGAGCTTTGCTTCTACTTAGCAGCCGTGGTCTGTGCTGCTTTAGAAGCTCCCCCTCCAGCCCCCCTTCTCTGCTCTAAACATCTCTGCTGCTAGCTGTCGGGACATGGGGGAGGGGAGACTGTCGGCGGGCTCTGTGCTGTGAGCAGGAGAAGAGCTGCAGTGAAGACATAAAAGGTAAGTGCATGTGTGTTTAATATCCATATCAGTGGCGTAACTACCGCGGTAGCAGCAGTAGCGGCTGCTACGGGGCCCGGGGCTTGAGGGGGCCCGGTGGCGCCGCTAGCAGCCGTTATGGCTACTACAGCGGTAGCGCCGCTACTGTGGGGCCCGCGACGCCGAGCCTTACACAGGCCCTCTCATGCCTGTAGGTGTCGCTAGCACCGGAGGGGGCCCCAGTGCTAGCGGCAGCCAAATACATGTATTAGCACTGAATGGCCGGGCATGTTCCGTGCCTGACCATCCAGTGCCTTACAATGACACTGATTGGCTAGCGGCGCGATGACATCATCGCGCCGCTTCCATGCTTGGAAGGTGCTGATTGGCGGGGCAAGTCATTCTGCCCCGCCAATCGGCGTCATTGGAGGACGCTCGTTCAGCTCCTGCAGACATGCTCAGAAGAGAGCATGTCTGCATCGCCAGTGAACAGCGTGGGAACCGGCGAATGTGAGTATGTCAAGTTTTTTTTTTCCCCCTCATAAAAATGTGAATGGCATTATCTATAGTGGGGGGGGGGGTCATCTTTATGTGGGCTATTATATATAGGGGGTCTATATGTGGGGCAGTAGCTACAGGGGGGTCTATATGTGGGGCAGTAGCTACAGGGGGGTCTATATGTGGGGCAGTAGCTACGGGGGGTCTATATGTGGGGTAGTAGCTACAGGGGGGTCTATATGTGGTTGTGTGGGCCATTATATACAGGGGGCTCTATATGTGGGCCATTATATACAGGGGGGTCTATATGTGGGGGTGGGGGCCACTATATACAGGGGGCTCTATATGTGGGCCATTATATACAGGGGGCTCTATATGTGGGCCACTATATACAGGTGGGGGTCTATATGTGGGCCACTATATACAGGGGGGTCTATATGTGGGCCACTATATACAGGGGGGTCTATATGTGGGACACTATATACAGGGGTGGGTTACCTGTGGGGCACTATATACAGGGGGGTCTATATGTGGGACACTATATACAGGGGTGGGTTACCTGTGGGGCACTAGCAACAGGGTGGCTATATGTAGTGCACAGTCTACAGGGGTGGGCTATATGTGGGACACTATATACAGGGGGAGCTATATGTGAGACACTATATACAGAGGTGGGCTATACGTGGAGCACTAACTATAGGGGAAGCTATATGTAGGGCAGCACGGTGGCTCAGTGGTTAGCACTATTGCCTTGCAGCTCTGGAGTCCATATGTGGGCACTATCTATAGGGGCTTCTATGTAGGTCACTATCTACAGGGGGCATGTTGTGTGTTTGTGACAGTTATATTTAGATGTGTTGAGAATTTTAACTTTGTTTATAGGAGCAGAAATGTTTTAAAAGTGAGAAGCTGAAGACATCTGAACGGAAAACTGCAGAAATGGGTCATGGCCGGGAGAAATCCATCATAGATGTCTGAACCGGAGGGAGAAGAAAAGAACTACAATCTGAGACGTCACCGGTGAGTCACTTAATGTAAATGTTTATTCTGCCTCTAATCAGTAATGTAGTCACTGTATGATCTGCAGCGAGATGATGGTGATAGGATTTTTTTTGTGAAACCGCATCTCCCAGCATATCCTTACCATTGTTCAGGCCATGCTGGGAGCTGTAGTTTTACGCCGTACAAACCTATACGCAGTGGCGTAACTACCGCTATAGCAGCCGTAGCGACTTCTACAGAGCCTGCAGCATGAGGGGGCCCGTGCCACCCGCCGGCACGGCCCCCTCCCATGGCCGCAGGCTCCGCTAGCAGCCGCTATAGCTGCTACAGCGCGACGCCACTGAAGGGGTTGTTCCTACATAAGACATGTATCCCCTATCCACAGGATAGGGGATACATGTGTGATCGCTGGCAGGGATGAGGAGAACAGGGGACCAAAAGTCCCCCCTAAGTTCTCCATGACAAACCTCAGACTTCCGGGGTCTGTGTCGGCAGCTCCGTAGAAATGAATGGAGCGCCGGTCGCGCTTGTGCGCATGCGTGACTAGCGCTCCTTTCATTTTTATTGAACTGCGCAGACGCCGGAAGTCCGAGGTTAGTCATGGAGAACTTCGGGGGACTTTCGGTCCCCCGTTCTCCTTATCGCTGCCAGCGATCACACATGTATCCCCTATCCTGTGGATAGGGGATGCATGTCTTTTGTAGGACAAACTATAGGCCGTTTTTTTTGGGGGGGGGGCTATATGGCGTTATCTACAGAGGGGTTCTGTATGGCGTTATCTACAGGGGGGGCTGTATGGCGTTATCTACAGGGGGGGCTGTATGGCGTTATCTACAGAGGGGGTCTGTATGGCGTTATCTACAGGGGGGCTGTATGGCGTTATCTGCAGGGGGCTGTGTATGGTGCTATCTATAGGGGGGCGCTGTGTGGTGGAATCTATAGGGAGGCACTATCTACAAGGGGGGGGGGTTGTGTGATTCCCAGCAGAGGGGGGGCCCCAGTCAAAAGTTTGCTATGGGGCCCAGTCTTTCCTAGTTACGCCCCTGATCCATATTCATGTGTGTTTAATATCCATATTCATGTGTGTTTAATATCCATATTCATGTGTGTTTAATGTCCATATTCATGTATGTTTAATGTCCATATTCATGTATGTTTAATGTCCATATTCATGTATGTTTAATGTCCATATTCATGTATGTTTAATGTCCATATTCATGTATGTTTAATGTCCATATTCATGTATGTTTAATGTCCATATTCATGTATGTTTAATGTCCATATTCATGTATGTTTAATGTCCATATTCATGTATGTTTAATGTCCATATTCATGTATGTTTAATGTCCATATTCATGTGTTTACAAGGTGTACTTTGTGTATAATGTGCATACTCGTGTATAATGTGCCTACTTAGTGTATAATGTGCATACTCGTGTGTACTTTGTGTACTATGCATACTTTGTGTATAATGTGCCTACTTTGTGTACTTTGTGCATAATGTGTGTACTTTGTGTACTGTGCGTACTTTGTGCATAATGTGCGTACTTTGTACTGTGCGTACTTTGTGCATAATGTGCGTACTTTGTGCGTACTTTGTGCATAATGTGCGTACTTTGTGCGTACTTTGTGCATAATGTGCGTACTTTGTGCATAATGTGCGTACTTTGTGCATAATGTGGTACTTTGTGTACTGTGCATACTTTGTGCATAATGTGCCTACTTTGTGCATAATGTGCGTACTTTGTGCATAATGTGCGTACTTTGTGCATAATGTGCCTACTTTGTGCATAATGTGCGTACTTTGTGCATAATGTGGTACTTTGTGTACTGTGCATACTTTGTGCATAATGTGCATACTTTGTGCATAATGTGCATACTTTGTGCATAATGTGCGTACTTTGTGCATAATGTGCGTACTTTGTGCATAATGTGCCTACTTTGTGCATAATGTGCGTACTTTGTGTACTTTGTGCATAATGTGGGTACTTTGTGCATAATGTGCGTACTTTGTGTACTTTGTGCATAATGTGTGTACTTTGTGCATAATGTGCGTACTTTGTGCATAATGTGGTACTTTGTGTACTGTGCATACTTTGTGCATAATGTGCGTACTTTGTGTACTTTGTGCATAATGTGCGTACTTTGTGCATAATGTGCCTACTTTGTGCATAATGTGCGTACTTTGTGCATAATGTGCGTACTTTGTGCATAATGTGCATACTTTGTGTACTTTGTGCATAATGTGCGTACTTTGTGCATAATGTCCTTACTTTGTGCATAATGTGCGTACTTTGTGCATAATATGGTACTTTGTGTACTGTGCGTACTTTGTGCATAATGTGCCTACTTTGTGTACTTTGTGCATAATGTGCGTACTTTGTGCATAATGTGCCTACTTTGTGCATAATGTGCGTACTTTGTGTACTTTGTGCATAATGTGCGTACTTTGTGCATAATGTGCATACTTTGTGTACTTTGTGCATAATGTGCGTACTTTGTGCATAATGTCCTTACTTTGTGCATAATGTGCGTACTTTGTGCATAATATGGTACTTTGTGTACTGTGCGTACTTTGTGCATAATGTGCCTACTTTGTGTACTTTGTGCATAATGTGGTACTTTGTGTACTTTGTGCATAATGTGCGTACTTTGTGCATAATGTGCCTACTTTGTGTACTTTGTGCATAATGTGCGTACTTTGTGCATAATGTGCATAATGTGCGTACTTTGTGCATAATGTGCGTACTTTGTGCATAATTTGCGTACTTTGTGCATAATGTGGTACTTTGTGTACTGTGCGTACTTTGTGCATAATGTGCCTACTTTGTGTACTTTGTGCATAATGTGGTACTTTGTGTACTGTGCGTACTTTGTGCATAATGTGCATAATGTGCGTACTTTGTGCATAATGTGCCTACTTTGTGTACTGTGTGTACTTTGTGCATAATGTGCGTACTTTGTGCATAATGTGCGTACTTTGTGCATAATGTGCGTACGGTGTGTACTTTGTGCATAATGTGCCTACTTTGTGTACTAGTGTTTAGGTAGTGTTAGCAATAGTTACGGCGCGGCAGGGTGGTGGTGGAGAAGGGGGGCCCAAGTTTGGGTAACAGCCCAGGGCCCATGGTCTTCTTAATCCGCCACTGGCTGGTGAGTCTTGGCATGAGTTCCTCAGAGAGCCCATAGGCAGCGGTACAATACGTACATCCAAGTCTGTTTCATTTTCATATAACATTGTAGGTGTCCTGAAGGATATAAAATATCCATCCTCTATGACTTGAAGACCTGCTAGACTGAATACTTGGAGGTGACTTGTGGTAGTAAAGGAAATCCTTCCTCAATAACAACTTGTAGTGACATACTGTATGAGAGGCAATTCTGGGGAAAAAAGGCAGTCCAGTCCCAAGTATTGAGCTATAGATAAAGAGCACATAGGGTAGCATGGTGTCCTCTGCTCATGCTCTGCTGCTAATAGATCTATCTGGTGGAAAGAAGGCAGAAAATAGGTCCAAAATTCTAAACTGATAAAAAAAATGGAATACATTTTACATTTTTAAAGCAGTTGGAGCTCTTATATTGTCCCATACATAACTGCAAATGCCCTTGATAGACGTAACATTAAATTATAAAATCCTGTCTGCCTGCAGGCACCACTAGGGGGAGCTTAAGAGCTCACTGCATACAATTATTATACATTGAACACAAAATAAAATAAAGTAAGCTCCTAAGCTCCCCTAGTGTTGACTGAAGCCAGTATTTTAGCTCTGCGGCTAAACAAGGCATTTGGAGCTCTGTATCAGATAAACCGAGCTAAAACCAATATAAAGATCTATTGAGAAATGAATCTGCCCAGAATGATGGACATTAAAATGACAATGTTAAAAGGTGGACCTTCACTTTGATCAGGCTCAGTTCTCATACAATCTCTGTTTGCTATATTAGGCACCCTCATATCCCCATACATCTGTCCCAGTTCTTGTCTAATGGGAAAAAGTAGGTTGTTTAGGGTCAACCTAACACTAGTAAAGTCTTGTACAATATGTTGAATTTCTATGTTGCAATGAAACCAGATAAATCTGTTGATCGCCAATTGTTCTTGTATAATTTAATGGACAAAAGTAAATAATAGTGTTGACGAGACTTTGCCAAGGCTATGTCTAATATTTGGTTTTCTTACGTCAAAGCCATGAAATCTATCCCAAACATTTCCTACAGGGAAATTTTTGAAAATAGTACATATGGGTTACATATCTCCTCAAGGGTATATTTTGATGGGTAACAACCCAGAGATGACTTGTTCCAGATGCGGGGAGAAGGTGGCAGACATGCATTGTTGCATTCGGGCATGTCCACCTACCCAATCTTTCTGGCAGAGGATACCGCTCTTCGTAAGCACATTCCCCATAATTTGTTGCTTATCTTGCGCTGGGCCCTCTCGGGTCATCTCCCATCCATGGGGAACTGGATCCTTCCACTGCAGGAACAACTACTCCTCTGCAGCTTTGAGGCAGCACGCAAAACCATTCTAAAAAATTGCTGGGGCCAGAAGAACAAACACTTTGCATATTCCTGGAAAAAATTTTAATTTCTCCTAAGAATGGACTGACTTACCGCCTCATTACAAAAAGAATCTAAAGTTAAGTTCTTTAAAAAAAAAGGAAGGACGTTATCCAAATTTTCCCAACACACATTAAATCCAGGATTTATAATTTGTTCCAAACAACCTCCTGATTCCTAGAACAAAATATAGCGGGTAGACAATCCATGTGATCTCCTATCGCTTGGAGCAAAGATTGGAAAAAAGTGTTATGGACAGACGAATCGAAGTTTGAGGTGTTTGGATCACACAGAAGAACATTTGTGAGACGCAGAACAACTGAAAAGATGCTGGAAGAGTGCCTGACGCCATCTGTCAAGCATGGTGGAGGTAATGTGATGGTCTGGGGTTGCTTTGGTGCTGGTAAAGTGGGAGATGTGTCAGAGGCGTAGCTAGGTTCTCCTGCACCCGGGGCAAAGATTCAGATTGGCGCCCCCCCAACTTATTTCCCGACATCTCCTACCCCCTCGCCATGTTTTCTTTCCCTACCAATCAATTTTTTTAATGTAACTTGAGTATAAAAGCATTTCTACATTTTACAAGCGATGTAGTTCTATAATGTAATTAACATAAAAATAAATTAAAAGAAAATATATTAAAGAGGCCACACACAGCCCCCTGTAGATAGCGCCACACACAGCCCCCCTTGTAGATAGTGCCACACACAGCCCCCTGTAGATAGCGCCACACAGCCCCTCTCTTGTAGATAGTGCCACACACAGCCCCCTATAGATAGTGCCACTCAGCCCCCAGTAGATAGTGCCACACACAGCCCCCCTTGTAAATAGTGCCACAGCCCCCCTTGTAAATAGTGCCACACAGCCCCCCCCGTAGATAGTGCCACACACAGCCCGCTGCCCCTTTGTAAATAGCGCCACACTCCCCCCCTTGTAAATAGTGCCACATTCCCCCCCTTGTACTTAGCGCCACACTGTGAACAGACCGGTAAGCAGTAGTCTACCGCTACCACTCTCCACTCTGCCTGGTGTGACTTACCGGAGGAGCCGAGGAGGTCATTCGGCGCAGGCAGAGGCGGAGTTTCTTCTGACGAGGGTTGGTGACAGCCAGGACCGGCCTTAGGTTTGATGGCTCCCTGTGCAGGACTCTCTATTGCCGCGCCCTACACAAACCAAAAATGAACCACATATATAGACACGCTGTACATACATAAAGACAGATATTTAGACATACAGGCAAATATACATACACACATTCTGGAATATATACATACAGGTAAATATATAGACGTACAAACACATATACACACACACACCGGCAGATAAATACACAGACAGGAACATATACAAATACATAAAAGGCACAAATATAGAAGCACAAAGATACATTCACAAACAGACCCATATATACGCACACAGGCACATATGTACACAGCACAGATAATGTAGATTTTACCTGCAGTCCTATGTAACACCACAGATAACACAGAGATAACTCTCTAAATACAGATAGTAGTGTTACCTGCAGTCCTATGTAACACCACAGATAACACAGTGATAACTCTCTGAGTACAGATAATGTAGTAGTGTTACCTGTAGTCCTATGTAACACCACAGATAACACAGTGATAACTCTCTGAGTACAGATAATGTAGTAGTGTTACCTGTAGTCCTATGTAACACCACAGATAACACAGAGATAACTCTCTAAATACAGATAGTAGTGTTACCTGCAGTCCTTTGTAACACCACAGATAACACAGTGATAACTCTCTGAGTACAGCTAATGTAGTATATGTTACCTGCAGTCCTATGTAACACCACATATAACACAGTGATAACTCTCTGAGTACAGATAATGTAGTAGCTGTTGCCTTCAGTCCTATGTAACACCAGATAACACATTCTAGCAGAGCTGAGATTGTAATTTAGCACAATGTGTTATCTGTGGTGTTACATAGGACTGCAGGCAACAGCTACTACATTATCTGTAATCAGAGTTATCACTGTGTTATCTGTGGTGTTACATAGGACTGCAGATAACATCTACTACATTATCTGTACTCAGAGAGATATCACTTTGTTAGCTGTGGTGTTACATAGGACTGCAGGTAATATCTACATTATCTGTACTCAGAGAGATATCACTGTGTGTTATCTGTGGTGTTACATAGGACTGCAGGTAACATCTACTACATTATCTGTACTGTGTAGCAGAGCTGAGATTGTAATTTAGCACACAGTACAGATAATGTAGTAGATGTTCCCTGCAGTTCTATGTAACACCACATAATAACACAGAGATAACTCTCTGAGTACAGATAATGTAGTAGATGTAAGAGACAAACACATGCAGAGACACAGACAGACACACGCGCACACACTGTAACATATACACATACAAACACAGAGACACACATTACACACTACACACACACTCATCATGTCTCCTTGCTGACAGGTCAGGACGGGCTGGGTGTGGGCGGAGCTTCCTCTCTGCTTCTCGGTGTGTGTGTGTGTGTGTGTGTGTGTGTGTGTGTGTGTGTGTGTGTGTGTGTGTGTGTGTGTGTGTGTGTGTGTGTGTAGAGCACAGAGTAGAGTAGAGGCAGATGCTGGAAAGCTGCAGCACGGGAGTGGACCTGTCCCCTGACCTGAGTCATCTGACCTCATGTCACCGACGTGAGGTCAGGTGACTGGACTGGTCCACTCCCTGGCCGTCACAGACCCCAGTCAGAACGCCGTAATGTCCTGGCTCTTCCTAAGCTGCTGCAGGTGTCCGACATACGGGGCGCCTGTCAGCAGCGATCAGCTGCCCTTCGGCGCCCCCCTTCCCTATCCTCCGGGTTGCACCCGGGGCACATGCCCCGCCTGCCCCCCCCTAGCTACGCCCCTGGATGTGTACAAGGTAAAAGGGATTTTGAATAAGGATGGCTATCACTTCATTTTGCAACGCCATGCCATACCCTGTGGACAGCGCTTGATTGGAGCCAATTTCATCCTACAACAGGACAATGACGCAAAGCACACCTCCAAATTATGCAAGAACTATTTAGGGAAGAAGCAGGCAGCTGGTATTCTATCTGTAATGGAGTGGCCAGCGCAGTCACCAGATCTCAACCCCATAGAGCTGTTGTGGGAGCAGCTTGACCGTATGGTACGCAAGAAGTGCCCATCAAGCCAATCCAACTTGTGGGAGAGCCTTCTGGAAGCATGGGGTGAAATTTCTCCCGATTACCTCAGCAAATTAACAGCTAGAATGCCAAAGGTCTGCAATGCTGTAATTGCTGCAAATGGAGCATTCCAAGACGAAAGCAAAGTTTGAAGGAGAAAATTATTATTTCAAATAAAAATCATTATTTCTAACCTTGTCAATGTCTTGACTATATTTTCTAGTCATTTTGCAACTCATTTGATAAATATAAGTGCGAGTTTTCATGGAAAACACAAAATTGTCTGGGTGACCCCAAACCTTTGAACGGTAGCGTATATATATATATATGTTCAGTGACAGCGGGTCCTGCGTGTCATCCACCTGTTATCCATCGCATCTAAGTTCAAAACTTAGATGTGATGGATAACAAGATAACAGAGACACGGATTCAGGTTTCAGCGCACGATATAGCTGCTCTCTATACAGGATACAAAGCAGCTGTATCTCAAAAAGTAAAAATTATTTTTAATTAAAAGTGTTGCACCAATCACACTGAAACAATTTTCTTTTTAAAAAAAATCACTTTCGAAATTGTACATAGCCTTTAATATATGACTTCCCTGCCTCAGTGATTATTCACACGAGCGAACAAGATAAAAAGTTTGCATCATAGCAAAGTAAAACCTTGTTTATTTCCCCTCAGACAATACAATAAATAACACAGAACATATTTACGTAGGTCAGATAACGATCAGATTGAATTTACAGGTGGGGGTTGTCACTATGATTAAGCTTTCTTGGAGTAAATCCATATTTATACATACAGGTTCCAGGCAGTACTACATTGAAGTTATTGTAATCCAGTTTTTGCTTAGTAGACTTCTCCGTTGACCATAGAAATAAAGATATATGATCCGATACCACTGATCAGACATTATTTGTGCCAATGAGAGTATGGCTGAAATACTTTTTGAGCTGCAATACCAGACAAAAGGACAAGGATGGCGCTGTTTCTGAAAAATACAAGGCAGACCTACTTTTTATTCTCATACAATCTCTTTAAGCGAATGTATGACCTATATTTTTTTCCTAATTAAAACCAGTTAGCAAAACTTCAGCCACATGGACCATAGCAGTCTGTGAACAGGAGGGACCCCATTAACTTCTATGGGAAAGTGTAGTGGGCATGCTCTGTGATCTGTGCAGTGGTCATTGTGCAGGGAGGGGGACCAGGGGAGCTAAGTTCATCACCTATTGTCAATAGTGGATCCTGTGTTATCTATATATAGGTGTTAACTTTTATTATAATCCTTCCTGTGATGAAAATGAGATGACTGCTGAGAAGTGATCTCTATAGAACAGGAAGGGTCAGTTTATAGATAATGACATAGAAAATGTAAAATCAAACACCAAAATGTGTTTTAAATGTGAGATAACCCTGTTCCTGGACAAATGTGTCCACGTGAATTCTCTTAATCCCGTTCTTTCGCCCACATGTTTATTTTTAGGGTACACAATGTTGAGTATGCAAAAGTCGCATTTTGCTAAATTATTTTAATAAACATGCACCAAAATATCTCCATGGTGACTTGTTGCTCTTGGGCAAATTTTATTGCAACATGAATATTTTAGAGGCAATATAAACACCAGCAATGTCATGGGTTATATAATATCCAGGATGCCTGAGAGTGTTCCTGGAAAAGGATTTTTTAATCTTCGTAAATTGTCCAGCTTGGGGCTGCTCTTGGCTGTATACGTTCACAGCCCGGACCCCAAACGTAGCTTTTCAATAACTTTTTTTATGACCTAATAACTATTATTGAGCCGTGTTTTAATCTGTAATGTGTTTACACATTTGGTTTTATGTTGCTTGATCTCTAATTAGTAAGTAATGTCCCTGGGCCATCTCTACTAATACGCATGAAGTGACTGTCGTTCAGTTCCAGCACACAAGAACTGGTACGTGACAACCATTGTATTGTATATCTGCCTATGAGAAGATTAATATTGCATGAAGGGCTATTTTGAGGGGAAGGATTGGGTGCGTTTCATATAGTTCTCCGTCAAGCTTTCCAGTAGACAGCCGGCTGTGTTATCCTTGTTGTCTTGCAATCACCAATGGACCACATTAAAGACAATAGGGAGTATCTGGGTCCATTTGGATTAATTGGAAACCAGTTGTCAGAATATACTGACTATTAAAATGCCTCACACAAGAGGACAACTTAAAGGGGTTGTCCAGTTTAGAAAACCCATTTTTATACATCTCTTTGCCAGAGCGGAGAGATCGTTTCTTGCTCTGGAGGACCTGTCCTGTTCTGCATTACACAGACAACGCATTGATTTGAATGAGAACTATGTAATACTTTATTTACCCCTGTGGTGTCGCTGCTGGGAAACTGAACATTTAGAGACCGGTTTCTGCACATATTACAGATGATCGCTGGAGATCTCAGCAGGGGAACACTTTTTGTGATCAGCTTATTGTCGAGAGACCCTTCTAACAAATACGATTTTCCCAAAGCAGGGGATACCTTTAAGGATGTAACTTTTAAGGGGATAATGCCCTTTAAGTATTTGATATAAGCCATAGGGGAATGTGTCAAAAATGGTACAAAGCAAAAGTGGAGCATTTGCCCATAGGAACCAATCAGAGTCTTTCTTTCATTTCAAAAGTGAGATCTACAATCTGATTGGTTACTATCGGCAACTTCTCCGCTATTCCTTTTCACCCACCCGTTCTGAGAAATCTCTTCCACGGGTTGTGTGTAAGTCAACTTAATGTAAAATAAGATTTTATAGAATATACAAACGACATAAGTGGATGATAAACGGCAAACTAGGAGAAGTTTATTCTTCTGTGTTACATAAGTAAATTAGTAATTTTATGAATTTTTCATGTAGTACTTAAAGTGTAACTAAACGTTCGACGAACTTCTGACTTTATAGTGACATGTCAGAGGTTTGGATTGGTTGGGGCCCGAGCACTGAGACCCCCACCAATCACTTAAACGAGGCGGCAGAAGTGCTCGTGTGAGCGCTCAGCCGCTTAGTTTCTGTTCTGCTTTTTCCGGAAATCAATGTATCTGTGTATGGGCCCAATAGAAAGTCTATGAGCCGTACTCCGATACATCAGCTTTCTGTAAAAAGCCGAACAGAAGCAAAACGACTGAGCGCTTCTGCCGCTTCGTTTTACCGATTGGTGGGGATCTCAGTGCTCGGACCCTCACCAATCAAAACTTCTGACATGTCAGAAGTTTGTCGAACGTTTAGTTACACTTTAAATTGAAATGAGGTTTTTTTTCCGAGCCTTATCAGTGATTTGGCATTTACAAGAAATGAAGACTTTGTCATTTTGTGCTACTGTTTCTTTAACATTTGCGGAACCAAAAGAAACTAAACAATTAATAATTTGACTCTTTGAATTTCCCATTCAACCATACCTAGCTATTATAATAATATCTAAAAGTTTATAATGTGTCAGACTGGTTGCCATAAAAGAAATGGCCGGAAGACTTCATAGGAAAATTTAAATGAAGTCCTTCTCCTGGGGTAGGCAATTGATCAGCGACACTACTACCCCAATCCCTCAAGTACAACCTTATCTTAGCCAATTCTTCAACTACAACCTTATCTTAGCCAACTCCATCACTCACGTCATTGGTTCAGCAACCGATCTCTAATGCTGCCAACTACCCATTTCCCCTCTCAAGCTTGGATTTTGGTATGAGAAATCGCCGCTTAGGCACCCGGACCATGCCACCCAAAAACATGCCATGCCACCCAGAGACATGCCATGCCACCTAGAGGTCTCTATGACAAGTGTATGGATGGAAAAAGTTGTGGTCTAACCAATATACAGCAGGAACAAACCTACAAGCTTTATCCAACAAGCTGGCAAATATACTGTATATATCATGGTCAGACAGTGCCGTTTTGGAAACCGTTTTGTCATAACCAAATGCAACTAAAGTGGCGGCTACACCTGCGGAGAGACACCCACCAGCGAAACGTTTCCCCGGGACTCGTAAGATTTTAATCTCGCTGCGTCTGCCACTCAGAGTTTCTGAATGCTTTTAGTCAGCACAAAGCACAAAGTGTAATGCTCTATTTTGTCATTTTCCCAGACAGCAGGTCTATGAAATAACCATAGTAATGTTATATTGCAAATTGCCTTACTTTCCCTGCAATTTCCGAAGGTGCTTGTGTGTGGGACTGCACTCTGAATGCAATACGAATCGGTTAGCTATTTTATCTCATTTGTGTTTTATTACATTCTGTAAGTAACTAACAACCCTTCCCTCTACTCTCCCGTGGGCAGCTAACTTGGCAGGAGGATTGTAAATTACTCAGCTCAGTATAAGATTATTGTCATAGAAAAGGTTTTAAAATTGATACAACAAATTAAGAAAAATACATGTTGGCAGCACTATTCTAGATAATGGAGGGACGAGCGCACAGGTTGTCTGCCAAGTTACAGGGATCCAGACCCACAGATGAGCAGGACATTGGCAAAACAGGATGTTCCCGTAACAGCTGCCCAAAAAAATTAGAAAAATATCCAGTAGTACTTTGCTGTTCTGCTGAACTCCACCCAAGGTGTAACGCACCCAATTACAAAGTTAGTAAAAGCCAACAATACCCAAAAGCCCGATCACCCTCTTGATTTATCTACTATACATTCTGACCAAATACTCAGCACATTTTCTGTTATGTTACCAGTCATTCAGTATTGAAGAGTCAAGCTCTATCTTTGATATATATTGTCGCTATAGTTCGCAATTGTGGGATCTGGCAGCTTTGTAGTTAATTTTATTCTTTACATTGTGGAAAAAATATAATTTTGCTAACTGGAAACCATCAACAGGCTGCTGTTGACAGATTTATTGCTTTATGTGCTTTTATTTAGCGCTTTGAGTGCATAGGAGTGACTGGGCAATGGGTTTACTGGGCTTAAGATGCTAGATTTTATATCTGCTGACTACACAGCCAAAGTTAATCAAAGGTAGAATTTAAAGGGTTTTTTCCAGTCAACCAAAAATTGGACAAGGAGCAGGAATACTCAAGTTCCGGGAAACAGCGTAGCATATAGGGCTCTGATATTTCCGTAAGCCAGCCACCTTTAGACTGAGTCTTCGCCTAGATACGTGGGATGTGATGGAAAAACAAGTCTGATCCATGGATACCCCACCTCATAATTTACAACACTTAAAGGACCTGCAGCTAATGTCTTGGCGCCGGGTACCACAGGACACCTTTGGAGGTCTTATGGAGTCCATGCCTCGATGGGTCAAAGCTGTTTCAGCGGCACAGTGGGACCTACACAATATTAGGCAGGTGGTTTTAAAGGCTATGTACACCTTTTGAATATACTTTTTTTTTTTATTAAATCGTGTTTTTTATGTTTTTAAGCACTTTTCTAATTCACTTTTATAAAAAGATTTTTTTGCTTTTTACGATACAGCTTCTATGTACCCAGTATACATGAAACCTGTATCGTTCTTTCTCAGCTGATTCCGTCAGTTCAGCTGAGAAAGAACGACACACAGGATCCACCTAATATCGATCACATCTAAGTTGACAAACTGACGGAATCGGCTGAAAGAAAACGGTACAGCTTCTATGTATACAGGATACATAGAAGCTGTATCGTAAAAAGTAAAAAAATAATAATAATACATGTCCATAAAAAAAGTGCTAACAATCCCCCAATACATTTATTTAAAGGGGTTTTACTATTAGGGACATTTATGACATATCCACAGGATATGTCATAAATGTCAGATAGATGTGGGTCCCACCTCATGGACCCGCACCTATCTCTAGAATGGGGTCCCCTATACCCTGTTCTACCATTTTCTGCTTCTGCTGCCTCCCGGACACTTCCTTACTATGTGGTTGGGAGTTATGAAAACAGCGTAACTCACTAAGCTACGCTGCTTCCGTAACGCCCATAGTAGTGAATGACAGTTACAGAAGTAGCGTAGCGTGCGAGCAACGCTGTTTCCTCCTTCATGGTCGGAAATCACACAAGTTAGCCGGAACACAGAGAGGTAGAACGGGGTTTAGGGGGCCCCGTTCTAGAGATAGGTGCGGGTCCCAGATTTGGGACCCGCATCTATCTGACATTTATGACATATCCTGTGGATATATCATAAATGTCCCTGATGGGGGAAACCAATTTAATAAATAAAAAAAATTCATTCAAAAGTGTACATAACCTTTAATGTTATGGCTGATCGGTGAATATACATAATCATGGGCCAGACCTGAAGGTTGGAAATGGCCAAAAAATTCATGTTCTGTTACAAATCGCTCCATTATTGTCGAATCGACTCATGCAGTATATCCGGTAGAGTCTATTTGAATAAAATACAATATAGTAAAAACACTAAGTGCTCTTGCACACAACCGTGTGTGCCTCTCGAGTCCCATCCGTGATCCGTGGAAAGATAGGACATGTTCTATCTTTCCACGGATCAGAGAGTCGGGTCTGTTTTCATGGGCCCGATTCACCCACTGAAGTGAATGGATCGTTGAAAACTATTGGTGCCATTCGGATACCGTTAAAAACGGCCCGAGTAGCACTCAGTCTTGTGCATGAGCGGTCTATTAGAGAGATGGTACAATGAGACAATATACCTAGGATATAAGGGCAGTAAAAACCAAAACAACTGGTCTAACTCAAGGGTGGTCTTCGCATAGAGGTGGTCTTCTGGAGAGGCATCACTGTATATATTAATTTTGATGATGTCCGTAATATTTCAGGTCTGGTTCTGTAATATTCTCAGCCCTGTAATTTAGCAGTTAAGTATAATTAGAATTCTGTATAAATTGATAGTTTGCCAGATGTCCTCTTTATTTTTCGTACAGTACCTGGTTTCCTATCCTGTCCCTTGGTAAACTGCTATCTGCGTTTGCCATCATTAAAATTAATTAGGATATGATTATCTTCACTTCTCTTACCGTGCTGTGATATTTGGGCATTGAAAAGTAGAGATTGTATAGATGAGGCAGACGAGTTTTCCGTTTGTTACCAATTTATAAATCTCATGTTTGTTGTACGGGAGCCCCATAGACTTCTATGAGCCTGCCCGTGCCATAATTATGGCCTGAAATAGGACATGTTCTATCTTTTTCAACGGCCCGGGCACCTTCCCGTACCGAAACGGTAGGTACCCGTGGCCGATATTATTCTATGGGCCCGTAATTACAGGTGTTTTTTATGGTTGTGTACATGGGGCCTTAAGAATTTTGTTTCTACTTTCTGAGATTGTGTCTCATACTTAGAATACATGTGAACCATTATCTACAATTATACCCGTCAATTAGGAGCAGCAATTTTGTTAGCTGAAGTTTATCAGTTTAATATGAATGTGTTACAACGCTAAAGTACTCAACAACAAATAATGTCTGTTTTTTTGCACATTTTTGGAGTCTTTTAAAATAAGACATTAGGAATTTACTTAAAGAGAATCTGTACCTTTTATCGCCATGCTGTTTTTAGTCCAATATTGTGCACTGATTCATTTCTTAATAAAACTTGGAAGCGGTGGGAGCTCTGTTTTTCTTATACAAAGCTCCAAATCCTCTGCTTCCCCTTGTCACCACTAGAGGGAGCATACAGCAAACTATGTTGTTGTTATTGCAGGTAATGTATAAACTGTATACAATAAGTTCCTAAGCTCCCCCTAGTGGTGGCAGTAGTTTATTATTTTACTCGCTGTCTACACAGCGGATTTGGAGAACTGTATAAAAAAAAAAATAGCTCCATGTGCTATAAGGAAATTTAAAAAAAATGATTTTGGTTATCATTTTGGACCTATTCAGATTGAAAAAAAAAATAATGTTTTTTCAGTGGACGCTCCCTTTAAGTAGAATTTCTCTTTTATAACCATGCATTTGTCTGAGCATACTTATAACAGCATGCAAAAAATGATGGAAATTGTAAATAATTCCCTGTTTACAGCAGCCTGTAATCTGTCATAGTGCTCAAGACTATAGGCTGCCGTAAAACATCCTGTATATACAATTTAAAAAAATGGCGCCTTAAGTGTCTTCTCTAATATATTCTTTAAAGTATAGGAGCTTCTCTTTGAAGCGGATCTTTCAGCTGAGTATGCTGCCCTAGTTAAGAGCAGAATATTACAGGGACAGGTCCATTCTCCTAAAAGCAAAATCGGCAAAAAAAATATTGTGCTCTTTAGATAATAGGAGCGATCAGAGAATACACTGGACTCATAGTTCTGAGTGCGGTGTATTCGTGGTGAGAGCGCTCCCCCCGGCTCCCCCATCCCTCTCAGCGGTGATTGTATCGGCATACGCAGTACCCTGTCAATCACTGTTAGAATTACGGGAGAAGACGAGAAGGAGTAGGGGGAGCAGTCTCCTCATGAATACACAGGACTCATAACTACAACTCCCATTATCCTGGTTAAACCAGCAACCAGCCATAACATTAGAAATATTACAACAACCGGTGTGACCTCGTCTGAACTTGGCGCATGAATAATATACTGTTTCGACCTCTCCGCTGCAATTGCATAAGGATTTTAAGGGCCAGCTTCAAAATTCTGATCTCTTACAAATCTCAAAACCTGGGAAATTTAATGCCCATAATCCTTAGGAACTAAATATGTTTCCGTCTGTGAGGATGGATTTAAATGAAATATGTATCAGTAATAAAAATGGAAATAAATCTAAGGGTGGATATGATAAATCCTCCGAAGCATCTCTGAGAATCTGCAAGTTCTTAGATAATATAAAGATATTTCAAGAAGGAGATAGGGCCTGGTAGAGAAGGCGGCAGGTTTACAGATTGAGGTTTCTCTAGTTGACATCTCTGTTATATCAAACAAATATCGTTAAGAAATATCATCCAAACTGCATAAAAATAAGTAAAGTAAAAACAATATCATGTTATGTGGACAAATGTCTATGTGTACCAAACAGTCATTGGGGGAGGTTTATCAATAGTGTCGTAAAACGCAGAATTTTGAGACAGCGAAAATGGCGAAAAATTGTGACAAATTTATCAAAATGGCGCAGGTGAAATTATTAACTTGGTCAACTCGCTAGAGATGTATGACATTTCTCTTTTCTTTATGCCCTGTCATTTTTTTTTTTTTTACCAATATATTGAGTCAAAGTTTTGGTGAATTTTCCAAATCTTAGCTGCGCCCCTTTTTCTAAACACTATCATAACTGAATTCTGGCGCCTTTTGCTTAGTAAATCTCCCCCATTCTCTTTATCTCTTACACAGTGATAAATCATAGAATTGGATCGGTCAGAAATTTTTAGAGAATTTGATCCTGCCCAGATTTAAAGCTAAAGGATCTTAAAGGGGATTTTCTGGGAATTTGCGTTTTGTTGAATGATACATAACTGTGCAGTATTTGTAAATTGCTACAATGTACAAATGTATCTCTATTAAAAATTCTGCTGCCCCCAATTGGTCTTCATGGTAAATATATTAGTAATATATCCTCCATAATGACATCACATCTAGCAGTCAGGTGACCTAATCATGTGACCATGTGATCCAATAGCTGTAGTGCCTTACCCACTCAGCTGTAAAGCTATTAGTCACGTGGATAATACTTGACTCTTGGACATTGGGATTTTCCATGGGGGCCCAGTGGAGAATTTATAATAAAGATACATTAGTAAGCAGGATCAAAAAGATTGTGTTTTTGGGAGGGTCATCCTTAAACTGAAGCCACTTTGTAGAATATATTATGGATCAGATAGGTAATAGTACATGAATTGCTCCTTTCATGAATTTTGATGTCTGGTCTGGGTTCTGAATTTTTTGGTTTCGGTCTCGGATTTGAATTCAGGGATCTAAATTATGGGATGTGGTCTGGGGTCTGACTTAATTTTGGGGTCTGTTCTGGATTAAAGATGTTGTCTGATCTTTATAAAACAGCAGTCTGCATTTTGGCAATAAGTCTGAAGTGCAAACTTCATATTCCCTGCTCTGATGCGATTATAGAAACCACCCTAAAGCTACTGTACATTGAATGGTTCTGTTAATACCATTTATATATAGGGATTACTATATGTGCCCTCACTTTATTTAGCCTTTGAAGTGGCTCTAAAGGGAGCAGCGTTGCTTTAACAAGAACTGCATAAGGATATAGCTGTGGACACGAATTATTTAAAAAATAAAAATAAATTATATATATATATATAGATGTATTGAGACTCAACCTAAAGTGTAACTAAACCATTAGAAAAGAAAATTTTGACATGTCAGAAGTTTTCATTGGTGGGAGTGTGACACTGAGATCACTAAATCGATCACTAAATCGAAGCGGCAAAAGTGCTCGGGTGGACGCTGTGCCGCTTCATTTCTGATTTGCTTTCCTCGGAATGCCGATCGAGCAGTGTACGGGCTCATAGACTTTCTATTGAGCTCGTACATTGTCTTTGAAAAGCCGATCAGAAACTAAGCCGTACAGCACTCACCCGAGCGCTTCTGCAGCTTCATTTTAGCAATCGGTTGTGGTCTCAGTGCACAGACCCCCACCGATCAAAACTTCTGACATGTCAACGTTTTTTAAAAGTTTAATTACCCTTTAAAAATGTCACCTCAATTTATTGTAACTTAATTTTTGCAATCAAAATTCACTTCTCTTCCAACATTTTACCAAACATCCATAAATTATATTCCGGTATAATTGCTCATTTTGCAATCATTTATTGGCCATTACATTTTTTACCTAGATCATCCCAAATGTCACCTTATTAAATGTAGCCTTTAGAAAAGTAATACACACAAGCTTCAATCATCGAAAACTCATCCAACGCAATGCAAACAACAGACATATGTCCCCGAATTACAGCTAGTGGTCTGAAAACAGAATTTCAGCATTCTGTTATATATCCTCCCCATATTTTTAGGGCCGGTGTAGACAACCATTGGGATTTGGCCAGAATCACTCCCATCATGGTCATAGGAAAGCCATCATCTGGCATGCGGCTGCCTACTCTTAGGCTGGGTTCACACAACCTATTTTCAGACGTAAACGAGGCGTATTAGGCCTCGTTTTACGTCTGAAAATAGGGCTACAATACGTCGGCAAACATCTGCCCATTCATTTGAATGGGTTTGCCGACGTACTGTGCCGACGACCTGTCATTTACGCGTCGTCGTTTGACAGCTGTCAAACGACGACGCGTAAAATGACTGCCTCGGCAAAGAAGTGCAGGACACTTATATACATTATATGCAGGACTCTTATATACATTATATGCAGGACACTTCTTTGCAACGTAATTTGAGCCGTTCTTCATTGAAGTCAATGAAGAGCAGCTCAAGATTACAAACGTCAAAGACGCCTCGCATAATACGAGGAGGAGCTTTTACGTCTGAAACGAGGCAGCTGTTTTCTCCTGAAAACAGTCTGTCTTTTCAGACGTAAAAACCTTTCATTGTGTGCACATACCCTTACTCCTCAAACATGCACGGCGGTACAGGATGGACCCATAGAATGCTCCTAAACATGTCATATTGCAGCGGTATTCTGCCCTACAAGCATAACTACTAGGGAATTATGCAGTGCTCACACCCAGACCTATAGTGATTTATTCCCAAACCAGTCATATTTTCTGGATGCATCTCGGGTAGATGTTGAGAGGTCCTGAGGGTTTTAATACCCAGTAAAGTGGTTCTCCGGTTTCAGGATATTTTGACATGTCTGAAGATGACATTGGTGAGGGTCTAGGACTCTGGCAATCGTGAGGAGTCCACTACATTCAGCATTGTGATGTGCTCTGACCAATACATTTCTCTAAATTGCCATGACCCAGCATGAAAACCAATTAATTCCAACAGAAGGTTGAAGAACCATGACTCTTGCTCCATCAAAATCAAGAAATTTCATGTGTTCCATCTCAGTTTATGGAAATGTATATTTATACTATATACTATATGTATATAGTTATAGCCAAAAAGTTCTAAAAACATTGAGTGTCGGGACTCCTTCATTATTTCTGGACCACCACAATCTAATTTTCTTTCATATGTTTAAAGGGGGTTTTCCTGTTTAACAAATTTGCCTTATTTATTGTGTAATAAAAAGTTATACCGTTTTCTTATTTATAAAACCATTTCTCACGGTTGGATGCACCCCTTATTTTATTGGCTGGTTAGAGCCAGTGTAGGGATCTCCTCTTCACAAGCCCTACAAATAAAATGTGGAGAATTAATATGAGGATTATCGAAAGAGATGGTGTAAACAAGAACCACACCTTCCAAGACCATGTGGTTCAGCATGTGGTGGTGTCACCAGGAGGGGGCCCTATTTTAATTTTTGCTATGGGGCCCCCCTCACCTCTATGTAGGCCCCTGCCTGGTCATGTGATGATCATATATGTGCACTGCTATTTACAGTAGGTCTCTATTGTATCATTTGAGCCTTCTGTCGGAGGAATACGTGAGGAAGACTGCGCCGAATGTCACTCAAAGGGTAAGGTCACACAGGGCGGATAAGCTGTGTGAAGGTACACAGCGTGTCCACCTTGGCAGCCGCAGGGAATTCCGGGTGAAAAACTGCAATTGTAGTGCAGTTTTTCGTCCGGAATGTCAGCTGAGGAAATCCTGCAATGAAAAAAAAACAGCTATACTTACCATGGCGATGCGTCCCTCCGACGTCCTGACGTTCTGCAGCCCTGGGATGACGTTTCATCCCATGTGACCACTGCAGCCTGTGATTAGTTGAAGCAGTCACATGGGATGAATAGTCATCCCAGGATGCCGGCCTAGACAAAAAAGCCCAGAATTTTGGGTAAGTATAAGATTTTTTATTTTTTTCTGAGAAGCGATTTTTGCGGTAGAATCGCCGCTTTTCCGCCGCAACAAAACACATCTGCTATTTGTTTTGGGTTTTACCTCCCCATTGAATTCATTGTGGAAAACCCGCAACAAAAAAGCAACGATTACGCAAATACGATTGACGTGCTGCAGAAAAACCGCACAGCAGGTCAATTTCTGAGCGTTTTTTCCGCTTATCATTTACGCAGCGTGTGGATGAGAATTGTTCAAAAGTCATCCACTCTGCTGCTACTGTATTATGCTGCGGATTTTCCGCAACTAAATCCGTTGCGGAAAATCCGCAGTATTTACACTACATGTGATCCCGGCCTATAAGCATAAAGTGTCATACATTGCAAATAGGCTCCAATAGTAAAAAGTGTATACAAGCGATAAATAGGTTTTTACTGTATCACTCTGTATAGAATAACGTAGCACAAAAAAAAAAAAAGTATAGTGACACTTACTGGCCTGGCGTATGACAAAGGGACACGCCAAGTAAATGGCGGCCTATGGATACGTTTAGTGTAAGCGACGGGAGTTTTTGTGGCTAATACATAAACATAAGGCTCTAACGCTTTGTGTACAAAGCCTGAGAATAGTTATGTTCTTTCTGATCAGATCTGTGTGATCAACACATGACCAGGACAGATAAAATATCATGGTTTCCATTCACTGACACAAGCAAAGATCTTGAAAACCATAAAAAAGTATATTAGAAAATGACATACATTTTCATCATATAAAAAAACTCTATTGCTTTCCACCAGAAACTGTCCACAACCCCAGAAACTTTCTTTTAGAGGACTCATTGTACCTCTAAGTACAACAAAAAAAACAAAAACGGTACATTATATTCCAGCGCTTCATTAGAGATTTTTTTTTGTACTAAACTCTCCGGCAGAACATCGGATCACAAATTTCAATTAGACCGTCTTTTTAACCTTAGCAAATGGGTTACCGTAAACCATTAATGGCAGATTGAAATGGCGTTTTAATGGACTCACATAATATAAAATTTACTTTTTAGATCTTTCAAACATGAATTGTAGAAACTGCAAACAGGATCTATAAAAATCAACTTTTTTTTTTTTAACTTTCTATTATAGTAGCGGCGATATTGAAATTAAAGCTTTATAGGAATATAATAGATTCACTCTGTAAAGATTAATTTGGTATAACGCCACTCCAAGTACAAATGATCAAACATAAAACATGTCCGGTTAGTGAAAATGCTTTGTTTGCTTGTGTCAAATTTATAGATGCTATTTGTAAAATCCGGTTTTATGGTCGACTTTACTCTTTATATCTGAAATGCTAATGAAGACGATGCAGCCTGTTGATAATAAGCAGAGAGTTTATTCGTTCAGCAGTGAAGGGTGTGTGTTGCGGATTGTATCGGAAGCATCCTTTATAGGAGTTGTGTTGAGACTAGAAAAAAAAAGGTTTTTTTTTTCAGAAACAGCGCCACTCTTACCTATAGGTTGTGTCTGGTATTGCAGCCTAACTCCATTCAAATGAACTGAGATTGACTGCAATACCAAACGCAACCTTTAGACAACTGTGGTGCTGTTTCTGTAAGAGTTTATTTTTATTTTTTTTAAATCTTAGACAGCCCCTTTAAGGATAACAGTGGAGGACCGGCATCTGTGGAAATATTGTATGAGAGTAATAGTCCATGGTAGCATACAATTAAAGGGACATGTGCACAATGGGATGAGAGGAAGTCCAGAAAAATATTTTCTCTCATGTAAATTACTTCCTCCAGAACCTGTAGAAACCTCCAGAAACATTTAAATATGACATTAGCAGCTGTATATTTATAAACTTCACTTTAATAATCCTTGTAATTTTAGTTTAGTGCTCCTTTAGGTACATAAAAAGCCACAAAATAGTGTCCATATATAATCAGTTTATAAGCCATTGTTGTGAACAATACAAAACATCTTATTTCTTATACAAGTTTATGAGGCCAATTACATCTTAGGACCTCTCAACCCAATATACCGTAATCCAATTAGAAATGTAGAAAAATGTGCCCAACCCCTGAGGTACATTAGCAGGTGACATTACTGTTTCCTACCAATTATGAAACTATGGACTATCTGATTTAAGGATCAATTGGCTCCGTTCTTGACGAAAGTTTTTAATTTCTTAACTTCCTCGTGTCCCTTTGCACCCCAGTCCCTTGAGGCTCATATTACCCTTTTACCAAAACCGGGCAAAGATCCGACGGCGTGCGCAAACTTCCGACCAATATCATTGATAAATGTAGATGTTAAGATTTTTGCGGAGTTACTGGCCTCTCGACTCTCGCCTCTCTTACCAGATTTGGTCACAGATGACCAGGTGGGGTTTGTGCGCGGCAGAGAAGCACGGGACAACACTAACAATACCCTCCTTTTAACATCATACTGCCAATCCCATAAGATACTGATGTGTTTACTTTCGGTCAATGCTGAAAAAGCATTTGACAGGGTACATTGGGTGTTTCTCCGCAGTGTCCTGACACAGGTTGGCCATGGCGCCATTATGGTGGATAGGATTATGGCATTATATCATGGGCCTACGGCCAGGGTTCGAGTTGATGGGTTGTTATCTGACTCTTTGCATATCTCTAATGGCACGAGACAAGGGTGCCCACTCTCACCTTTACTATATGTTTTGGTCATGGAACACCTGGCCGTGGCACTGCGGAACAACCCTAATGTTAATGGCGTCTGTGTTGGCGCAAAACACCACAAACTAGCATTATATGCCGATGATCTCCTTGTGTACATTACGACTACCATGGTTTCCTTGCCATCTTTGACCGGGGAATTCGAGCGATTTGGCCATGTGAGCAATTTCAAAGTCAACTATTCCAAATCGGAGGCATTGAATATATCTCTCGATACTACCTTAGCCACCCATCTCGCTCGGATTTTCCCGTTCAAATGGCAATCTACATCTCTAAAAAATTTGGGGGTGCAAATTCCCACACACCAGTCGGATCTGTTCGCTTTGAATTACACACCCATTCTGCAGCGCACCTTGAAGGATTTAATGACGTATGGTGGGAATCGCATATCGTGGTTTGGGCGCATTAACGCGGTAAAAATGGACATTTTACCCAAATTCCTTTACATATTCCAAACCGTCCCTATCATAATTCCAACGAGCTTCTTCCAAATTTTGCATAGGGCCATAACTAAATTTGTCTGGGGCTCCTCTAAGCCTCGTGTTCGTTTTGCTGTCCTTAGTCGGCCGAAAAAGGAGGGGGGGGCAGGTTTGCCGGATTTTAAACGCTACCACCAAGCTGCGTTACTGATGCGATTGGTAGACTGGTTCCGTTCAGGTGCGGGTAAGCAATGGGTGCGCATTGAGAAGGCTATGTCTCCCCTAGCACTGTTGTCTCTACCTTGGTTGTCTGCTTCTCAGCGACCTTCATCTTCTCTGCCTTACCTCACACGTCAGTTTCTTGTAGTCTGGGAGCGGATCATTGCTACGATGGACATTGTTCACCGTCCAGGCCCTCTAACCCCTCTTTTTGATGATCCTTCCTTTCCTCCGGCGGTGGGTGTGGACACATTCCTCTGTTGGGAGAGACAGGACGGTAGTTTCTTGGCTAAGACTCTTACACCTGAGGGTACAATCTTGTCACAGGCTGTGGTCTCCGGGGCCTGCCCGGGGGGACGTCCGGTTTGGTGGTCCTATTTTCAGTTGCGCTCCTATCTTTTTTCAATGGGCGACCGTTTTGCTTTGCTGCAGGTTAAGACTCCTCTGGAACACTACTTGTTGTTGACTACTGCCCCCTCTCATGTGCTGTCTTTTTTACACGGGATCCTCCTCCCTAAATACGATTACTCCCAGCTGACATTCACCACCGCATGGGATGAGGAATTGGGGACTCGACACTCTGCTGAGGAGTGGGGCACATCTTTCTTCCTGGCGCATAAACTGCCGACTTCGTGCTTTGCCCAGGAAAAAAATTATAAGATTCTCACTAGATGGTACCGCTGTCCTTCTTTACTGCATAGGATATTCCCTGATGTACCTGATGAATGCTGGAGGTGTGGGGAGGCTCCTGGAACCATGCTGCACATTTGGTGGGATTGTCCCAAACTTCGTCCCTTTTGGGGAAAGATTTTTGATCTCGGTAATAAACTTTTTCATACTGAGGTTCAGACTTCGGCCTCTATTGGTTTACTTTCCATGGTTCCGGGATCACTCTCACACCTCAAAAAGAGTGTCTTTCGGCATTTTTTGACCGCAGCAAGAACAGTGATTCCTCGTCATTGGAAGTCCAGCACTGTGCCTTCCCTGAAGGAATGGGTGACGGAGGTGAATGGAATTATGAGGATGGAGGAGTTGATGTCTGCTGATCAGGGTAAAGCTGAGCTCTTTGTCCGCACCTGGGCAGTGTGGTCTGGATTCCGGGGTGGTGATGATTTACCTCTCTGGCTGGACGGCCTCTTTTGAATACCTATATAAAGCCTACCTTTTGCGTGCTATGTCCGTATGTGTTTCCCTTTGTTGTCTTGTGTCAGTGTTAGTCTGTCGTATAATGTGCACTTATATGCGATAATTGTTATCCACCTGTGTGGACTGACTCCCCTAAATAATGCACTATCTTTGCTGCACTTATGGTACTGTTATTTTCATTGGCTACCTCCTATTGCTGCTCTGTGTCTTTGCATACTTTATGTGATATTGAAGTGGTTATAGTGCACTGTATGTGAATTTTGCAAATGTATGAAACCATGTATATGCTGTTTTGTTGTGTATATTTTCAAAATAAAATCTTTGATAAAGAAAAAAAAAAATAAAATAAATAAATAAATCAATGGACTGTCTGAGGGATACATGGACAAGTTTGGTCCTCCAGAGTAAGAGACGTTCCTCGTATGGTGTACCTCTCCTCTGTTAACGCAGAAATCCCTACTGAGTATATAAAATTGGGTTTTCTAAACCAGTCTACCCCTCTCATATTCCATGTAGAAGAAATGCTTTGTTTCTGTATAACAATCGTTGACTAACTTCTGCAGGTAACAGTGATTACATAGTATAATGTTATGATGAATTTTGCCACATGACACACTAAGTTCTGCTACATCTGTATATTAGTAGAGCATAAATAGCCCCCCGTACAGCATTATGCAATTTAACTTCTTGTTATCTTATATTATTCCCAAGTGCAGAAATAAATTACAATCTGCAGTCCGACTTCAGAGTACAAGGTGGTGTACGGGAGATGGAGTGTAAAAATACGGATCCATAATTTAGACTCCATGAACTTGAATGTGGAGAATAAGAATCCATAATATGAATCTGTACTCTGCCTATAGAAGAGCCATAGGAGTCAATGAAGTTTAAAAATATGGATCCGTGTTTTAGCCTCTATTGATTAGGGATGTCACGATACCAGAATTTGGACTTCGATACCGATACTTTGTGTAGTATTGCGATTTCGATACCAAAACGATACATTACCAACCGTAATAAAAAAAAAAGTTCTTCCATTTTCTGATGTGAGGCGCGAGTTGTGATGAATTTTGAATGTGCCTCACATTAATAGTATTTAACCCCATCATGTTTCTCATAATCGGTTAATGCGTCAGGTACATGATGGGATTAATTACTATTAATGTGAGGCACATGGAGGTTAAATTCATCACACCTCGTGCCCCACAATAAGTGAAAGAAAGAAGTTTTTATTTTTTTATTTTTTACAGCGTACACATCATAAATGATGCAAAAAAATTGTTGTGAAGGTTATTACGGCCGCGCCAATACCGAATGTGTGTATATTTTATGTATTGAGACTTATTTTAATGTTTATTGTAAAAAAGGTGTATGTGTATTTTTTTTTTTATTTAACATTACTTTATGTTTTTACTTTATTTTTAAACTTTAATGTACTGGCATATATCTATATACAGATAGTACATAGGCAGTTATTAGGACATCCCTCAGTGTGCCCTTACAACAGGAAATATGGTAAGACAGCCCCGGGGTCCTTCAATGGACCCTGGGCTGTCTGCCCATATATGGTATGTCCCTCAATTGCGTCACAGGGATTTCCTGTGACGCATCCAAGGGGCATCCCCCTTCTCATTTTCCCCTTGAATGCTGTGGTCCGCTTTGATCGTAGCATTCAGGAGAATAGCGGCGGAGATGAGAGATTTCTCTGATCTCCGCCGTTAGAGTGGGGCTGCGGCTGTGTAATACAACCATTGCCCTGCTCCTGACAATAAGTGCGCGCGCGGTCAGCATGAGGTGATCTGACCGACGCTGCACTAATGAGCGCAGGCACTGAAGACAGAACATGGGGGTGTTTTGCAGTGCGCCCGCAATGTTCGGTCTACAGTGTCGGCAATCATTAGTGCAGCACTGGCCGCATCGCATCATCCTGACGGCACGCACATGTCAGGACTCAGGAGCGGGACATTGGCTGTATTACACAGCCACAGCCCCACTCTCATACATTCATGTGTTACTATGCTAAGCTGTACGGCCGCACAGCTAAGTATCGAAATACATGAAATAACGGTATCGAACCGTTTGAGGGTGCATGGTATCGAAACAGTATCGAAGTTTTGATGTATCGTGTATCACTACTATTGATACTGATCCGTGGAGTCTAAAATATACAGAATTTATAGCGGATCGCAAAATGATTGCTGATCTCTATTAAATATCCATTATATTTCAGGACGTCTCTTGAATGTACTGGGAGTCCATTAAATTCTAAGAATATGCTCAGACCTCCAGAGCTGAGAGTCACGTTACAGCACTGAAACCTGTATCCGTCAGGTCAGGTGGACTGACCGGTTCAGTGACAGCGGGTCAGACTCACAGGATCCACCTGTAATCGATCACATCTAAGTTATGAACTTAGATGTTATAGGTAACAGCTCGATCTGGCGTGACACTCAGGACCCGCTGTCACTGAACCCGTCAGTCCCGCATGACTGATGAATTCAGGTCTCAGCACTAGATATAGCTGCTCTGTATACAGGATACAAAGCAGCTGTATCTCAAAAGGTAAAAATAGTTTTTCATAAAATGCAGTTACAAAGTTGCGCCAAACACACTGATAAACATTTTTATTAAAAAACAAAAAAAAACATAATTTGTAACATCATGAGTAGGTTCTTCATATGTACAAAGTCATGCGCCTCTAATATAGTCCCATAATGCACCATGTGGGTCCTAGAATTAACCTGTGGTGTGACTGCCTCTCTCGGAAATGTGTGCAGCATATTTCATATTTAACAATGGGATTTTTAGCGGTGCCGGCGTCCTGCACTGAGTGAAGCTATGTGGGAAGCCCAGCGCTGGGACTTAGGCCTTTTACGTGGGTGGATGTGATTGATGTTGGGATTTCAATGCTTCTATCACCCGCGAGATCGTCTTTCACAAGTCTTTTGTTCCTCTCCATTCTGATAATTTTGAGCAGACTGTAATATTCCTAATTAAAGTTTGTCTTATCTCCTGCAAATCTTTCACTATTTTGAATATATATTGAATATTCAATTATTACAATTGTTAATGAAATGTGAATATTCAAAATCAGATTTACACATTGGGCCATAATAGACGCAAATTATCTTCTGTGTCAGGGCTGCTCCTCAAAAAATTATATTTGAAAGCTCTAACGTTGTACTGTACAAACTCTAGGATTTTCCAGACTTCAGATACAATGGGGCTTCAAGGAGACATAAGCATTTGCACTATTGATGTCCACCACTAGGTTTGTTTTATCAGGGCTGGCCTTATGTTAGATGATGCCCTGTTCAGTGCCTTCTGTTGGTGCCCCCCCCCAATGATGTGCACATACCATATAGAGTATAAATATGAGCGCCATACATTAACAGTGTCATAATTTGGCCAAATAACACTTTAATACAGCTGCCTAAAATAACAAGGCTCATCAGTACCATGCACTGCAAAAAATAATGCTGTACCGAGCCTAAGTGGCAGTGCCAAACAATGTCTATACCACCACACAGTTCTGAAAGAATGCCAACATAAAGTAACCTAATAACAGCTGCATACATAAAGTAACAGCACTATGCAGCACTATACAGCACTATACAATTAATGTTATGATTTAGGGCGGTCACAGGGCTCGTGTTCCAGGCCATCTGTGCCACCCCCTTCAGCAGAAGCACCCAGTGAAACCGCATACATGGCATACCCCAAAGGCCGGCCCTAAGGCTTATAATGTAGCACCTCCTCCTGTTCTCGAGTACCACCGCCCGGGCCAGTAAGACAGTAGCTGAAGATCTCAGTGGAGAGCTGTACGCTGCCGGTCCTATGATTTTGATCCAATATGTATCCAGGGGTCATGTACATGTAGAATCTGGTGTGGATCCTCCAATTTGCAACAGACTTGGGTCAAGCTAAACCCAAGAGTCTAGTTTAAGGAAATCCTCAGTCTTCACCCTTTAACCCTTCTAAATAGATCTGGACTTCACTGCAAGGATTTTCCAGGTTGCAACCCCAGGAGTAGTCGCCATTAGCAAGAACTGACCAGCCATGACAAGACATGGGACAAAGACAGCGGGCAAGGAATGTAGTCAGACAAGTGGAGGCCAGGTGTGAAGAACAGTTGTGAATAGTCAACTAGGGGTCTGGGATGGCAGCGTGCAATCGTGGTTAGTAGAAAGGCAGAGGTCAGTACAATGGTACTCAGTAGATGGGCAGGCAGCGGCCAAAATATGGAAGTCAATAATGTAATATTAGATATAAGTACGCTGTGGGATACACTAGAAATACTAAGGAACCAAATATACCACGGAGAGCTGGGTGGTTTGATGTGCTCTGGCCCTTCAAGGGAGGTGGAGAACAGCGGTGGGAGAGACTGCTTGCTGGCAGGTTGGACTGGAGGAGCAGATTGGATTTCTGAAATTCCAAAACGCGTCGTAGATGCGAAATGCTTCTTTACCTCCGTAATATGGCATCCATTTTTTTCTTTCAGACCTAGAGGCACACAGTATAGGCCTATGGCAGGATGGTATTTTTTGGCTATTGCGTGAGGTCTTAGGAACTGCTTGGTATGACGTATGTTACCCGCCTTCTGCTATCTCATTGCCAGCAAAAACTTCATCAACTTAGTTCTCTCTGTGTTTGTGGTCAATCTAGTATATCATTCATTTGCATTCCATAACAACTTTGTGTAATAAGAGGAATTTCGGCGCGACTTGTTAGCAAATGACTTTCTTGATAATGTGCAGTTACTGAGTATACTTTGTGCCAGGTAAATTACATCAAGTGCACACACCGCGCTACAGTATATAAACCCACACTGACTCTGTAATGCAGGTTTAAAGTGTTAGCAAAGTAATCGCAGACCAGCACTTGGAACAAAAGTCATTTATTTTCAGCATGCTGTTCCGAAAAAACAAGGAAAATATATGCTTTACCAAACAAAACCCATTCTTCAAGCAAATCCTGGATTGACTCCAAAGCAAAGGTGGAGGAAATTTTGCTTGTCAATAGCACATAGATTTTTTAATAGCGGAACACCAATAAACAAGGTTTCTTTAAATTAAAAGTTCTCCGCTGTAAATGTTTTTTTTTAGAGTATTGTAAAATCCAATTTTCTTCTTCACTCTTGCTTACAAGACAAATAATATAATAATTTACTCATTAAAGGAACACTCGGTGTAAATCTTATGCACTGTTATACCTGCGCCACTGCCTGAGGGGGCGGGGCATGACACAGGGATAGAAGCAGCAAAGAGGGAATGCCTGTGTCATGCTCCACCCCCTCAGTGTCTGGCAGAACTGATATACTGTGTAATATCTAGTACAGAGTGTTCAAATTGAGCATTATGTTGAATAATTTTGGCCATTAGCATCTAAAATACTATGTGTACAGCATTGATGGACAATTTGTCTAATCATTTTTTAATTTGCGTGATATTTTTTTCCTATTCTATGGAATTTTGTAATTTTATAAAAACGTTTGACTGCTTGGTCGCATGCCTCCTACTTTCAATCATATATGTATGACCAGCTCAAGTGATCGACAATGCCGTTTTCTACCTACGGTGGGACTACCTGTGACTTGAAGTGAATGTATCGCCTATATATATTTTTTTCCTAGTTAGAACCAGATAGTGAAACATAATTTTTTTTCTTATCTGTTTTTATTTTCATATTATAGATTTTGTTATTCTATTTTCTGTACATGACTATGGGGCAGCCATCTTGCCTGAGCTTCTGTTAACAGCTTTTAGAGATGTACTTTATAGCAGCCACATGGACCATAGGAACCTGGGAATATGAGGGTTCCCATTGACTTTCATTTGGAGAGAGTAGTGGGCATGCTCTGTGACCTGTGCAAAGGTCATTGCACAGGGAGGGAGAGGAGGGGAGCTGTGTCCATCACCTATTATCAATGGTGGATCCTGTGGTATCTGTATAGTGGTGTTACCTGTCATTGTAATCCTACCAGTGATGATAATGAGATGACTGCTGAGAAATGATCTCTACAGAATCGGAAGGGTCAGTCTATTGTAAGGCTTAGTGGCCAAAATGAAAACTGCAAGATTTGGATTATTTTGTAATATAGATAATGACATAGAAAAAAAATTCACCAAAAATTCTTAAAAAATATGTTTAACTTAAAAATTTGATTTAAATAAAAGGTCATTTTCCTTTACATTACCTTTACAGTGATGGCATATTGCTATGATATGCCATCACTTTGCGACCAGTGGGGGTCCTGGCAGTTGGACCTCCGCCGAAACTCAAATTGGAGGGGCCACAGTGTTGCATACCCTTCTCGTTTTTACCTGCACAGCGGCGCTCCCAGCCACCGGCTGAGCATGTAACTGCAACACAACTCTGTTCAAGTAAATGGGGCCGTGCTGCTGTGCAGGGAAAACTGAGAAGGGTACACATGGCTAAATCAGTGCTGTAACCCCTTCATTCTCAGGATCAGTGGAGGTCCCGGCAGTCGGACCCCAACCAATCACAATGTGATGGCATATTCCAACAATATGTCATCACTTATAAGCATCTCCTATAGGGCAAGACATCCTGCTTCTATGCGAGAATAGCTCCAAAATAGCAAATCCATTGGGGCATGCCACAAAACTGGAGGCATAGGAGTCTATTGGTGCTGTATTATGGCTCCGAACAACTTGGAGGTTGTACCAAACCATAATATGCTATTGTGCATGAGGACTAAGGCTTCACTTTCATTTTAGGGACTGTATTGTGACTGTAACACCTGAACCCCATGTGGTTTACCAAGGGGTAACTAGAGGGTGCGAGGTCCCATGTCATACTTTTGATTGAGCTTACCCCAGCATGAAATCCCTCACATGTACCCCCCCCCCTCTTCGAGTATGGAACTCAACATCAGACCCCAGATGAGACATAACGTGGAAAAAAAAAAGGATTCACTCATCACCCGTGGCTCTATTTTAGGGCCCATCCCTGTCTGATGCTGGACTTTATGTGCTGCGTCGCATGCAACGTCCTGATGCTGCACGATGTCAGGACCCTTTAAGTGCAACGGCACAAACCATCTGTGTTGGGGCCTGATGTGGCAGCCTGCGGAAAACCGGGACCGGCCCCCGGCAGGTGCTGATCCCGGCTGTCGCACCCCCTGTGACCGGAATCATTACATAACTAGGTTCTCCTGAACCGAAATTAAACCACCATTAGGTTCTAGAGTTTGATTCAGTAGATCCATATGAGGTTCGATTGTCGCACCTGCAATACAGACCCTAAAATGTGTCTCTATTAGGATATGTTCACACGGCTTATTTTCGCCTCCAAACATCTGCCCATTGATTTCAGTGGGAAAACAGCGTTCTGTTCCGACAGGCCGCCGTGAAAAAGAAGTGCATGTCACTTCTTCAGCCGTTTTTGGAGCCGTTTTTCATAGACTCTATAGAAAAACAGCTCCAAAAACGTCCGTAAAAAAACGCAGCGAAAATCGCTAGTGGCTTAAAAAACTTCTGAAAATCGTGAGCTGTTTTCTCTTGAAAACAGCTCCGTATTTTCAGACGTTTTTGATTCTGTGTGTGCACATACCCTTAGTCCCTGTTCACATGGAGTTTTTTTGACACGTTTTTTGACATGGAAACTGCGTCGGAAAACGCGCCAAAAAACATCAGAAAATGCCTCCCATTGATTTCAATGGGAGGCGGAGACGCTTTTTTCCCGCGAGCGGAAAAACCGTCTCGCGGCAAAAGGGAGCGACATGACCTATCTTGAGGCGGTTTCCGCCTCCAAAACCCCATTTCAATCAATGGGAGACGGAAATAAAACGCCTCGCGTTTTTGTCAAACCACTCTGCAAAAACCGCCTGGAGCAGATTTTACAGGCGGAATTTTCCGCCTGCAGAAAACTCTGTGTGAACAGGGCCTTATGCCGTCGGATTCAGGCTAAATTGGTGTTTGGTGATTTGATAAACTGAACCATCATTACAGACTGGGACCCGATCTGGGACAACGAAAATAAATATTAATGGTTGTGAACATACTGACAGACATGAAAAATAATACTGTGCGGCTGCTTCTATCTGCAGAGTGATTAGTGATGGTGATAAATGCATCTGATATAATATACAAGAAATATAATATTCTGCAGGTATTCAGATATGCAGGATCGGAAGTGACACTAATGATATAGATACTAGCAATGCATTACTGTACAGTACAAGTGATACTGAGGCATCTCAAAGGAGACTTTGAATCCGTCAGGTCCGCAGGACTGACGGTTCAGTGTCAGCGGGTCCTGTGAGTGTCACACACACAGGGTCGAGCTGTTACCGATCACTTCTAACTTCACAACTTAGATGTGATCGATAACTGGTAGATCCTGCATGTCAGAGACTCGCAGGACACACTGACACTGAACCCGTCAGTGCCGCTGACCTGACGGATTTAGGTCTCAGCGCAATATACAACTGCTCTGTAAACAGGATACAAAGCAGCTGTATCCCAAAAATTCAAAATAATATTTAATTAAAAGTATTTACAAAGTTGCGCCAAACATAGTGATATATATATATATACATATAGATATATATATATATGTATATATATATATATATGTATATATATGTCTATTTCAAAGGTGTACATAGCCTTTGAAGGGGATTCCGACCCCTAACAATAAGCCTTACCATGATGTTCCAGGTACAAAACTTGAAGCTCCTGGTTCCCAATACCAAAATCTTGCACAGGCTCCCCACCTATCATGTGCCATTTATAATACTAATGACTTCGTATATAGCAGAGGAGCCTTGGGCCATCGCAGGCACCAGGGCTCGGATGCGACTGCTACCTTTGCATCCCCATACGCCCCTAACCTGCTCCATATGAATAAAAATATACTTACCATTAAAATTCTGCCACTGGTGCCGCGGTCACCTGCACCAAGATAATGTGTAGTACATGGGGACTCTATTTTGACTATGCCCAATTTATACCCGTAAAACTATGGGAAGATACGTTTTATGTATGGCTCAGATGGGTGACAATAGGATTCCCATTTCACAGCAACACAACTCAATTCTTGTCAAACGTGGAGACCAAAGGCAGAGAAAAGAGAGAGACGTCAAAAGTTTTTTTTTAGGGCTTGTCCACATGTAACGGAATTGCTGCAGATTTTCTGTCCGGAATGGCAGACGGAGAATAGGCAGCGGAATACAGTAGCAGCGGAGTGTGGTAACAAATGTCATTCACACGCTGAGGAAAAACTCTGTCCAGAAATTCACCTACGGTGCGTAATTTTAGTACCGCTGCATGGCAATTATTGCTGCGGAAAGTGGACTGATTTCCTGCGCTTTTCTGATGTTCTGCGTAATGTGCTGTGGAAACATTGTGGAATTTCTTTACAGGGGCGGAAATGACATCACAGGAAGAAAAAATACCACCATCGCACAGCCCTTGAAAAAAACGCAACAAAAAACTGCGGATTGTCTGCTAGTAGATGCGCAAATTCTGCGGAAATTTTCAGCAGAAAATCTGTGACATGTGGACAAGCCCTTATTATATAAAAAAAATAAAAAAATGGAAGTGTCAGAAGGGCTATTGGACCCTCTAAGGCACCCGAGTGAGCCTGCAAAGTTTAAAGTTACACCAGTGCTATGGATGCAACCATTGTGGCATGTCGGAGGCAGCCATAGTGCCCTTGTGTGGTCAACATGAGATATGAAATGCCAAGATCAGTGCATTACTTGACATCATAGTTTCTATATACTCGGAGCGGGACCGCAGGGTTATTCAGTGCATGACTGTGTCCCCCAATATTACTGCCCACATATAACCCCAAGATGAGATTGGCTTCTCACCACAGTCCCATCAAGGCTGATGATTCAGTTGCTCTGTAGCGCATGAGCCAGGCACCAGCGCTCCTTTCCTTAAAATCAATCCATTTCAATGGTCTTTCAGCTGTAATTAATGTTCCCTGTATAATTAGATTGATTTTTTATGTACTGTGCAAGAGGAAGAGAATTTATGGACTAAATGCAGCGGGACAGATGCTGAGAATGCAAAGCTGGAGAGAACGAATATTCTGTGAGGGTGCATGGCGGGGACAGAGGGACGGTCCTATGGGCTCTGATGCGGTTGTCTGCTTCTGGCATCTTCTCTTCATGCTATTTCTATGATGGCTTTTCCGTAAGCAATGCCTATTAGATGGCTAGTTCTGGGGGCAAAATATTTTATGTTATGGTTCTAGCTTATTAATCCAGTGCTGGTGATTTGTAATGTCAACAAACTATGATGCGGATCTGTACAGATGAAGCAGAGCTGAGTTTGTCAGATGTAAGAAACTGACCTTGTCAGCTCATCTTGATGTTCCACTTTATTTTTTGTGATTTTACATGGGACTGCTGGTAAAACTAGTTATCACAAGCACGAAAAATGCAGCCACAAAACACTAAATGACAGTTATGGGGTTCAGCTCTGCTACATCTACATGTAATATAAATTATTTAATATAATTTGTATTTGTGTTATTGTAGTGTACAAGTGAGAGGCCCCATGCACACGACCGAGCCTGTAATTACGGTCTGTAAATTAAAAAAATAGGACATGTCCTATTTTTTACGGAAGGTTTCTATGGCATGGACACCTTCCCGTAAGTATACGGGGAGAGTCCGTCAGCCATAGAAATGAATGGGTCCATAATTAACGACAGTAATGGATAAAATCTATGGTCATGTGCATGGGGCCGAAGTCTTATGGTTTATACCAGAGAGTCATTGATTATGACAGCAAAAGTTATAGTATGTATATCACTCCGTGGCATTGGTGCTATTGCTATCTATATACAATGTTTCTCTAGATCTCTAATTTCAAATTAAATCGAAGACTAACTCCTATTGGTCAATCAAACAGAGTATCTGCAAGTGCCTGAAACAAAATATCTCGCGAAAATTTACCAAGAAAACAGGTGTTTATCTCCTAGGGTTGGAGCTTAACTAAGGAGGAGGATCTTGGCTTTCCTGGACTCGTATTGCAAATATGCAGAGGGGAAGCTTTCTGCTGCAGCAAGCTGCCTCACAACCAAAGACTGGAAGTAATGAAGGACTGTGAGGAGTTGGAGATAAAATAGATGCCAGGAAGCTTGGTTGTTTTTATTTTCTACAGGATCAAAAAGAGCAAGATATGATACAGGAGCTTAGTTAGTCCATGCTAGGCCCCATGCCATATTTTAAATTCCCCCCATTCTGAGCAAGGACCCCCAAATGAGACTGCAGACTGCAGACTACAGCGCATACAGTACAAGGTCCTGACTTGGGCAGGGTCAAGACTTTATGTGTGACATGGCACAGATCTTGTGTGCCGAGCTTCGTGGCAGGGTGGTCTTTGGGGATCCAGTCACGGTCCCACCCCCCTGCGACCGCAATCTTTACGCCACGGATATCATAACAAGTTTACTTATTCTGTTATTTTGTTTTTTTTTTTATATATAAAATGCACTTATAAATAGTAAAGACCAATTAAGATTATGGTTTAGATTAGGCCTACTAGGGCAACATTCAGGCAGTAGTTTCGCTGGGACAATTGGGGTATATCATTTCTACCGTAAACCGTATATATACCGCATATGAATATAATTAGGCCATATTTATGACTGTTGAATGGGGACATTTACTAAAAAAAAAAAATATATATTATATTGAGGGTATTTAGAATACCTAGAATGACTAATTCTTACAGTGCTTCTGTTTTGGCCTGCACATATATGTTCTTCTCGCCCCACAAAGCTGCCGTCTCTAGGTATAAATCCTCAAATAGACCTTTATAGGTAAGAATTGCTGAACAGTCCCTCCCTCCTGCGTGACATTTTAATGATGAAGAAATTGAGAATGCTTTCCTCATATAGTCTGTCCTTTGTAATATTCTAAACGAACTCAATCCCTGCTGAAACTCACGCTTCATTAAACTCACGTCAACCTGCAGAAACAGAGTTTGGGCGGAATAATAGAAATCAACCTTTTGCCTCGTAACGTGCGTGCAAATGTCCCATAGACTTAGAGCTCTGCGAAACTTAATTAGTGGAACAAGACCGTAAAACCACCATTTAAAGGTCTGATAGCACGAAGGACATGTAGGACTTAAGTTATTGCAGGTGGGCAGTATTAGGCTTGATTAATTCCTAGACTATCCTGATTTCAAAAGAAGGGTATTCAGAAAAACCACATGATATGACTCATCGGGTGATAATAATTCTGAAAATCGTTGTCAATCTAAAGACTTAAATTTGGAAAAATGCTCCATCAAACGTTTGTTTTGAAACATAGGAACCTATTAACTGATTAGGCTTTATTGACGTTACTGCAAGGAACTACATTGAGGAGATGGACTTTAAAGGACAACCCCTTCTTTAACTGAGGACCTGAGGGGTACGGCAGCTGAAATCCCTGGCGATCACTTTTACATTTCTGCGCATTTATCGGTTAGCGGCCGCTACAGGAGAATTAGGGTATTGCAAGGTGCCTATTCAAATAAATAGACAACCATGTAATACATGAGTCCTTCAGAGCTGGAATTACTGTTTTAAGCAGTTCTCCACTCTGGCTAATAGGGGGTCCTTAATTTATGGTTGATGTTCATATGCCCTAATATTTCCTAAAGACAGGGTTTGTCTTCTTGGACAGAAGTTCCTGGAACTTGCTTACTTGCCTCAGGCCAGATCCTCTCTTCCTCTCTCAGATTTAGGCTGTCCATGGCCCCATAGCAGCTGCACCTTTGTGTGGTTAAAAAGTAATTCTCAATAGTCATGAAGACTGTGTCCAAAATCAGAAAAGGATGATTCCGGATAGTGGTAAGACTGAGAGTGTTCCTTCTCTTGGAGCACAGTTGTAGGTAACGAAGGGTTATATGGAACATATTGTATATGGATTCACCATGGCTGGTCTTCCATGTAACATTGGCATCCTGGACCCTCCACCGTTCCTTTAATTTCTAGTGATAGATCCGTTCTTTCCTATATGTTTTTCTCTTTCCATTAGCGTAGATTAGACACTTGACCTTATGTACCCATCCGGAGATTTACAACACGCTATAGATATAAATGGACCTATCCGACAAGGAAACTTGGCAATGGGGAGGAAGAGCCTAAAACTGCAATGCAGTTGGAGAAAAGGAAAATGAAGGAAGTATTTCTGGGCCATATAATAGAAGGTGAAGATTCTAGCTACAAGTGTAGACATTAACTTAATATCAGTCCAGGGCCATCCGCCCAAATGTGAAAGATTTAAGATGTTGGATGCAAAACTGACAATTTAATGGAATAGAAAGATGACACGGTTTTTAAAATTGAGCAAGATTGACTTTTCCATAAGACATCCTAATAGCAGAAATGGGTGAGGAAGGGCCAATAACAATCTAACCAGCCTAAGATAAGAGAAGTAATTGTGAAGACAGGATGGCTGATTATACTTGCTGCAGGATTTCAACTTTTTCTATGTTTCTAAGAGCGTGAGTGATTTTCAGGGATCTTTTGAAAGTCAAAAGTCCAAAAATAAGGAAAATGTATTTATACACATTATTATTCATATATAAACCACAATTTTGTGCTAATTATCTTTTTTATAAAAAAAAAAATTAGTACTTTTTAGAGCTCCATTTTTCTGATACAGAGAGGCAGTTCATTTACAGGGAGAGACAGAGAGGCAGTACTATCTCTACCTACATAATTTACAGCAAGAGCCTGGAAGGCAGTACTATCTGTGCCTACATCATTTACAGGGAGAGACAGAAAGGTAGTGCTATCTGTACCTACATAATTTACAGCAAGAGACACAAAAGCAGCACTATCTGTGCCTACATCATTAAGGGCTGTTCACATCTGCGTTGGAGACTCCGTTAGGGGACTCCATCGTAGATCCGGAAGAACTTATCGGAAACAATAGCGCATCATGCTACACTTCTGTTTCCAGTAATATGATGGACACCCCAACGGAACACAGGAAAGCCAATGGGTTGCGTCGCCCGCCGGTGGTGTCCGGTTTTCCCTTGTTCTGCTCCTATGAAGGAGCAGAAGAACGGAATGACCTGACGCAGATGTGAACAGGATCTTACAGAGAGAAACAGGGAAGCAGTACTATATGTCCCTACACCATTTATGGGGAGGAAGAGACAGGGATCTGTACCTACATAATTAACAGGGAGAGTGAGACAGGGAGGCAGTGTTATCTGTACCTACTTCATTTACAGGGACAAGAAGGCAGTACTATCTTTACAATACTTTCCAACTTTTTAGACTGTCAATGAGGTACAGTACATTTATGGTTCATTGTGTGAAAAATCCTTTTTTTTCATGCATATCTATGAGCTTGAATAGTTTTACATTTAAATATTAGCACAAAAATCATCTACATATAGACATTTATAAAGTCTAAATGGCACCAAATGATAAAATAATATACAGGTTGTGAGCAATATAGTAAGTTCATTAATGCAAATCAATATTGCAGGTCAAAAAGAGAGTAATTTAAGGCAAAAACAGGGATAGAGGGACTTGAGTCAAAAGTAGAGACTGTGCCTCCAAATAAGGGACACTTGGGAGGTATGTCTGTACTTACATTATTTACAGGGAGAGATGGGGGTAGTGCTATTAGAGCCTGAATCATTGACAGGGAGGCAGTACTATCTGTGCCTACATCATTTACCACAGAGACAGAGAGGCAGTGATATCTGTGCCTACATCCTTTACATGCAGAGACCAAGAGGAAGTGCTATTTGTACCTATGTCATTGACAGGGAGGCAGTACTGTTTGTGCATTTTATTTTTACATTAAAATCAGTTTATTTGGGGTTAGGGGGTGCAAGACCTCAGATCATTTTCGTACTGGGAAAGGGGCTGTCCAAACAGGTGCAATGCAGTTGGGCGGTTGTGGCGTTGTTCTCATGTCCTGAAACATCAAGGGGTAGACAACCGAAACCACAGGCCATACTGCTACCAGGGCCCCAGGTGATGTATATTGCTGTGTAGTCCCAACCTAAATGTTTATAATACATTAGTAGCGCAAAAACTATTTCATAAATCATGGAAAATAACATTTACAATGTACTTGATCTGTCTGACATGTCCTGCGTTGAAAAGATTATGGTGACAAGTCAAAATATTGCTTCATCGTGGCGTCTGGCTGTGCATTAATACTGAGAATTAGTTACTGAGCTTAAACTTGATGATAGTCCTGCTCTGGGGGCGAGGACTTGACAGGTCCCAACAGCATCTGGTCGTCATCAATTTTATTTTGTAATACCCAGTGAACAGCTTTAAACTAAGCACAAATTATAGCTTATAACCTACAGTATATGCTTAGAGGGAGGACTAAAATTCTCGTTTCCTGGCAAAAAATGCATTTAATTTTTTTTTTAAAAATAAACATTATGAAGCAAATGAGAATAAGAGTGGGAACACACTGGGCGTAAACACTGCAGATTTTCTGCAATGAATTTCATTGTGGAAAATCCGCAGCGTATCACAGCAGCAGCAGTCGGGGTGAGATTTGAAAAAAATATCATCCACACACGGCGGAAAAAAACAGCCGAATAAACGTTCATAAATTGCCTTGTGGTGTTGTTTTGGTGCGGAAACGCTGCTCTTCTGTTGCGGGTTTTCCCCATTGAATTTGATGGGAGGTAAAACCCACAACAAAGAGGTATGTGTCGCAACTTTTGGGGCAGAAACGCTGCAATTCCGTCGCAAAAAACATGAATGAAAGAAAATCACTTTTTTTTCAGTTAAAATGAATAAAAAAGTTTATACTTACCCCCTGTTGTAGTCGCAGCGACGCAACCCTTTGTTCTGAGCATAGCCCGGCCTTCTGGGATGATGCTTCATCCCAAGTGACAGTAACAGCTGTCACATGGACTTTAGCGTCTTCCCAGGAGGCCAATTTCAGAAGAAAGGCATGTGTCGCCATGTTTTTTTTGGTATTTTTGCAGCCGGAAAAACTTTTCAGACGGAATTCCCTTGGCATCCAGGACGTACAGTGGAGGAAATAAGTATTTGATTCCTTGCTGATTTTGTAAGTTTGCTCACTGTCAAAGTCATGAACAGTCTAGAATTTTTAGGCTAGGTTAATTTTACCAGTGAGAGATGGATTATATAAAAAAAAAAAAAGAAAATCACATAGTCAAAATTATATATATTTATTTGCATTGTGCACAGAGAAATAAGTATTTGATCCCCTACCAACCATTAAGAGTTCAGCCTCCTCCAGACCAGTTACATGCTCCAAATCAACTTGGTGCCTGCATTAAAGACAGCTGTCTTACATGGTCACCTGTATAAAAGATTCCTGTCCACAGACTCAATTAATCAGTCTGACTCTAACATCTACAACATGGGCAAGACCAAAGAGCTTTCTAAGGATGTCAGGGACAAGATCATAGACCTGCACAAGGCTGGAATGGGCTACAAAACCATAAGTAAGATGCTGGGTGAGAAGGAGACAACTGTTGGTGCAATAGTAAGAAAATGGAAGACATACAAAATGACTGTCAATTGACATCGATCTGGGGCTCCATGCAAAATCTCACCTCGTGGGGTATCCTTGATCCTGAGGAAGGTGAGAGCTCAGCCGAAAACTACACGGGGGGGAACTTGTTAATGAGCTCAAGGCAGCTGGGACTACAGTCACCAAGAAAACCATTGGTAACACATTACGCCGTAATGGATTAAAATCCTGCAGTGCCCGCAAGGTCCCCATGCTCAATAAGGCACATGTACAGGCCCGTCTGAAGTTTGCAAATGAACATCTGGATGATTCTGAGAGTGATTGGGAGAAGGTGCTGTGGTCAGATGAGACTAAAATTGAGCTCTTTGGCATTAACTCAACTCGCCGTGTTTGGAGGAAGAGAAATGCTGCCTATGACCCAAAGAACACCGTCCCCACTGTCAAGCATGGCGGTGGAAACATTATGTTTTGGGGGTGTTTCTCTGCTAAGGGCACAGGACTACTTCACCGCATCAATGGGAGAATGGATGGAGCCATGTACCGTCAAATCCTGAGTGACAACCTCCTTCCCTCCACCAGGACATTAAAAATGGCTCGTGGCTGGGTCTTCCAGCATGACAATGACCCGAAACATACAGCCAAGGCAACAAAGGAGTGGCTCAAAAAGAAGCTGTAATGGCAGGAAGGAGGTGAAGGGAACAAGTGAGCCCTAATCTACCCACCGCCCTGTCCCTGCCTACTTGCAACGACCCGCCCTAGGCGACGGGGTACAACTTGGCGGCGGTCCCTACGCTGTCTAAGTGCAAGGGAGTACAAACAGGGAACACGCAAGGGAATACAGTAGCCCACGGAACGCCGCGAGGAAACGGAGCGGTGAATGAGCCAGTCAGGATCAGGAAGTAGTGGAGTATACAAACGGGAGCACGGAGCAGAAGCAAGCCAGGGGCAGAGCAACGCAGGATAAATGGAACTGAAGCAAGGCAGAAGCACGGCAGAAGCAGGCTGGAGCAAGGCAGCAGTGGGGCCAGGAATCCAAGAAGAATAACAAGCAAGGAGGAAGAGAAAACGGCAGGTATAAATGGACAGGGGGCGGAGCTAACTCTGACTGACCAGGCCGCGATAGGCTCTCCCACTCCTGAGCCTGCCACCCTGATTGGTGGGAGCAGGTGTCAGTCTCAGAGGTCTGGCCTCAGGTGTCGACTGATTAATCCTGGGAGTATACCCAGACGTAGTGCCTGGCAGATCCTTTACAGAAGCACATTAAGGTCATGGAGTGGCCTAGCCAGTCTCCAGACCTTAATCCCATCGAAAACTTATGGAGGGAGCTGAAGATCCAAGTTGCCAAGCGACAGCCTCGAAATCTTAATGATTTACAGATGATCTGCAAAGAGGAGTGGGCCAAAATTCCATTTAACATGTGTGCAAACCTCATCATCAACTACTAAAAACGTCTGACTGCTGTGCTTGCCAACAAGGGTTTTGCCACCAAGTATTAAGTCTTGTTTGCCAAAGGGATCAAATACTTATTTCTCTGTGCACAATGCAAATAAATATATATAATTTTGACAATGTGATTTTCTGTTTTTTTTTTTAATATAATCTATCTCTCACTGGTAAAATTAACCTAGCCTAAAAATTCTGTCTTTGACAGTGGGCAAACTTACAAAATCAGCAAGGGATCAAATACTTATTTCCTTCACTGTATATGCTGTTTACATTTGTCCTTTGTGATCGTACACTAAGGATGCCTCATGGCTGACACCAGAGGCATAACTTAAAGATCCTTGGCCCCAATTCAAAATCTGTGACAGGCCCCCCACCGACCCTGTGCTATTATAATACTGGTGTCTTCTTATGTGGAATAGGGGCTTTTTGGCCCGCTTAGGCACCAGTACCCTGGTGTCACTGCTTCCTCAGCATCCCCTATTAGGGCGGGTTCACACGTGGCGGAATTTCACTTAAATTCCGCTGCGGACACTCCGCAGCGTTAATCCGCAGCGGAGCCGTTTGTCCATTGACTTCCACTTTAATTTAGCAGTGTTCATTTAGACGATGCGTAAAATTCCGCTGCGGAGCATAGGCTGCGGAGCGGAATTTGGTGTCCGTAGCATGCTCTGTCTGTTGCGGAGCAGTGGCGGACTCATGGCGGAATTTCTCCATTGACTTCAATGGAGATTCTAATTTCCGCAATGAAGTCCGCAGCTGTCATGCACATGTTATGTGTGCTGCGGATGCGTCTTGCTTTTTTGACAGGACATTTCTTCATTCTGGCTGGACCTATGTATTTCTAGGTCTACAGCCAGACTGAGGAAGTCAATGGGGCTCCCGTAATTACGGGAGCGTTGCTAGGAGACGTCTGTAAATAGTCACTGTCCATGGTGCTGAAAGAGTTAAGCGATCGGCAGTAACTGTTTCTGCACCCGGGACAGTGACTACCGATCCCAATATACAGCAACCTGTAAAAAAATATAAGTTCATACTTACCGAGAACTCCCTGCTTCTGTCTCCAGTCCGGCCTCCCAGGATGACGTTTCAGTCTAAGTGACGGCTGCAGCCAATCACAGGCCAAGCACAGGCTGCAGCGGTCACATGGACTGGCGCGTCATCCAGGGAGGTCGGGCTGGATGCCGAAAGAGGGACGCGTCACCAAGACAACGGCCGGTAAGTATGAAATTCGATTACTTTCACTAGGGAAAGTGCTGTCCCTTCTCTCTATCCTGCACTGAATAGGGAGAAGGGAAGCACTTTTCCCGCAGTCCGCAGCAGCTAGTCCGCATCAATTTTCTGCACATTTTGGGCAGATCCGCAGCCGTAATCCGCAACCCGGATTAGGTGCGGCATTGATGCGGACAGTTGCGGAGGAAATCCGCCACGTGTGAACATGCCCTTACTACCCCCCCCTGCACTGATGCCATTTCTAACAATTTTTTTTATGAGGGTGGCAGACCAGTTTATCCCCTCCTCGTGGCATGTGATACCGGTGACATCACCACAGTTATTAAAGTGTCATCACCGCATACGGAATTACTTTATTTTTTTATTAGGACACTTTTCAAACATTGAAGTAATTTAATCTTCCCTCATAACACTTGACTCCCAAAATAGTGCAGCATGACAAGCCCGGCCCTATTCCATATGGGAACACTTCCAAAACATCTAGGCCCTCCCCTTTCTATGCAAATTGTCATAAGCTTCACCTCTTCGAGGTTACCGCAGTTCAGTGCAAAAAAGGGGACTGTTAGGACGTATGATTCTATTGTGAACTAACACATATGTTAAAACCTTACTTATGCCATAGTGTCCACTGCTTTGCATGTCCCTTTAACCCATAAATCTCTGCTAGATACATAACTCAAATAGTGCCTTGAATTTGTGCAGATTTAATATGGATTGAAAAAAACAAGTCATTGCAATCACCAGCTGAATGCTGAAAGAGATGGGATCCATGACTTAATGACTGCACACAGTCTCTAGTACAATTGCAAAAACTCATAAATATTTATCTGCACTGCGGTTCCTTAGAATCATTCAATATGTTAGGTTCGGCTCCTGCATGATTTACACGCAGAGAAATTATATGTAAATGGCTGAAAGGGAAAGCTCATCCTGTCATTTAATATCAAATGGAAATCACTTGTGCCTTCAATCTACACACCTACTACTTATCTCTGTTTTATGGAGATACCAAAAAGGCAACTACCGATGGTGGGGTGCCAAAAATGGGCATAATTCCTCATGTTAGTTTGGTGGTTTCTGTAGATACTTTCTGGAACAGTGATGTACATTGAAGAGAGGGGGCCGTGTAATAAAAATCAAAATGGGCCCCCTAGTAGGGTCCTGGATTTTTCCAACTAGAACAGAAGGGCCTGATGTTATTTTCCTATCAACGCTTTTTCCATGCTCTTTGAGCTAATTCTGCATCCTCTTGTTTGCTAAGGCTGGCTTCCCATGGGTCGGATATGATACGCTGCATAAAGTACGCAGCGTATCCAACCTAGAACCTGTAGGGAATTCCGCCATAAAAGTCGCACCAAGTTGGTGCAGATTTTCGGGCGGAATCTTTGCTGCAGAAAGCAGTGGTTAAAAAAAAAAAAGGTAAGGGTATGTTCACACACTTAACAAAAAACGTCTGAAAATACAGAGCTGTTTTCAAGGGAAAACAGCTCCTGATTTTCAGCCGTTTTTTAGCAACTCGTGTTTTTCGCTGCGTTTTTTACGGAGGTTTTTGGAGCTGTTCTTCTATAGAGTCAATGAAAAACGGCTCAAGAAGTGACAAGCACTTCTTTTTCGCGGGTATTTTTTTATGCAGCGTAAAAAATGCCCCGTCAGAACAGAACACTGTATTTCCCATTGAAATCAATGGGCAGATGTTTGGAGGCATTTTGCTTCCAATTTTTCAGCCGAAAATAGCCCGTGTGAACATACCCTCATACTGAACCCTGGCCATTGTTATAGCATCGCGCCCCTCTGTTCTCCGTGCAGCTCGGCCTCTTGTGGTAACACTGCAGCCCATGTGACAGCTGCAACCTATAATTGGCTGCAGCAGTCACATGGGATATAACCAGTGGCGTAACTCCCACGGTAGCAGCTGTAGCGGCTGCTATGGGGCCCGCGGATTGAGGGGGCCTGTGCCTCCATCCGAAACGCCCCCCCATGTGGCACCGCTAGCAGTCGTTATGGCTGCTACAGCGGTAGCGCCGCTACTACGGGGCCCACGCCGCCGACCCTCCAACAAGTATGGGCCGGGCGACACAGGCCCTCTCATGCCTGTAGGCGTCGCTAGCTCTGGAGGGGGCCCCTGTGCTAGCGACAGCCAAATACATGCATTAGCGCTGAATGGCCGGGCATGTTACGTGCCTGACCATTCAGCACTTTACAATGACGCTGATTGGCTAGCGGCGCAATGATGTAAACGCGCCACTTCCATGCTTGAAAGGCGCTGATTGACGGGGCAAGTCATTCTGCCCCGCCAATCAGCGTCATTGGACGACGCTCGTTCAGCTCCAGCAGACCTGCTCAGAAGAGAGCAGATCTGCACTGCCAGTAGACAGCGCGGGAACGGGATCATGTGAGTATGTAAAGTTTTTTGTTTTTTTTTCTCATAAAACTGTGAGTGGCATTATCTATGGTAGGGGCTCTATCTACAGGGGGGTCATCTATATGTGGGGCACTATCTACAGGGTGGTCTATATGTGAGGCACTATATACAGGGGAAGCTATATGTGAGACACTATACAGGGGTGGGTTATATGTAGAGCACTATCTATAGGGGAGCTATTTTTTAGGGCACTTTCTATAGGGGTGGGCTATATGTGGGACACTATATAAAGGGGTGGGTTACCTGTGGGGCTCTAGAAACAGGGTGGCTATATGTAGGGCACTGTCTACAGAGGTGGGCTATACGTGGAGCACTACCTATAGGGGAAGCTATATGTAGGGCAGCACGGTGGCTCAGTGGTTAGCACTATTGCCTTGCAGCTCTGGAGTCCATATGTGGGCACTATCTACAGGGGCTGGATGTGGGACACTATCTACAGAGGCTCTATGTAGGTCACTATCTACAGAGGCTCTATGGGGGTCACTATCTACAGGGGGCACGGTGTGTGTGTGTGTGTGTGTCTGACAGTGTATGGTACTATTATAATCAGGGACACTGTGTATGGCGCTATTATAGTTAGGTGCAAGAGGTGTTGAGAATTTTTACTTTGTTTATAGGTGCAGAAATTTTTTCAAAGTGAGAAGCTGAAGACATCTGAGCTGAAAACTGCAGAAATGCAGAAATACATCATAGATGTCTGGACGAGAGGGAGAAGAAGAGAACTAGAATCTGAGACGTCACCGGTGAGTCACTTAATGTAAATGTTTATTCGGCCTCTAATCAGTACTGCAGTCACTGTATGATCTGCAGCGAGATGATGGGTGGTATGATTATGATATGATTTTTTTTGTGAAACAGCATCTCCCAGCATATCCTTACCATTGTTCGGGCCATGCTGGGAGCTGTAGTTTTACGCCGTACAAACCTATACAGCAGGGGTTGCACTAAATTGAGCTGTATTTGTTCTGGTGTTGTATATATGTACTGATCTTTGTTCTGATGCTGTATGTAAGTACTGAGCCTGGTTCTGGTGCTGTATATATGTATGAGATTGGTTTTGGTGCTGTGTATATATGTAATGAGTTTTGTTCTGGTGCTGTATATATGTACTGAGCTTGGCTCTGGGGATGTATTTATATACTGAGGTTGGTTCTGGTGCTGTATTTATGTACTGAGGTTTGTTCTGGTGCTGTATATATGTACTGAGCTAGGTTCTAGTGCTGTATTTATGTACTGAGGTTGGTTCTGGTGCTGTATTTATGTACTGAGGTTGATTCTGGTGCTGTATATATGTACTGAGCTTGGTTCTAGTGCTGTATTTATGTACTGAGGTTTGTTCTGGTGCTGTATTTATGTACTGAGGTTGATTCTGGTGCTGTATATATGTACTGAGCTTGGTTCTAGTGCTGTATTTATGTACTGAGGTTGGTTCTGGTGCTGTATTTATGTACTGAGCTTGGTTCTAGGGCTGTATATATGTACTGAGCTTTGTTCTGGTGCTGTATATATGTCAGAGCTTGGTTCTAGTGCTGTACTTATGTACTGAGCTTGGTTCTGGTGCTGTCTATATGTACTTAGCTTGGTTCTAGTGCTGTATTTATGTACTGATCTTTGTTGTGGTACTGTATTTATGTACTGAGCTTGGTTCTGGTGCTCTATATATGTACTTAGCTTGGTTCTGGATCTGTAGTTATATAGAATATATTTATAATAACAAAATTGCAGGGCAGATGCAATTGTTCTCAACTCATTGTATATTTAATGGGAATCTGTCAGGTAGTTTTAACCCCTTGAACCGCCACCATGCGGTAATACATGACCTGACAATATTTCCAAACATTCCCTTGTATGTTTTTTTCAGATGCAGCAAAATTCTTAAAATCCACTTTTAAAACGGCGCGCACTATATGCTAATTACTCATCAGAGGGTCATGGGGCAGTGCCGCTATCCTGAAGAGTCACATAGTCCTGCCTCCAAACCACCTTTCAATGTTTGAGTGACATCTCCCTGGCTGATACAACTTTCTCGAATGCGCCATTGCCTTGTGGCACTATAAACAAGGAAGGGGGCTGTGTGGCACTATACACAAGGGGGGGCTGTGTGGCACTATACACAAAGAGGGGCTGTGTGGCACTATACACAAGGGGGAGTTGTGTGGCACTATACACAAGGGGGAGCTGTGTGGCACTATACACAAGGGGGAGCTGTGTGGCAGTATACACAAGGGGGAGCTGTGTGGCAGTATACACAAGGGGGAGCTGTGTGGCAGTATACACAAGGGGGAGCTTTGTGGCACTATATACAAGGGGGAGGGCTGTGGCTCTATCTACAGGGGGCTGAGTGTGGCGCAATCTACAGGGGTCTGTGTGTGGCACTTTCTACTAAGGCGGGCTGTGCTGCACTTTCTACTAAGGGGAGCTGTGTGGCACTATATACAAGGGAGGGGGATTGTGTGGCAATATATACAAGGGAGGGGGGCTGTGTGGCACTATATACAGTGGGAGCTGTATAGCACTATATACAGTGGGGGCTTTATGGCAATATCTACAGGGGGCTGTATGGCACTATCTACAAGGGGGAGGTGGGGACGCTATCTACAAATGGGGTGTGACACTGTCTATAGGCGGGGCTATATAGCACTATCTACAGGGGGGCTGTATGGCACATTCTACAGGGGGCACTATTTATAAGGGGGGCTGCTTGTGGCACCCAGGGGGCCCCGGTCAAGAGTTTGCTATGGGGCCCACTCTTTCCTAGTTACACCCCTGGATATAACGTTATCCCAGGAGGCCGGCCTGATCGGAAAACAGAGGGACGTGTCTCTGTGAAACACCCAGGGGGTAGGTATTAATTTTTTTACTAATGTTGAACAAAAAAAAAAGGTTTGTGTTTTTTTTCTTTCAACTTTGCAATCAAGTTTTACCTCCCCATTGAATTCTATAGGAAAAACCCACATAAAAAGAGCAACGAATCTGCAGCATAGATTGACATGCTGCGGATTTAAAAAACGCACCACATGTCAATTTATGAACATTTTCGCTGCAGAAATTTTTCTGCAGCATGTGCACGAGATTTGTTCAAATCTGATCCAGATTGGTGCTACTATAAATGCTGCTGAATTTACGCACTAGAATTTCATTGCAGAAATTCTGCAGTGTTTACGCTACGTAGGCACCCAACTAACAATGCCCTAGAGAGAGGAGTCCAGCACAGGTTCTTGCCAAAGGGATGGGAACAAATGTCTGGGCCCCTTCTCTCCAAGAACCCCACAGCAGCCGCATTGTCTGCCTTCATGCTGGGTACGCCTCCGTTCCTGAATCAAGCAGCAGACTATCAGGCTATACTGCTGAGAGAACTCCATAAAAATTTTATATTCCGCTGACATCCATTTTACATACATCTATTGATTTCCGTACTGTAAAAGGACGTGTAATAGTTTCAGTGAATTCCTGATTTAATGGGATGAATCACTTGTCAAATGTTCAATTGTACTGACTGTGTTTTTATAGGATTTATACATTCAGTTCCTTGTATGGGGATTTCCTTCCGGGCCGCAGTCATTTATGACAATGTTACATGATTTTTTCCACCGCCTCTTTGATGTTAACCTTTATCGGAAGGATTTATTTTAAATAAATTGAATTGAACAATACTTAAGGAGCTACGCCATAGATTGCAGTTATTGATGCCGCATTGGTCACCGATGATAGAAATAATATTCATCCTGCAGTTTAGATGCCATTTTTCTTAACCTTCCTGTCACCTCGGTACTGTAGCACAGTTTCCAACATACTCCTGTCTTTTGGTGCCTTAACACACTGTTCATCCCGATCCTCCTGATTCATGAACAGAATGCCGATATAGACTGACATTACCAAAGACAGAACATGGAGGATGCAACTGTGTATCAGTGCAGATTTATATCCAATTGAGGGTCTGTTGAAGGCTTGTAAACAAACCTTCCATATTGTAATGATGATCATTAGTTGTGAGCCATGAAGCATCATCTCCGTTTTTCTTGAAAAGAGAAGGGAACTGCAGCACTCAATGCTTGATGAAGACCCGGATAGGGTTGAAACGTTGTAAGTGATGTTTTGGGGAATTAAAAGAAACCCTTTTCTACTGAAGTGCTGCGGTTTCCTTCTCTTTTTTGGATCAGTTTTATACCTTGGACCAGGGATATTAACTGCGGGTACCCCCCTGAAGTTGGGACACATATATATAGTTTGGTCTTGATGCTGGTTGTGCTGCTGACATATGTTTCTCCTCAGTTTTTCTTGGTCACATTGCTGATTTTCTGCGGGGAATATGACAATCAGCTGTAATCTGTGGGAGATCTCAACAGCAACTGTTTAATTTCCCAGCAGCGCCACCACAGGAGAAATGAAGTGTTACACACTTTCCATGGAAATCAATGGACTGTCCCTGTAATGCACTCAGGTGCTGGGTCCTCCAGTGCAAGAACTCAGAATTATATATAAGGTATCGGAAATTGGTTCTCTAAACCAGACAACCCATTTATTAAGTGGAATCTCTAGGGAAAATATTTGGACACCTTATTTGGTGGACCAAACTTTATTTCCGGTTAGATTAAGATTTGATTATGTTTTGAGCAGGTGGAGGGTTCATTGAGTTATAATTTCACCAACTAGGTGGAAGATGTGTACTGGTGTGTAAAAGGACCGGGGATGATGTCAGCACCATGCAGACCTGGGCAAATGTCAGTGCCCACTGGGCTTAAAGGTCCCAAGGCGATCTGGATATACAATCTCTACTCTTGTCAAGCTGAGCGTGGAGTAGGCAGGGGACACTTTGTAGCTCAAGAGCCCACATACACCTGCAGTTGGCCCTGAAAAACCGATTATAATGTGCCAAGTAGTTTATTAGGATATGTAATAGAATATTATACTGTGATCACAGCAAACAGAACAGAAATGGAACAGTTAAAAACATTGTTAACAGTAACACATACAGAAATTAAATGTTTCCTGGATGTTCTCTGTGCTCTTACAATTAAATGATCTATTGCAATAATTTAGCAGAACCAGGTTTCATAAAATTACCCATTGTGAGTAACCTACATTTAATTTTTCTCCAGACAGAATTCCAGCCATTTATTAAAAATTTAAACGGGCCAAAATAACTTTCCATAAACAGTGGAGATATTTATGTATATTCAATCCGGCTTGTATTTTCTTTTGGATATAAAAAAAACAAGCCGAACAATGTGAGAAATGTATCATGTGAAGATGTAAGAACTCATGCACGTGATTGGATTGTAGATCCATGGGGAATGGGCCCATAATATGGCGCCTATTGACTGCTATGGGCCCATGCTGTGCCTATGATGTATGAATCTGTGAAAAAAATAACATGTTCCATCACATGCAGTTATTCTCCACTAGAAATATTTCCTTTGAGCACGTGTTTTCTACATATTACATGTTTTAAATATTTAGCTACTTCCCATGATTATCATAAATCGTATAGACAAAAACAAAAGTGAAGATTTTTTGCAAAACAGAAATGTTAGTTGCCCATTGATTATACACGGAATCTCAACCTAGAATTTGTTTCCGTAGAATACTTACAATTTTCTTGGTTGAGGTGTAGAGTCATATTCTCTTAGTTTTGGCATTTACTGGTCTGGTCTTGTCTAGGTTTTATAAAATGGGATTCATGGCGAATGAATCCTCCCAGATCTGAGGCCAGCTCTGTTCTCTACAACTAAGTGTAAGTTCTTTGGTGATAGGAGTGCACAACAACGCCCAGTTCTGGATCGAATCGATCAAGTCTAACAACTTCATACTCAATGGTTGACGTAGAAAATTGATGATCGACTTAAAATGGTTTTCTAAGGATTAAAGAGTAACTAAACTTTCAAAAAACTTCTGACATGTCAAAGTGACATGTCAGAAGTTTTGATCGGTGGAGGTCCAAGCACTGAGACCCCCGCCGATCACTAAAATGAAGTAGCAGAAGAGTTCGGGTTAGCACTGAGCCGCTTCGTTTCTGATCAGGTTTTCTCGGAAAGCCAAGCAATTGGTGTAGGGGCTCATAGACTTTCTATTGAGCCCGTACACCAATTGCTCGGCTTTCCAAGAAAAGCGGCTCAGCGCACACCTAAGCAATTCTCCCGCTTTGTTATAGCGATTGGTGGGGGGTCTCAGTGCTCGGAATCCCACCGATCAAAACTTCTTCATTTTAATGTCTATGGGGCATCACCTAACCTGAAAAATTTCAGTTGTGGCAAAACCCCTTCAATGGTCAAACTTAGGGGAATGTTTTGTGTCTTTTTCTGCAAGTTGTACCGATGATTCGTAGACATTTTATTTTCCACCTTCGTATAAGTCTATGCGTTATCAGAAGAGAATGTACTGTACATAGTAATATGATCCAAAAACAATTCAGCCCTAGCTCTGAAAAAAAAAAATAGAACAAAAATAGCTTTGTGTTCCATGGGGGTTGTTTTTGCTGAATGCTTCTGTTTTAAGCACTGCTGGACAATTTCTATAGATAAACTCCAAGGAGACTTCCCTCCCCCCATCTCCTTTATGAATTACTTTTCAATAAAAAAAAAAAAGATTCCCCAAATTTTTTTATTCTGCTGAAAACTATATTGGAGAATACATTTTCCAATCAGAGAGTAACATATTCCAGAAGCATAGCCTGCTTGTGAATCCACCACACGTTCTCCGAGAGAGATCGCTCACAACCACATTAAAAAAAGACTAGAGAAATAGAAGAGCAATTTATCTTGTGATTTATGCTGGTACGCAGCCTGGAAGAAGATTCCTACATCAGAGAAAGGGTTATTTACACCGAGGGAAGAAATATTCCAGCGTATGCTGTACTTGCGTTAAAGGATTTAGGATTAGTACGTTGGCCATTTGGAACCAAATTCAAAGGGACAGATGTAGTCAAGTCTGGTTATTGAAATTGGGCTGGGAGCCTTAATGTCTCAAACTGGTTTTTTGCACCATATGGTACTTTGCATAGGCTCACTTGTCAAGGGTTAAACATAGGGCAGAGCATGGCAGCGTACAACTGTTCAGTGTTCGCAGGTCTTTACCAACATGAATGCACTCATCTTTTTTTAAATGGTTCTTCGTCCACCATGTAACCTCTTCTTGGACACCTTGATATCTATAGCTAGAGAGCTACTTGTCCTATAATGAAGACCAAATAGGATATTATGCACCTTATATACAGTATATACACTATATATCTATAATAATAAGCCCTGTACCACTCTTAGCAAACGCCAGCATCCTAGTATTTGGCTGGTACGCAGAGTTGACGCTACGCTAGACTCGTGTTTAGAAACATTCCCATTCCCATTACCCTGCACGCTCATCGGCAATTTCAGCTTAAATAAATAATGAAATAGCCTAAAACAACTAAGGCCCTATTCACATGAAATGGTTTCCCTACGTTTAGAGCATATACAAAGCAAAGCTACCGACGTATACGTTAAACGGAGGCTGTGACAGATGCCGGACCGTGGAATCCATTTAACGTGTGCGTCATGAAAAGCTCATGATGTATTGATTAAATGGATGCCTGTGCCGTTAGTCATGCAGTGGGATATATCTCCCATAGGCTCCCAAGCTTAAAAAAATATACTGCGTGGTATACGTTCTTTACGGGATCCTATTATGTGGAATAGTGTAGTCTACTATGCTATTCCATATTAAAAAAATATGTAGTATACTGAAGTATAATGGAGGCCAGAGGCAAACTTTTTTTGGCCTCCATCGGGCTATGGAGCCTCATGGACACGTTTAGCATGTACGTCGGGGGTGTTTTCTGGCATACACGCTAAATGTAAAAACGCCATGTAAATGGGGCCTTATGAATTTTCTTGCTCCTGCCTCATCACCCATTGTTGCTGGAGAAAAACAGCTGGTGCTGTCAGGACAATAGACAATGTCTGTCAAAATGTAACCCTAGTCTATGCCCTTGTGGGCACAGCTAACAACTATTATACAATGTTGAATACCACACCAAATACTAGGTGAGTGCAGCTTTCAAAAGAAGCTAAATTAATCCATATAGATTGTGTTGTAAATCCCCCATCCAATTTGCATAGTGCCCTACACAGGTGCCTTGGTTGCCTACCTCTCGTTCCAGCCCAACTATGAAGGGGTTAAACTTGAACAAAGGCAAAAAAAAAAGGTCACTTGTGATCAGGTTTATCTGTGACTAAACATAGCAGCTCCCCCACAGGGGAGACGAAGCATTACACAGTTTGATCCTCCAGTGTGAGAGACACTCTTTGTAGCTATGCTCTATTCTGGCTAATAGATCAGGTTCCTGAAATAGGGTATTTGGCCATGAGTTTTCTAAATCCAACAACCCCTTTTATAACAAATGATAAGTTCACAAATGAGTTCATATATCCAATTTGCTTCTATTAAAAGTTTCCAGTATCACAAAGGTTCTTCACACCTTTTACTCTAAATCAACAAACATTTATACAACACACACAGAAGACCAATATGTTTTTTGTCCATGCTTGTCCTTGAAAGTTTGGAAAAAAAGAATCGCAAGATTCGCAGTAGGGTTGATAAGGAAAAAGAATGTTCTCCGTTTACAAATATAAATCTTTATCGCTTGTCTGAGAAGAGGCAGCGAGCCTGAGGAATAGCGCGTAACACTGTTTGCATACACTTGAAGGCTCCATAGCATGGAATTGTTATCATGGAAGTAGCCTGTCATAATTATAGTGATATAATAGAGCGTTCTGCATTGGAGACAGCCGCGCTACATACTGCAACACACGGCCGCCTGTGGCTCATTAAGTTGCAGAACGCACATCTAAAAACAAATAAAGCCAAACGTCTCTCCTCACGTCCGTGACACGCACAGCATGCGAGACCTCTTCTCCCCAGTATGGGGGAAAAAAAATAAGACAGAAGCTCAGACGGCAGCTGGAGAGGAAAAATGAGTGTAAATCTGACCAAGTCAGCAGGCTGTGAGAAAATGTATCTTAGGAATAGATTTGGTGCTAGTGGAAAAGCTGTGATCTCCCGGGGAGAAATTGGATGGCTTCTTAATCAATCTATTATTATCCCTATTGTTATAGTCTGCGAATCACAGCAGCCAAATTGACCATGATTTGGTTCGTGCGGGGTTAGTTATTAAGGGGAGATACTGGAGGTTTATAAAACCTTATGTATTATATGCACTGAATACTAAACAGATTGGTAATATACTTTTACTGCAGTAGAGGAAATGGAGACACATGCCTGGATGAACGGGACGACACTTGAGGTTGGTTGATGCCCTGTGCGCTACCTTCTGTTGATGCCCCCCTTATAGCGTATCATTAGGTGCCCAAATAACATTGTCTCCCCATATAATGTATAATATAGTGCCCAAATAATATAATCATGCAGCTCCCAAATAACATTGCTGTAAGGTGCCCATATAACTCCGCCAGACAGTTGTCGAAATAATAATCTAGGTAAAGTTGCTGCATACTGGGCATCTACCTTTCCATGGATTTGGTCACCAAGTGTCGACTTGGGTGCCCAGGTCTGTAATGTGCCCTGTACACCTAAGGCCGGCTCTGTTAGTCTATAGTATATGTTCACAATGACAGGTAGTGGTGGTGGGGATGAAGGAAGCTGCGCCACTACAACATAAGGCAATAGGCGATACAATTCTTCTTAAAGAGCCGGGTCTGGAAAATGGTCCATGAGCTGCTTGTGGGGGAGTAGCATTGTAGTACTGAATGAAAACACAGAAACATGAGAACCTGTACTTGCAATTTTCATTGGTGTTTTGTGTTTCCCTTTTAAATTCAGTAGGGACAGTAGCCGCACCAGATAAATCTGGGCGGATGCCAAGGCCCATGTCATTCTGGGCAAACACGCTCTACGCTTTGCAACCGGAGGGTAGAGCCCACATATACCTGGAGCTGGCCATAGAAACGCAGGATTTTTAAAGTGGGTTCCCAAGTATGTTAGTGCATACACTTTTACATAGCACGGTTTTAGGGCTAGCGATAGTATTCCTATAATACTCTGGGTGGTTTACAGTTATTTAGTGGCTAAAACTTAATACCTCTGGTAGTCTAAGGTGAAGAAGTGGTTAATATTGATATATTATACATGATGGTTATAGGTTACTATTGAATACCATTGAAGGTGCATTTATTGTAATTATATTATATTATTATATAGATCAGGATGGTGCAGGGGTTAGAGGTGGTCTCTATAGTTAATAAATAGGTCCAGAATTCTTATAAAGGTCGGGGCTCTATTTATTTAATTTTTATGAGCTCCAAGTCCCCTGGTTGCCCTCACACATCCATAGTGTGACATGATAAAATTCCGTCTTCCTGCGGCTGCCACTAGGGGGAGCTCGCTGCATAAGGACTTGTACAGTTCTCATTGAACTCTATGATAAATTTATATGCAGTGAGCTCCCCTAGTGGTAGCAGGGAGAATTACAGTCTATAACTGGATTGTTTTGTTCCTTAAACTACTCAGAAAAGGACTTCCAGGCACTAGGACTACCCCTTCCCACCTAGAGTCGCTCCTGCATACGTATTCAGCTGTATTAAGTTCTTTAAACACACCGGCAGCTGATCTGGAAGATGCTACTGTTAAAACGTTTTCTCAATAGGAGAGAGAAAGCAGACATCATTATAACAGAGAAAGGCCATTTCCCAGAAGGGAGATGAATTAAATTTGTCAACTTAGTCATTCGATGAATTGCTTTGCCCATTATGACGAATACACAACTCCTGTATTTGGCGCCAGCTACAAAGAAAAGCCTTCGCTGTTCACTGTACGCTATTACATTTGCAAGTGGAAATAAAGAACATAGCAAGTATAGTCTATGCCTTCCTATCCAAATCGACATCTCATAATAGTCCTCCATTATAATATCATTGCTCAATATGCTTAGTGTCAATTGTGTGGTATACACAGGGAGCCAGTATATTGTGTGTGTCTGTGTGTGTGTGCACAATATCCCCGCTCAGCTCTGTATCCCAGACATTATTCTACCGTTGGCAAAATTAAAATTCAGCCTGTGCCGTTGTATGCGCTATTGTTTTGTGTCTGAATCTCTTCTTCTTGACTGCGGCTGTAGACTAAAGAAACAGCCCCATTTAGCGACATCTCTTACATAGAGCCATTAATATCATTTATCAGTCTCTTTTTCAGGAAACAAAGTTGATTTTCCAGTGAAATGTCTAAAAATGGCTGTTTTTCTATAGCTGTCTAGATATTATGTTATTGTACACTAAATACAATGACGATTCCTCCGTGCTGGTGAATGCTGCTAAATGAATAGACTTCAATTATTGACTTTACAGATAGAAAACAAGAGTCAGACCCGGAGTCCACAAGAGATTATACAATTAGTTTTTTTTATCTATTATAGTTATAGTTTTGCAGATATGATACCTTTTAAAAGATTATGATAAAAAGCAAGCTTTAGTCCTCTCCATCAGGCACGGTGTAACGTTTCCTCAGATACTTTGTAATACCGGACCTGATGAAGAGACCTGAGTTGTCTCCAAAGTTTGCTTTTTCACATAATTTCTTTTTTGTATCTGTTTCTTTTGTATTTTGTTTTTCTTACTGACAACAATAAAACTTTTTCCACCTGGCTAAGGCTTTGTTCACATCTGCGTCAGGGCTCCGTTCATGGGTTCCGTCTGAGCTTTCCGTCAGGGGAACCCATGAACGCAATCCAAACTGAAAGAAACGTAAACCATAGGTTTCCGTTTGCATCACCATTGATTTCAATGGTGTCGGATTCGGTGCAAATGGTTTCCATTTGTCACCGTTGTGTGAGGGTTCAGTCGTTTTGACCAAATGAATAGTGCAGTCGATGACGGTATTGATTCTGTCAAAATGATAGAACCTTTACACAGCGGTGACAACAGGAAACCATTTGCACCGGATCCGTCACCATTGAAATCAATGGTGATGCAAACGGAAACCTATGTTTTCTGTTTGTTTCAGTTTGGATTCCTCAGACAGAACAAATGAACGGAGTCCCGACGCAGATGTGAACGAAGCCTAACACGGTACCAATACCTTTTTTCTTTTACCACAGTCAAATGGGTTTTCCAGGATTTTTCTAATAAAAATAGCATGACATCTGTTCATGGGTTGTATCTGGTATTGCAGCTCAGCTCCATTAACGTAAATAGCACTGAGCTGCAATACCACTCACAACCTCTGGACAGAGGTGGCACTGTTTTTGGGTAAAAGCAGAATTTTTTTTCAAATATTGTACAACCCCTTTAAAGGGGTTGTCCACGCACGGGCAACTGATGACCTAACCACAGGATAGGTCCTCAGTATATGATCGGTGCAGTTCCGCCACCGGACCCCGCACTGATCAGCTGCTCCGGCTGCCTCCGGGCGCCGCATGTTATGAAGGGTATGCAGTAGATGGAGCCGCAAGCAGATGGCTCCGGTCATGGAATAGCGGCCGTGCTACAGAACTGCAGCTCTGTTTCTATTCACTTGAATAGGAGCAGAGCTGCAGTGCTGCAGCTCAGCATCTATTCCGTGTTCGGAGCCATCTGCTTCCGGCATTGACATCGGGTTTCCAAATGCAGCCGGAGCAGCTGATTGATGCGGGATCCAGTTGTCAGACGCCCACCGATCATATACTGATGACCTATCCTGTTGATAGGTCATCAGTTGTCCGTGACCTTAGTATAGGAAGTCAGCCAGAAAGAGATTTCCTGCTACCTTGTGGGTGGTGGGCCCATTTTATCCCTGCTCAGAAGTCCGTATAGGCAATGGGTCTACTGTCACTTTAAAAGGGACTGCAGTCACTGCACTAATTATACCCATGGTTCAAAATTATTGTTGGAATTTTGTGATTCACCAGGGAAATTAGCACACCGTTAAGGGATTTACTAGGAAGACATGAGTGAGTCCTCTATAATGAACACCTCACTCCCAATATAAGCTCTTCAATAGTAAGGTGAACCACACACTGTTCTTGAAGGAGCCCTCTGATGTCTATACCCGATCCATATCAAACTGATCACACTGTTCCTGCTGTCTTTAAACTAGTGTACTAGAACTCTGTGGTACTTTTATTTTGGTACTACTTTTTTTAGAAAAAGTGGAGGCTATCATATTAACACTATATAGGGCTTAAATATTGGCATTGTATATAGGTGACTACACTGTAAGTCAATGTCCGACCCTATTATAGAGCCTTGAAATTGACTTACAGGGTAGTCACTTATAGGTGGCAGTAGAGAGACAGTTTTCTTCCTTCTAGTGGATAGCTATTTTGCATACTTTTTCTCAGGGAACATTGCACTTAAGACTCCCTACCAGCTGGATCTCCACAAGAACAAATCAGTACCTTCCAACGGCTGCATCAAAGGCATCTCATTTTGTCAACGAGAACCGTATTCTGTACTGATGAGGAGCAACAACTCTGAAACAGCGCTGTCTACAGATGGCTGTCCCTGGACTGACTATTAGCCTGGGTCCTGTTTCTAAGACATTGACTTACAGGGTAACATCTATAGGTGCATTAGAGAGTCCGATTCTGGAGGAGAGCTACTTTGCAAACATTTGTAATAATTAGAAATTCTAGTCTGTTCTAAACAATTCTTTAGTCTATTCAGATCCATATTAATGTCTAGTACTATGGTAGTTTGCCTTGGTACTGTTGTTTTTCAGACAGACAACTTATTTTGTAGTTCATAAATTTGCTCACAACTGTTGTCACTTTCTTTGCCCAACTCCTCATGGGCAGGTCATACAAAACACATTACTCAACAGGGGGCAAGAATGAGCATGGAAACCAACACCTCCCAAGAGACTACAAAAGCCATGATGTATCCTAAAGCATTATGTGAGTGTGATCTAGGATATTAAACAAGGTAATGTTTGGGATCCATAGTTGGAACCTAATTCTGCAGCAGTTGCATTAGCTGAAAACTATTGAGCAACTGTGCTGGAATCCACAATTTAAGGAACCAGACGAAGGCAAAAAGTTTTTACCCCCTCCCCCCCCCCATGACCTCAATTCCACCAGATCCTATGTGTTTCATCGGCTTCTTATGGATAGTGGCTCAGCTCATATAATAGCTTTTGCCACCCGGTGTAGGGGGTAGCACTAACACACGGTATTAGAGGTTTTAGCTGAGGTTTTAGGCAGAGGATACGCCGAGTGTCTTCATGTGTTTACTCAAACTGGAGGTAAATTATTCAAAAAACAAACCTCAGCTAGAACCGTCTGCATATTTTGATTTATTAAATTTTCATTTTATTGGCTTCTGTAATACAACAAACTGAGAATTCCAACTTTATGAATTGCGGGGGTTTGGTAAAACATCTTTGTACTTGTAGGAGGCAGTGACGGATTTTCCTGTGAAATACATTTCTGTGTTGTAAAAAAAAAATGATTTATAGATTAGGAAAATAAGCCCCTAAATGTGCTGTCTCTCTAGTGTCAACTGCGGCCATTATGAATACATTCATCTGCAACCCATCCTGTACAAAGGGATGTTTAAAAATAATCATTTCTGGTGTAAAACGCCTTGAGATGCTGAGATAAAGCGAGTGTTTTTCTTCTCTGGGATCTCATTGTGTACTTAACCTTTTGGGCTGCAATCTAACTAATGAAAACAGGGAATTTCTTCGCAAAATAGTCCCATGCTGTATAAACAGCGGCTAATGTTTTCACGCCATAGCAATCTCAATAGGCAGAACTTTGGGAAACAATACGGCAAAGTGAGAAAATGCTTTTGATATCAGCCTCATAAATGTGCTAGAAAAGCGAAAGCAAATATATGATGATAATATTACGATGGATCCTTAATGGGGGTGTATAAAGAATTTACCCAAACCTTTTGTTTTTTTGTGGAACGGTCTCATGAACTTGGCTATGAAAAGTCTTGGGTTTTTTTATGGGATTTTGAGGGTTTTCTTGTGCCACGATTTGGGATTCCAATGTTGAGAGGCATGGTGAGGCACAAGAAATCCCATAATCGGTCCCTAGCATGGCGCTTGTTCTACCCTATTTATCACTATATCCAGAATGGAAGACCTGGAATATGTTATGGTCTTCATTCCCATCTCTTTGTGAGGTGTCCCTTCTGACCACAATTCTTGTTAAAGGAACACACCAGGTAAAACTGATAGACCGAGTTATGCTTGGTTCATTATCCAAGGGGCGGGGCATGACACAAGGATTCACTCTGATGTTCTCTAACTCCCTAAGTCATGCCCCGCCCCCTTTATCCCCTACACTAGGCATACCACAATTGCTTCATTTTAGCTGGACATTTCCTTTAACCTTGTATAGCCTATTTGGAGAGCCCTACAGATTCTCAGATCCATGTGGAAGAAGGATGGAGTCAGTCATCATAGCAAAGACCCTCCTTCTCCCCAGGACCCATAGCAGTCCCAGGCTGGCACTATAGTTGAAACCCTCTTGATCCAAATAATTTCTTTGCAAGCCAAGCTCTTCAAAATCACATTCGATCAGCCAAAATTCCCCACCTATCAGATCAAGCTATGAAAAAGGAAGACGGAATGAAAGGAGAAAGCAATATTGCAAGATATTTTATTTCAAAGGCTAAGGCACTTCTATTATGCAAATCAGTCTCATAAGAAGTTTAAACGTCTGGAAACCTTATATTCCTTTATTTCATTAACATAAATACAAGACAGAGTTAATAAGACAGAATGAAGCAATTCGGGCTGTTATAAAAGCTTGCAATGTAATTTAACAAGATGGTGATTACTTATAGCGGGCATTAGGATTGCTGAATAGGAGACCATGTGGTGATTCCATGAGACATGTCACTGCACTTACAGATCCGCTATGTACATTATATGGGTTTTCATTGGCTAATCTCAAACCATTATAGGATCAGTAGACTTTTATTCAAAGAAGTTATGGCCGCCTTCCATAGAAGCTCCCCGTTTAGTCTTCAATTGTCAGTCCAACTAGAAAGGGAATATTGCTCTCCGGCCAAGGCATAATAGGCCATTCCTTACCCGACTTTAGGTTTCTATAAGAATCTAATGCAGTATTTTGTATTCCTTAAAATAAGGCTGTATTCACACCCCGGTATCCATATATTTCAGGACTATATGATTCTGGCAAAAAACAGCATACTATGATGGGATCTTACTCTGATTTTGGCCAGAAATATCCAGTTCTCACATAGACAAACAATTATTTTTTTTAGAACATTGCCACTATTGTCCATAGACTGAATCTGGCATTGCAACTCAGCCGCATTTACTTAAACTTGTAATAGCTGCAATACCAGACAGAGCCCATAGACAAAGGTTTTGGAAAAACAGCAAACCTGTTATAGAGCACAGTGTCTAGTACTTCTGTGCAGCACATTGACTACCCATATATCCATCCATCTATATGTCTATGTATGTGGACTCATGTTCATGTGTCCATGCTCTGAAAGCCCCCCATAACAAAGTCTAGCATATATCCCTATTTGTATTGATGTAATAAATGTTTCTGTTTTACACAATTACATTTTATAAAGACAAAATTAATAAACGTGCCCTTATCATATTAACATTAATAGGCCTAATTAACAAAACGTAATTATTTTTTTTAGCTCTGAAAAGTGGAAACGCTACAATCAGTGCAACAATTTGCTACAGAAAACTACGAAATTGGATTGATTCTGTTAGCCAAATTGTAAGTATTCAATTTTCTTACTACTTTCTATAAAATGAGTTCAGATATTCAGGTGGTGGTACTGCAGGAAGCTGCCCCACTACCACTTCCAATTAACATATAATATGTCTGTAACCTAAAGGGGTTTTCCAGGCCTAAGAAAGTGATTGCCTATTATCAGGATAGGCTATCTATATCTGATCGGTCGGGATCCGACCCCCGAGACCCCTGTCTTAAAAGGGCCACATCGCTCGTACAAGAGCTGCCTCCCGATCATCTCCATTACTGCTCACACTGTGAATCGTTGACACACTTGTTGTGGCGGTTCATAGTATTACAGCCTTCTTCAAAACAGCTGGTCGACGGGGTGCCAGGAGTCAGACCCCAATCGATGAGATATGGATGGCCTATCCTGAGGATAGGCCCTCAATTTCTTAGGACTGGAAAACCCCTTTAAAGAGGACCTGTGACCTTCCTGGCCATTTTAATACTTGTATTCCCCATGAAATAACAATTCGGGAAAATATTTTTTTTAGAACTTTGTGTAGTGCTGTTCCACTGTTATTCCTCCTAAAAATTTACATAGACAATTGGGTGTTACCATTCCACTTGTCCCACTATGTCGACACTGATTGGACATTGTCAGTCTGTGAAGGGACACACCTCCAACTGGTAACACCCAGTTGTTAATTTATTCCTACATTTCTAGGCGGAATAAAAGAGGAACGGTAGTTCTAAGAAAAGATGTTCCAGAACAGTTTTTTTTATGGGCAATACAATTATTTACTAAAACACTTTAGGAGAGATGACACATCCTCTTCAAAACGGTTTTCGTTGGATTTAAAATGCGTTTATTTTGGGGCAAAATCTGAAAATAATCTAAATATACCAACCTAACTGATACCTCTCTATTCACTCACCACCGGTGTCCTCTGCCATCCTCTCCTCTTCTTGTTTAGTGCATGATGATATCTACAATACTTGTCCTTCACATAGTAAATCATCTCCGATTGGAGATGAACTTAAAAACTTTTCAAATTCACATGTGGGGGAAACTTTCATGGGAACTGGGAGCAGGAGGACCTAGGTAGTGAAGGTCCCTGGGCAATTGCCCCTTTGCCCTCCCTATAACCCAGCTCTGGGTGGGCACCATAGCCGCTACCCTACTGACTTTGCCCAGGTAGACAACGCTGGTCATACAATACAAAGCGCTTGCGGAGCCATTCACTAAGCAAAAACATTCATTAAAAAACCTTCATTAGGATCTGAAGGACAATAGTTAATAATTACCATGGGGAACCCTGTTTTTTCTGTAAACCAACTATATAGTTACTTATTTAAAAAAAAGTAGTCCGTCTTCCTTCCATCCATTTCCTACAGTACCGGCTGCACACTGTTGATAGTTGTTTATCATTAGGAGGATGAATAGAGACATTACTTGAAATTTTCATCCATTTCCAACCTTTTTCTGCCCGTGTTAAGCGATGAAAGGTCAGCAGCATCAATCAGGTCTTATCAGCTCAACTACATCCAGACTATTCCACATATAGGTCGAAAGAAATATCTGCCCCAAAGATGGCCTTTCAGTCTGAGTTTGTTTTTAAATGGATTAACCATGTTTACAGAGATTTCTCCGGCAAACACATCTAATGGAAGTAATTTAGCAGCAGTGACATCTCCGAGGGGAACAGAGGGGCAGATGGCTGAGCCAATATTAATACTGTTGCTCTTGTCCAAATAAGCTATGAATTTTAAATCGTCAATTTGTGGGTTCAGTCGTAGTATAGTTATAACTGTGATGGTAGAGCAAGTCCGTCCTGGCATACTAGTCATAAAAATTGTTTCAAGTAGTCATCAACTGCAATACCCTTATGTACGGCATTATTGGATTCACTACTTTAGGTATCTCATGAGATACCTTAGTATCTCATGTCAACCCATCATTCCTGTTGTCCCTCCATGCATGCTGACATGGTGTCCATAGTGACGAGTCAATTTATCAGGTCATTGGCACCTGGACAGCATTTTTTTCTAACGATCAAAACTTTGAACATTTCATTATCTCTCAACCCCTCTATTCCCACCTCAAATAGTGATCGGTCGGAATGTGGCCGATCAATCGTCTGTGGGATCGTTCATACGAGCGAGTGATCACATCAGCTACTAAAAAACAATTAAAAAAAACAATCAGTGAGTTAGTTTTATTTTTAAAAAAACAGACTCCCTGGGGCTTGCGCACAATGGCAAATGATCGGCCAAATTTGGCTGATCATGTCATACAGAAGAAGTTTCGGCTGACAACAGCCAAAATCTTTCAACCTGGCCGATCGCATTTTCGGCAGACAGAAGTCTGCCATCAGGCATTGTGTTCATTTTACAAACAATGATCGGCCGAAATAGTAAATTTCTGCAATTTCGACCGACTTTTCTCTATTTTGTGTGTGGCCAGCTTAAAGAGGTTTTCCACATATTGGCAACTGACGACCTATCAACAAGATAGGTCATCAGTATATGATTTGTGTGGGTCCAACACCCCGACCTCACACTGATCAGCTGCTCCTTCTGCCTCTGGGTGCCGGATTTTCTGCAGGGTATGCAGTATTCGGAGCCAGAAGCAGATGGCTCCGACTACTGCATAGTGGCCATGCTTCAGAGCTGCAGTAGTGCAGCTCGGCCACTATTCTGTGAACGGAGCCATCTGCTTCTGGTATGGACATCCGGTGCCCCGGAGGTAGCCGAAGCAGCTGATTGGTGTGGGGTCTGGGTGTCGGACCCCCACCGATGGTATACTGATGACCTATCCTGTGGATAGGTCATCAGTTGTCCGTGCATGGACAACTCCTTTAAAGGGTAACTAAACGTTCAACAAACTTCTGACATGTCATAGTGACATGTCAGAAGTTTTGATTAGTGGGGGTCCAAGCACTGAGACCCCCACCAATTGCTAAAACGAAGTGGCAGAAGCGCTCATGTGAGCACTGAGCCGCTTCGTTTCTGTTCGGCTTTTTCCGGAAAGCCGATGTAGTGGTGTACGGGCTCATAGACTTTCTAGTTAGTCCGTACACCGCTACATCAATTTCCAGCAAAAATCTAACAGAAACGAAGTGGCTCAGCACTAACACGAGTTCTTCTGCCACTTCATTTTAGCGATTGGTGGGTGTCTCAGTGCTCGGACCCCCACCAATCAAAACTTCTGACATGTCACTATGACATGTCAGAAGTTTGTTAAATGTTTAGTTACCCTTTAAGGGCTTACAAAAAAGGTCCCATTGGGGGAAATAAAGATATGATTGGATCCGGGGCCCACTATCCTTGGGGGGGCTCACTCAGCCGCCGGTGCTGACGTTGCCGTCGTCACGGCATCACTGTCCATATATGTTGTCAGGAGTAGAGCAGTGTCCGAGGCAGAGTGCTAGTAGCGCTCTGACTGGGACTTTGGCTCTCGGGTTGCCCCTGACATCACTAGCCATGAATGGATAGTCATGTCAGGGGCTTCCCCAGAGCTGGAGTACCGTAGTAGAGCCTTTACTAGCGCTCTACCTGGGACTTCAGCTCCGGTCTGGACATCACTTTCCATAATGGGACAGTGATGTCAGAAGCAGAGCAGGAGTCCCAGGCAGAGTGTTAGTAGTGCTCTGCCCGGGACTATGGCTCTGGGGTTGCCCCTGACAATGCTGTCCATATATGGACAGTGGAGTCAGGAGTTTCTCCTGAAGCGGAATTACTCCTGGAGCGGAATCACTCCTATAGGAAACCCCAAAGGCGCTACCTACAGGGAGGGAAGCTGTGTGGCACTACCTGGGAGGAGGGCGCTGTGTGGCACTACCTGGGAGAGGGGCTGTGTGGCACTACCTGGGGGGCTGTGTGGCACTACCTGGGAGGGGACTGTGTGGCACTATCTTCAGAGGGCACTACATTTATGGGGGTACAAACTGGGAGCCTAACTTCTATATGGGGGCATTTACAAGGCCTAACATCTATAAAGGGGCACAAAGTGACGTTTTCTGCCATTTTACTGCCACAGTGAGTTCCCCTGCAAAGGGGCCTACTAAGTCTGTGTCGCCCAAGGGCCCACAAAACTGGAGCCGGTCCTAATTGGACCTATGGAGACAAGTGGCAGCAGCCCTGATACTTCAACTATTAATAAGTCCAAATAGGTTCTACAGGGTTAGAGAAACATGGCTACCTGCTTCCAGAAACTGGTTTCCTGCAGCTGTCACTAGAGGGAGCGTAGGAGCTGTTTGATTACTATTATACATAGAAATTAATAATACGAGAGTATTCAGTGAACTCACAAGCTCCCTCTAGTTGCAGTTGCAGGTAGGCATGTTATCTTTTTAGTTCATGTCTTTGCAGGAAATTTGGAGCTCTGTATCAGAAAAACTGAGCTCTGATTGCTATAAAAATATATTAAGAAATGTATCAGCATATAATTTTGGGTCTATAGATTCACAATTTTTTGCTTATTGATAGTTAAACAATAAAGATTGTAGTGCACAGCATATTTTACAGAAGTTTATTATAGACCTAAATCCCATTGTAGCTCTCAAAATAAATACTTAGAATCTAAAATGATCTTATACTATAGTAAATCTTCCCAAGAAACATGAGGGTCAGTGTCTTCTCAAGGCTTGACACTGAGATAGTGCGTATTAGTAATACACTTGCATTACTATTAACAGCACTGGTAAATCACCAGCAAGAACAATATACTTAAAGATATTCATCAATCACCATAGATCTGGACAGTCAGCTGTTTTGCTGGTCAATTTAAGCTAAGTTTTCACGAGTGTATTTTTTATGTTCTTGATATTATACATATTGTTAGTTATAGGCTGGACTTGTATATCAAAGTAGCTGATTCGTTTTTGCAAAATAAATGGAAGTTACATAACAGTTTTCTTTTGCAAACCTCATTGTGTAATCTTATCAAATCTTGTCACCTTTCTATGCAAATTTTTTTAAAAAGTGGCATAAAAATAAATGTTGAATTTTTTGGTACGCAAGGGTCATGTTGTATACATCGGCGTAAGACAACTTTAGTGCAAGGGCCTGCTATTGGCTTTGGGTTTTCCTTTTTTGGAGGCTCTTCTAAGGAATTCCCAGAAAGAGATCTGAATGCTCTAATGAAAACCTCTTTAGACTTTAGCGAGATGGGCATCAGGTCCCATTGTGACCATAAATTTGAACCATAACTTATAGTGTATGCCACTCAAGGGCCATACATGTGGCTTCAATGGGGCCCTAGGACAGTGGAGCACTATTCTAGGTTGGTTTCGTCTCCATTGGTGGTGTAACCTACATAGGATGAATTAGAAAGTAAAAAAAATTTTGAATCATGAAAATGGGACCAGGACTTCTGTCATTGGTGGTTAGGAGTGTGGTGGTGTCAAGCAGCACCTGAAAGCAGCCTCATTTTTATCTTGGCCATGGGTCTCCCGTCCTCCATTTATGACACTCGTACCACTTCTTTCATCCAATTGATGGTATATACTGTATTCAGTAGACAGAGCTATTCCTTTGCAAACAAAGCTCAATAATTCTACTTTGTGAATGTCATCTTCTAGTTCCCTTGTCCATATTCCCTTCAGATATTGATATCTTATGTTAATGTTGTTCATTAATCATTCTGTACACTGGACCCGCTGCTCGCCACTAAATGTTGCTGGCTTTAAAATAGCTAAGTGTTGAGGAAAATCAATTTTCAAAGAGATTCTGAAATACATAATAAGTCCACAAGAAAAAAACAACTTTCATTTTTTCTTTCCATGCAGTAAAAAAAGATCAAGTTTTTACGTAGATCCATTGGAAAGCTGTAGAGATATGGAAACTTGGTGGAAATACGAATGTACATTGACCAAAAGCAGCACATTGGAGAGTGTGCAGATAGGTTACAATGTGTCCATGGGGTCCTCTTATGACTATTAACAAGTGTCAGACATAGCTCCAAGTTCATTTCCAATTCTTCTCCCATATTCAGTAAACCAAAGTGAAGACCCGAACTTTGGAGACAAAATTGGAAAGAGATATGATGTTCTGGTTGAGATAAAGTTATTGCACATTGCCTAGTTTTGGGGTGCAGTGCTGCTCCGTGTCAGAATCAATTAGACTATTGGAAGTGCGTAGTTACTTGTCTTTGGTTAAAGGAATTTCAATGCATATATTTTGGTTTAATAATACTAGAAAATAATAACTTTACACTGATAATTTTATTCCTAAATTCTGTAATATCACCCAGGTCTACATTCACAATTATGTTGGTTGTCATTGGAAACTGTCAACAAGATTGTTGTCAGACACACCCCTGCTTAGTTAAGGTCTAGTAATGCAGTGGGAGAGGGTGATTTTTATTACATTAAATTATTACATTTAGTGACTGATGTACAGATGATATTACTCAGAATGCAAATGATCAGAACAGACACTGAACAAGAAAGGAACGCTGATAGATTGAACTTTGAAGACACGCAGAATTTGATGAGTAGAATAATTCTACAGTGTATGTAAGCTGTAAAATGGCCTTGTAAAGTAGATATTCGCTCAACAATTGACTTCAGTGACACATCCATTATATTTAAAAAAAATCATTGATGTAAGTGATATATTCTATTGTATATAGCATAGCAACTTGAGGATAGTCTCCATTTCAATGACTGTTTACATGACTCCAGCAGGATTGTTTGTATTATGAGTCAAGGAAGTGGATCAAAGGGCAGTAAAATAGCACATTGTGAGCTTGGTAAATTTTATCAGTCTCCGGTTTAGTATGGGGACACACGTTTTTTGTTCTTCGGCATTCACACAACCAGAAAAAAGACTTTATTGGACACCCTGAGAGCAATAGCCGAACGCAACTTAAAGCACTTCTTTGTTTGTCTTCTGACTTCAAAATTGTGTTTACAGCTCACCTTGCCTCCCCTCCAGAAAGGAGCAGTGACATTTTTGTTGCAGTTCATCATTCTAAGCCGCTGAAAAAAGGCTTTTTTGTCAATCAAAAGCGATGTTTTACAACTATTCTCAGCTGTGTAAAAAAGACACCAGCGGAACGTGGTGCTTGTTCTTTTGTTTGTTGCCCGCCACAGAGCTTTGTCCTGGGATTCTGATGGGACTCCATTCACTGCGACACCCCTTGTGCTTACCAGCAAGCCTCATGTCTTACAATACACTCTTATGGTCGAAATCATTATTTTATTCTTAGAAGGAAGAACTGAAGCGGCAGAGCAACGAATGTCAAAGAATAAATTGGAAAGACCAATAAGGCATTATAAAGATCTCCCATATTAGACAGCTGAGCTTTTAGATGTATCCAGGAATGGACATTTGATGAGCTCCTTAGAAAAAGTGTGATTTAAAGCACCTCTGCCCCAAAATCTGTAACAGGGCCCACCACCGAACTTTTGGACTCCCTTAAGATCTAGGGTAACTGCACCCCTTATAGTTACACCACTGCTCCTTAGGCCTTGGATTGTTTTAGAGAACCACCCTTATATTGGTATATGGTAATCTAAGTATGGATCAGTAGAACTGTGAGGGATCCAGGTGTATATATGGGATAATGTGACCATACTACAACCAAGTGACACCAGCCTTAAAGTGAATGTTCACCTTTTAACACCATGTCATTCTTAGGTCCAATATTCTGTGCTGACTCATTTCTTAATATATTTTTACATTGTTCGGACCTCCCTTTTTCTGGTACCGAGCTCCAAATCCCCTGCATAGACATAGTTAAATGATTGAATTCCGGTTGCCTGCAGCTACCACTAGGGGGAGCTAATGAGTGTACTGCATACTGTTTTATTATTAAGTTCAATGTATAAACCGTATGCAGTAAGCATACCTTTAGTGGTGGCTACAGGCAATTAGAATTTAAAGGGTTACTAAACTTTAAGAAAACTTCTGACATGTCATAGTGACATGTCAGAAGTCTTGATCGGTGGGGGTCTGAGCACTGAGACCTCCATCGATTGCTAAAACGAAGCAGCAGAAGCGCTCGTGTGAGCGCTGAGCTGCTTAGTTTCTGATCGTCTTTTTTCAGAAAGCCGAGCAGTTGGTGTACAAACAACATTACCTCGGATTTCCGAGAAAAGCCAATCAGATACCAAGCGGCTCATCCGGGCACTCCTGCCACTTCGTTTTAGCGACCGGTGGGGTTCTCACTGCTCAGACCCCCACTGATCAAAACTTCTGACATGTCACTATGACATGTCAGAAGTTTTCTGAAAGTTTTAGTTACTCTGTTACTCAGTTACTAGGAGCTCTGTAAAAGAAAAACAGAGCTGTAACAACTATTAAGATATAATAATAAATTACTCAGCACATAATTTTAGACCTAGGTATTTAGTCTAAAGACAAAAAAATGGTGTTGAAGCGTGGACATTCACTTTTAGAGTTTTAGATTATTACAACATTTCTGATGTCATTGAGAAGATAAAATAGGCCATTAGTAAACTAGAGAAAGTAGGCATTCATTTTATAATCTGCACATAAACCTGTCTCTCATACAGATGTAGCAGAGCCGAGTTAGGATTAAGAGTTACCTGCGATCTTATAGACAACCACATATAACACATCACGATAATGCAAACTCTTCTTCTACAATGACCGCAAATGAGTTACGAGAGCAAAACCATGAAAACTTGTCAAATAGAGATAAGCAACATTTTTCACCCAATTTGAGTGTTGCCAATTTGCCTGATTCGATGCATTGGAAAATTGATTCACCAAAAAGAAATGTATAATAAAATTTCTATGGACATGCAAAAGCCGTAAAATGGCGAACCAGGCGGTTCAATTTACTCATCTTTAGCATCCAGTATTGAAGGGGTTAAATCACGTCCTGTTCACTAGAAAGCTTCTTCAGCTCTGCCTGCCAATTCCCTTATATCTCCCAAAGTCTTCTTACCCGGCTTATTCAAATGTGTTAATCCAATCACAATACGATGACAGGGGATTAGGCCTCATGGAGAGGGGAAGGCCGGGTCATCAGGTATGTACTGTTATCTGAATATATCTTCAAGACAATATATCTTTCAAGACAAATGTTCTTTGTATATAAGTTTTTCCTGATCCTGGACAACTCTTGGTTTCTGTTTCCACCTTAAGATGCAGGTTGATGGGTCGTCATTGTGTTTTAATATACCGGGGTTATGCAAACTGGTTCCCGTGTCAATAGCTAAGACAGAAAACACATGGGTGGCCTATTCTCAACCATCAATGTGTGATCGGTGAGGTTTCGACCCACTGGTCAACAGAACGAACTGGCCATGATACTCCATAGAATGGGGCTGAGCTGTAGTACCAGGCACAGCCACATGTACGGAGGCACCGTTGTGACTGAATAAAGATTGACGAGTTCCCTCTATGCTAGTTAGTCGGGGTCTCGGGGGTTGACCCATTCCAAATGATAGGCCATCAATGTGTGTTCCCATAAAAGCTCTTTAATCAAACCAATAATTGAGACCAAGACTTTTGGAGAAGGACACCATCTGCTACAGCTTTATTTGACTTTCATGGCAAAAAACATGGCAGCCATTGTAGGAGGATGCTAATGTGGCTCCATCTGGTAATTTATACAATATAGTTCTAAGCTAAATTGCATTATTTTGGGCAGATCCTATCATTTTTTGAGATCTGCCAATTATGCTATCTTTGAGATCTGCCAATTATCATCCACCCTGTCCGTATGACAAAAAGTTGGTTCCATTGCATTGCTATCCCTCTAGATAAGCACTAGTAACCCATCCCCATCACCTCCACAGACATTCAAATTACCAAATCATGCAATTAATGAGATATCAGAGGTATTAATTGCTGACTAGAAGAACTTTCAGTGGGTCATCCTTCAATGTTTCTGGCCAGCTTAGCTTTAGTGTGCAGGATGAATAGACATTGAATAGATTAATACATGGAATAGAGCATGTGGTCAGCAGCAGTTGGGTTATACAGAAGACAAAGGGTACATTACTTTACTGTTCTTGTACTGATCCTGCGTTACAGTTTGTATTATACCCCAGAGCTGCATTAACAATTTTGCAGGCTTCAGAGCTAAAATCTCCCAGCATTCTTTGCTGACTTAATGTCGGCACAGAGTTTGCTCTGGTAATTTGTATTCTGTGTAGTGCCATCTTTACACACTGTACAGTAATCTGAAATGAAAATACCTGTCCCACTGTGTCACAAACCTGGCAGGACGTATTGGATTCCTTTTCGCCAGTTAAGGCCTCATGCATATGACTGTGCAGTATTTACGGTCAGTACAGGCCGTAGAGTGTCACCCGCATTTGCGGACCGTGCTCGCAGTAAAAAATATAGGAGCACGGTCTGTAAATGCAAAAAATAGGAGATGTTCTATTTTTTGCAGGTCATTTCTATGGCCGGGACATACAACCTTAAATATACAGGAACGTGTCCGTGGCCGATAGAAATTAATGGGGCAGTATTTTATCCGTAATTGAGGATAAAAATTACGGTCGTCTGCATGAGGCATTAGGGTTAGTGCTGGCAATTTCAGGGCTAACAGACGACAAGGCGGGATGAACTTAGGTGATGGGAAACTGCAGGTTGCGCCCCTCGTACTGCCCCTTAACGACGCTAGTTGAATATAGGCAAGATGCAAAGCTAAATTGAGATTTAAGAGAATAGTTAAACAAAGCCAAGGTCAGGGTCATAGGCAATGGTTCAAAAACAGAGTTACAAGCCAAGATCAGGTACAGGAATATCACAGGTTCTGGAACAAGGGTGCTGGAGTTAGGATGGGACCTAAACCTCTGGCACCTGTTGGTGCACAGAAAGAGGCTTATATAGGCAGTCCAATTGATTCATTTAACACCAGAGGGAGGTCTTCTCATTTGAAGGTAGCACTGCACACTGACCACTAGACGGAGCCCTTGAGGGAGAGGAGAAGAGTCTGCTCAGAAGCTGGGACAATCGGGCACGTTGAGTAGGCGCTTAGAGCTGTTTAGACACACATTGCATTATAGGAGCACATTTAAGCTGTTAGGGGAGTGTGTCTGACAACAGGGCTGTCGACTGTATCCAGTAACAACCAGCCAAACTGTGAATACAGCTCTGTACTAGAATACAGGCTGTAACTATAGATCAGCACCAGATAATGAATGTAATGCCATGTATTTACAAAGTTACGCTACTTTTTATGTCTTTTATATATATATATATATATATATATATATATATATATATATATATATATGAACTGGGAAATGGTGTTCATAGGAAACTCCTTATAAAAAATCATATGCAACTTGTAAAGGATATGAACGATTCCCAGTCGTCAATATATAAAACAATGTAGCACAGATTCCTACATTGTAAAATTGATTCAGGTGAAAATTAATGCTGTCGCTTACATATAAGGAACATGTAAAGAAAGGTTGTCCTGGAACATGTTGGGCGAATTAGGCAAGAGACATTGGTAGCCATGGGATTACTTGTTCTCCATGGTGTGACGCTGAGTTATATTGATTTGTTACCGTTCATATTTATTTTTTTCTAGTAAAATTATTGAGAAATCAATTCCTTGTAAGTAAAAAACACAATTTTAATACAAATATATTATAGCAAGACATAACAAGCGATCCTGTCTAACCGTCGCCCATCCCCCGCTAAACACATACAGTATTGTTTACACTCATTATGTTGTACACTACTAGTATATTCAATGTTTGCCCAATCAGTATCAGATCAGCATTTTGTAGATTGTTTTTGCTGTTTTTTATATGGCGTTCTGATGGTTTATTGAGTTTGGTCGTGAATGAGTTACTTGGCTGCGATACAAAAATGGAAAAGAAAATTAATCACAAGAACTGTTGTGGTACCAGCAGACAGGCAGTTTTCCCTGAAACCATTCATGTTTCACATTATGTACCTGGAAATTTCTTCTGACAAATGGTTCCCACGGGAGCAAGTCTTTGACGTTGCAGCAGCCATCTTGGGCTCTGAGTTGCGCAACGTAGTACCCTGCAGTTTGCAGCTGTCTCAGTCAGTGGCGAGCAACACATAGCAGTACCGGCACAGGATTTTATGTAATACACAGTACAAAAGGCCAATAAAAGAATGCAACACAAATATGAACTGACAGGATGACTCAGACATTTTTTTTATTTTTTGTGATTTTACCTTTTCAGGAAGCAAGTAAGTAATTCTGTCAGACGCTCGTAAGAAGAAAGAAACTCTGTGTCTTCTCGTTTATATAATAGCATTTATGTGTTATTTCTTATTTTTTATATTATGAGTGGACTTCACTAACAGTTTAACACAATAAGATAATTTTAGATCCACCATTCTGTGCTGATAAACTTCTGATACACAGCTCAAAATCCCCTGTACAGATAAATTATCAAATTCTGGCTACCTGCAGCCACCACTAGAGGGAGCTTAAGGCATACTGTTTTATCATGGAGTTCAATGGAAGAACAGTATGCAGTTCAAGCTCCATCTAGTGGTGACTGCAGGCAGCCGGAATTTTATAAATGAACTCTATGAAAGACTTGGAGATCTGTATTAGAAAATTTGGTTCTGACTACAAAAATATAAATTAATTGGCACAGAATTTTGGTGAAAAAAAAACCAAACAAAGTAGGTGAAAAAACAAAATGATGTTCAGGAGTGGAGATTTTCTTTAAAGCTGGAATTTTTTTAAAGTGGTGAATAACTTCTTACTATATATCCTATTCTGATTATGCCTTTAAGCACTGATCATCAGACTTGTGAATGTTGGTGAGGGCACAGATTATTTTTTTTTAAATAATTGCATCATGTATCTTTTAATGTTCCTGAATTACAGTCTGTATTATAATCCAGAGCTCAATTCACAATTCTGCAGGTGTCATAGCTGAATTTTCTCAGAATTCCCTGCTTAGGAATAACTAACTGTCCAACTACATTATAGGAGCTTATCTAAACTGTAAGGGGTTTGCCTGTCAACAAGCTTATTGACTCTTTCTTATAAAAAACAGCAGAATTGTGAATGCTGCTCTGGAGCAAACTCCATTACCAGATAAGTAATGTAATGTATTTACAAAGTTACTCCACTTTATGTAAAATGTTGTTCAAAGGAGGAAATACCCTTTAAAATATGCATGAAAATGACAGGGGGTAAAACCATTACAAACTAAACACCGCAGATCTCAAGTGAAGTATATGTGGGCATCCTTACCAATATTTGAATTCCAAATTGTAAGGCATGTTTCAAGGGGTTGTCCGGGACTTAATAAGAACAGGACAGTGGGCTCAATAAAAAAACAAATAACACTACTCTCCTGTTCAATCCCCCGCTCTAGTGGTCCCGCTGGTCTCTGTTGACTTGTCCTGCAGAGATGATGGGCCGTTCATGCACGTGACCGCTGCAGACAATCATAGGCCTCTGCGGTCTTGTACCATTCTTGCTAGCATCAATTCTGAGGCTAGTGATTGGCTGCAGCGGTCACATGCATGAACGTCACGTCATCGCTACATTGAAGTCAACAAAGACTGGCGGGGATCACTAAAGCGTCGGGGGATTAAAAAGGTGAGTGTTTTTTTTAATCCACTTTCCTGCTCTTGGCACAATTTATTTTTAGCATATTAGGATATTATAAATATCAAATAATCGGTGGGGGCCCTGTTCCAGATCTTGCTCTGGGGCCCAGGAGCTTCACGTTACACGTCTGCCTATACACATCATACACTGTATCAGTAACACGAGGCCTGACAATTATTTACTATTCCCGCTACGAAATGTGCAATTAAAATAGCTGGCACATTTGACTGAAATTAGTTATTTCACAGATATATACGAGTCAGTGAAGCAAAAGAAATGGAACAAATGCCTGGAGGACATTAAAAGATCCATCAAAGCCGTCCTTATTTTTAGAAACTATTTTGTTTGCATCAAGTCAAAAATTATCTTATGAGGCAACGGAGGCAAATCTTACAATAGTCCACAGAATATAACTGGGGCCAATGAAGTGAATGAATGTACGACTTATGGGGACCCATGATTTCTGGGTACACCGCTGATTAAATCCAGCGAAAACCAAATGTAAAGTTGTAGTTTCAGGAGCATCTACAGAAATCATAGAACCCATAGCAAATCTTAGATTGGTCCAAAACACGTATTAAAGCTAATTCTACATTTTAATGTCCACATTTCCACTTTTAGGTCCAAAAATTTGTGTATATAATATATCTATTTAGGGGAGCTCTGTTTTTGTGATTTGATAAATGACATAATTGAGGCTGGATGCTGCCACCACTAGAGGGAGATAACTGTATATAGATTTATACTGGAAGTATTGAACTTTAAGAGAACCTTTCACTACCCCAGACCTGTGCAGCGGAGTGCACCACCTTGTAGGCGCTACTGAACAGACCTTTGGGGACTTTGAATTAGCTGTGTAGCCTCCACCGTTCTGGAGATATCGGTGCCGTTGTAATTGATGCCGATACGTAAATTAGCCCCTGTATTGTCAGTGGGCCGTTTCTGGACATGCAAATGGCAGGGGGGGGGCCGTGATAGTCAGAGATCTGCACTGTCCAATCAGCTGCGGACAGTGTCAGAGCAGCTTCTACTGTGTGATCTCTCTGCTGTGTGTGTGCACGCGCTCTCCTCTCTCGCGAGATCACAGTCTTCTCATCACTTGTTGACAGTGACAGGAGAGAGGAGGAGAGCCCGTGCGCACACACAGCAGGGAGATTACACAGTAGAAGCCGCTCTGACATTGTCCGCAGCTGATTGGACAGTGCAGATCTCTGACTATCACGCCCCCCGGCCTTTCCATGTCCTGAAACCCCCCACTGAAAATACAGGTGCTAATTTACATATCGGGTATCCATTACAACGGCACCGTTATCTCCAGAACGGCGGAGGCTACACAGCTAATTCAAAATACCCAAAAGTCTGTGCAGCAGCGCCTAAAAGATGGTGCACTCCGCTGCATAGGTCTGGGGTAGTCTTCAATAGGTTCTCTTTAATAGGGACTCTATAAATCTGTTTGCTGGAGCTTCCTCTAGTGGCAGCTATAGACCTTATTAGAGCATCACACCAAGCAGGTAGCTTGAGTGTCGGCCTTAAAGTTATCTTCTGTTTATTAACAATGAGAATTAACAAGTGACTGTAAAGTCACCTGATAATTATCTGCTCAGTAGTGTGTTATCCATGTGTATATAATCAATGGAACAGTTACAGAGGTTTACCCAGGACCGGCTCAAGATTTACATGGGCTCTTGGGCAATAGAGTTACAGTGGGGCCCCTTATGCCTCTACTTTTTTCATCCACCCAGTATAGGATGGTTTTGGGGTTTTTTTGTTGTTTTTTTTTTTTTTAAATAACCAAAACATATTTTCCTGTCATTTTTAAGAACCCCCTTCCTAGAAAAAAAAAACCCCTACGGAGAAAGGCAATTATATGCCGCAAAGTCTATAATGAGTAAAGTATAATACCCCTATAAGTAGTATAATGCCCCATAGTGCCCAACACACTGTATATTGCCCTCAAGACAGTACAATGGCCACATAGTAGCTAATAAAAAAAAAAATACTAACCTAGCCCTGTTCCCATGAAGAGCAGAGTAGATACTCTGGTCTTTGCGGTGTGTGGCTCAGTACAGACAGGCGTGATGACATCACTACATCTTGCCTGTCTGCGCCAAGTCCTGAGGGCACAGATGCAGTTAGAACCGGGACATGACGCTGGTCACCAAGGGTGGTGGGACACTGCTCGAAATCCAGGACTGTCCCGCTGGATCCGGTATGGTTGGGACTCATAAACTTTTGTTCTTTCTAATACTATATAAGTTCTGCATCCTTATGCATACACATAGCAGACCAGTAGAGTCTCTAATAATCCTTATAAATGGGTAAAATCGCTGTTTCCAATATTAGGTCTAAGTGACAATATAATTAATACCACTCAGATTGAAAATGCCGTTGTAAGCAGGCGTTTTCCTGCAGACATCAGCTGAAGTCGCTTGGTGCTTGTAAGACATTAAATAAGCAATAAACCGGGTGAATGATGGTTGCAACTTATTAAAAGTAATTTATTTCCTATTTAAAAGAACGATCTTTTATTCCCATAAGGAGAAAGCGCCAATTATCCGAAATAATAAAAAAAAAAAGACTGAGTGGTAGTCATTATACTGCACATAGCGCAGCACCAGTATTAACCTATTGTACCCCAGGGACAGGGCTAGGCTTTCTTTTACCTGGGGCAAAGATTTGGTTCAGTACCCATTCACCCCAGAGTAATACATACAAATCCCTCTATGCTGACGTGCCTACATAGATTTGTAATTCAGCGGCCCTATCACCAGCCTGCCTGGCCCGGGCGCTGCTACTGTCAGGTAGAAGATGTCAGTCTCCTTCCAAACTAGAATGTTCACACTGGCGTCATGGCTTCCATTTATAATAACGGATCCAAACTGTGGCTGGTGGACCCCATTGACTTATATTGGGGTCCATCAAGGCTTCTTTTAAGGTCATTTTGACAGTTGCACCATTAAAATTGACAGAACCCCCAACAGAGGCTGGTAGTGCAAGTGTGAACATAGCCTATCTCAGTCAACTGGTGCCAATGGTGCCCGCTCGTACACACAGCACCCAGCGCACACGCCCCAACAACCCCTGTTGTATTTTATAAGATCAGAAAAGTTGTAAGTTATATATTATTAAATACACATTATGTACCCTACTGTTTTACCCCTCTTACACTTATACATCAATAAAAAAATAGTGCAGCGTATGACACCCTTGTACTATCTTAAACTTAAAAGTCTGCGTCCACCATAAACCTTATTAAATGAGTTTCCTCTCTGAAGCCAATGTACTGCATGATAATCCATTTTTAATACCGCGGAAGAGTTTATCCTGTGGCCGGGAGATACTTGCAACCTTTATATTCAAAATGTCGCCCTCATTACTTTCAGGATTGTGTTTTATGCTCCTACATGACGTAGACCTTTCTAAAATATCAGATGCTCTGAATTGTGTAGAAGTCTGCGCTCGTAAACCTGGAGAGGATTCTGAAGACCGCTATGTGTCCCGTGTAAATGATATGTATATTGTAAGCCATCAGTGAGTTTTATGACGTTTTCTTTCTTTCTTTTCTTTTTTTCTTTCATTCTTTCTTCCTGTCTTTCTGTCCTTTTTCTTTCTTTTTACTTTCTCTCTTTACTTTTTTCTCTTTCTTTCTCTTTCATTCTTTTTCTCTCTCTCTCTCTATTTTTTACTTTCTCTTTTTTCCCTTCTCTTTATTTTCCTCTCTTTCTTGCTCTCTTTTTACTCTCTTTCTCTCTCCCTTTCTCTCTCTTTATTTCCTTTCTCTTTTTCTTTCTTTTCTCTTTCTTTTTTTCTCTCTCCCTCTCCCGCTCTCTATTACTTTCTTTGCTTTCAATCTCTTTTTCTCATTCTTTCACTCTCTTTCTTTTTTCTTTCTGTCTTTCTTTCTTTATTTCATTTCTTTCTTTCACTTTTTTTTCTTTCTTTCTTTTTCTTTCGCTTTCTTTCTTTTTCTTTTTCTTTCTTTCTTTTTTCCTTTCTTTCTTTCTTTCTTTCTTTCTTTCTTTCTTTCTTTCTTTCTGTCTGTCTCTTTTTCTTTCCTTCTTTCTTTGTTTCTTTGTTTCTCTTTTTCTTTCTTTCTTTCTTTCTTTCTTTCTTTACTTCTTTCTTTCTTTCTTTCTATCTTTGTCTTTTTCTTTCTTTCTATCTTCTTTTTTCTCTCTCTCTCTCTCTTTCTTTCTTTCTTTCCTTCTTTCTTTGTTTCTTTGTTTCTCTTTTTCTTTCTTTCTTTCTTTCTTTCTTTCTATCTTTCTCTTTCATTCTCTAACTCATATGTATCTAGTTTTACGACTTCGTCATTGTTTCTCTCTTTCTATTTTTTTCTTTCACACTTTCATGTCTCATCAGATCTTTTAGTGCGGACAAAAAAAATGATCGCTTGTCGGCAGCACATTTCCTTGCGTAAACAGGGGATGTGCTACCAACAAGATGCAAAGCTGTGGTGACGAAAGACTGTATTAACAATCGTTTGTCCCTATAAATTTTTCAACATTTCTCTGTTTCAACTGAACAAACAAGCGCCGATCAACATGCTGTATTGCTGATCGGCACTCATTGACCGGGTAGAAAATCTGCGGGGTAAAACCACCTTAAAGGGAACCTGTCACCAGCATTTCACCTATTGAACTTTAATCATCCCTCACTGGCCGCTGCTATCAAAACTTCATTGCCGTTATCCCCGCTCCTAAACTCCTCCTACGACTGTAAATAATGGTCTGCAAACATTGCGCCTTTTATCGTAATAATCCGGTGTCCCTTTGTGCGCACACACCAGAAGAGGACATCAGTGCATAAGCGCGGGATTTTGTGTGCTGGGGGAACGTGTGAAGCTGTCAATCAAAAGTAAGGAGACGGGGTAAACTCGGAAAGACTTGAGGAATGAAGATATGAGTCTTTTATGCTCATTAGCATACGGTGTGGGAACACTAAAAAACTGAATACTAAAGCTACAGAGCCGACTAAGGGTATGTGCACACACACTAATTACGTCCGTAATTGACGGACGTATTTCGGCCGCAAGTACCGGACCGAACACAGTGCAAGGAGCCGGGCTCCTAGCATCATACTTATGTACGATGCTAGGAGTCCCTGCCTCTCTGCAGGACAACTGTCCCGTACTGAAAACATGATTACAGTACGGGACAGTTGTCCTGCAGCGAGGCAGGGACTTCTAGCGTCGTACATAACTATGATGCTAGGAGCCCGGCTCCCTGCACTGTGTTCGGTCCGGGACTTGCGGCCGAAATACGTCCGTCAATTACAGACGTAATTAGTGTGTGTGCACATACCCTAAGAAGTCAATTACAGTTTATATAGAAATTATTTTTCACCCACAACCACCAGGGAGCTGGTTTAATAGGTGAAATTCTGGTGACAGGTTCCCTTTAAAGGTCATGGGCCGCTTACCGTAGTCATCATATATTTGAGCTCAGCTAAAGCTGGCTATAGATATAAGCTAACTGAGTGGCAATTCCCCCAGCTTCCCATAAGCATGCCCGCTTGTGTCGACCTAACCGACATGTTATTTCTATGGTGAGAGTGGAATAAGTGTCAGCCAGACACAAGTGTCACCTCTCATCATGGAGAATCTATAGAATCAGATGGGATTAAATCCATCCTGTCTGATCCTTGTTTCCCTGCATGGCAGATGCCAAGTGATCCTTTATACATGGGGTTGTCATGTCTATGGCCAGCTTCAGACGTTGCATTTGAGTCGTTTATATTTCTTCTCTTTTTGTTTTCTTTTTGCAGGCCGTACTTTTACACTTTAGTTATTGGTGGATTTGACTGAGGGGCTATGAGCCTCCTCTGGCCATGGGCCCTGAGGCACTTCCAAAATTCTCAAATGTTTGGTAAAATGAAGCGGAGACAATGTGTTCCTGTCACATGTAGACCAATGTCCCTCCTCACAATCCATATTGTGAAGCAGCATTTTTTAGATGATATAACAAGCATTTGCATCCCATCAATGTGAAATATCCATAAATTATAATCCATTTAAATATCAGGGACTATTTAATTTTCTCATTCTGCATGCAAAAGAATTCTTACATTCTTGATTAAATCTATGCAGGCTGATTTATTAAAGGCCTGTGGCAGGCTCCTTTCATTTCCTCAGAGTCTCTGCTTTTTAATTATAATGAATTCATCCCATCTTTCCCTGTTTTACGCACTGTAATCCATCCCCGCTCTTCTGCCGTAGACATTATTAGAAGGGAAACCGTGTGTTTATAAGCGGTCATAGAGGTGATATAACTAGCCTATTCACATAATAAGAGCCTTGATCCCTGGCATATCCGGTGACATATAAGAGATATACAATGAGACTTTATAACATAATACGCCTGATAGCCTACATTGCGTTGATCTATCTATCAAGTCTTGATGGACTTTGCATTTGTTGTCCAAATTATGCAACAAGCAATGGAGTGTTGCAGGAGTATTTAGCACTAAACATGTCCTCTGTTATAGGGACTTCCCTTCCCTGAAGACCTAGAAGCTCCAACTTCTCCATACTCTCTGAGGATCTTGTATTGTATTGTATAATACAGCCTGTATTATTATATGTGCATCTGCCATTCTAATGGTGTGAAAGGAACAGTCGACAGGCTTGTTGACAGACACGCCCACTCCTTGAGGAACTACAGGGCATTTCTACTGGCAGAGTGACCAGCCCGCACTGCGTTGAGAACTGAACATGTGGGAATGGAGCTTGAGGGATATGGAGAATATGTATTATAAATGAGAACGCTATTGAAAGGCACCAAGAAGGCTTACATGTCTTAGACTTGTCGAATATATGATGTTCTGGAAAAGAACCCCCAGTCAGTGGGTTCATGGACAGCTTGGGCATATTGTTTGGATACAGCATGTCCTACATTCTATCCCACAATCATGCATACGATGCTATATGGTGGCACAGACTCCCCTGCAACTCCGTAGTACTGAGATGCAGAGATTCTAGGTGCTACATGGGGCACCATATGTCAGATATATTCTCCCCTAGAAGTAATGCTTGTACGTATCCAATTTGGCAAAACTGGAAGTAAAGGGGCCCCATAGCAAAAATAAAAAGTGGACTCCCCATTATTATGCCAGATTTTGCCCAAAGAAGTTTCCTCCTTCATGCCCTTTCGATGACACTGGCCCAATTCCCTAAGCCCTTATTTGCGAACAATGCAGTTCCTCTGGGGAGGGGAGTTCTGCACAAGTTCTTGCTGCCTAGTAGCAAAAGGAGATGAAACCAACTAGGGGTGGTCTCCTGCTCCCTAATGGCCCCTCACCAGATGCATTGTTTGCCTCTGCGGCATTTTCGTCCTGCATATGGAGGTACCTATAGACGTCTAGGGCTGCCTTATAATGGCTCCATACAACATGGAGGTTTTATAGTCATAATGCATGTGCATGAGCCCTTATATGTCCGGTGGAGTTCCTCAGTTAGGGAGGCTTAAAGTAACATGGTGCATTCATCTAGTGCTGCAGTAATCAATCATGAAGACACAAGTGGCAATTAATGGCTATTAATATAATGACGAGTCATAAAGCCGTATCATTTGAGGACATTATTTCAGTTTGAATATTATAGATATTATTTACAGGTGTGACATAAAGAAGCTGCATGCACTCTGTATTATTACAGGTATTTTCAATCTACGAAGCAAAAGTGATACAGTCAGCACTTTATTAAACTGCAGTGCTAGGGTGCATTATTATTGATGTACGTATATAATAAATACGCCATAATAAATTGGACATATGGGTGCTTGAGTGCTGTAGCTGATTGCTATTGACGAACTAGTACTGAAAGATATTGTAAGGAATGGCCGCCATTATCCTTTCCAATAATAATCCAACTTTAAGCACTTTAGGATTGCAGACACTGAGCCCACGTATAGCCAATTTACTAATATAAAATAATACAATGCTAAAGAAAATCAATGCCAGGAGGAATAAAAATATATTTTACATTTTATAGATTCGGGAATGAAAAAGTTCATAGAGCAGGTTCTTAAAGCCAAGAAGAAAACGTCTTCCTCTCTCTTTCTCTACGGCAGGGCTTTTCCTCTAGCTAAATGTTTTTGTAAGAGAGAGGTGAGAACAGAGGCTCAGACTTTATAATCCTCCCTTAAAGTGGCACTGAGCCATATGGAAGAAGAGATTAAAGGTGATTATGGGTGTTACCTGAGACATGATGGCTCTATGAAGTGGTCTTGTTGTAGCAGATTAAACAGCACTACATTGTAAGAAGCCAAGCGAATGCGGATTATTGCCCAAGTATCTTTTTCTCTGCCAGTACAGTGCCAAATTTTGAACTTTAAATGGATTGCCTCATGAAGGATATGATTCATCTATCTGATTGCTGGACGTCCCACCGTTGGGACCCTCACTGGTCCTTAGCTCCCCTTTCTCCTCATTGCGCGACCACAGTGAGGAAGAGTTTGAATGGGTCAGTGGTCACACATGCGCCCTGTCACTCCATTCAATGTCTATGGAGCTGACGGAAACAGCTTAGCGCTGACGGTCCTTCAGTGAGGAGGAAGGGGTATCTGTACCACCATTCTAATAATCAGTGGGGGTCCCAGCGAACAGACATTTAACATTAATCCTGTTGATAGGTGATAAATGTCCTTTATAGGACAACCTCTAAGTCTGGTCTGAGAGTCTGGTTACTATGGATACACTGCCTAAAAGCAACAGTCTGTCAGTAAAATTGTCAAGCAACGTCCCTCTAGCAATCAGAATTTCTCATATCTTAGGACAGATCTTAAGATTTATCTCAAGACAGAATTGCCACTGAACCAATGGCAGAAAAGGGGCAGTGAGGATTAGTAGGACATCTGGAAAACCCCTTTTCTAATTAAGGGACCCACAAAAGGACAGTTGATCAGAGAAGCTGTGGACAGCTGCAAATTCCTGTATTACATGTATTATTAAATGGCACCAATATAAATGAATTAGTGAACATGTAATACACGGTCATACGGAGTCCCCCAGAATGGGAACTGCTTTTTGCAGAAGCCCCCCACTGGCTAATAGAGGAGTTCCAAGAAAGGGACCACTATATATGCAGTGTATATACCACAATAGAGAATATGGACAAGGATTGTCCTAATGGACAATGCATATTTCCCAATTTTACTGCTTTGTTGTTTATATAAAAAGAAAATGTAGGTGGAGAACATCTTTAAACAATGGATGTTTGGTATGGTTAAATAAAATAACAATCTGCAGCTACAGGTTTATCTTAAAATATAGTCCCATGAGGAGAAGTACTTTGAAGCTACACCTTTAAGTTACTTTAAGGGGCATGTAATACTTAATTTCTCCTGTGGTGGCACTGCAGGGAAATTGAACACTTACTGCCAGGTTTTTCCACAATTTACAACTGATCGGTGAAGGTCTCTGGAACAGGACACCTTTTGATTAGCTTATTGTCGGGAGATCCTTGAAACAACAAGGGGATTGTCCAAAGTCCCTTTTAAAGAAGTCTTCACTGTCTTTTTTGACCTGGAACCAAATTAAATGAATCCAAGCTACATAAAAAAAAAAGAGTTGGGCTTCCATTGATATCTAAATGTATTTCTGAGTTTATGTTCACCTATACTATAATGAAACAGGCCAAGATTAAGCCGCTGAGCACTTGTGAACATACATCGTGCTGATTAAAAGTGGTTAAGGCAATATTTTTGCATGACTTGATGAGTAGCTACTGAGAAAAGTCTAAAGGGGATCAGACACATCAGTATCATAACTTCCTAAGGCTAACATTTTCTCTCCAAACTAAACTAGACTCCAATCCATCTGCCACTCCGGAAATTAATAGCAATCATTAAACAAAGTGAGCCGGCTAAAAGATGCCTGATGTGAAAAAAAGCCGCTATTTCTGCCAAAACAAAAATTAAAACTATTCACATGCAGAACGATTCATTCATTACTACATAGTATTCCCCACCTGGGGATTAAATCTCATTACAATTTGTCCAAAACAGATGTTACCCTTTTAGCAGTCGATTATTAACGATAAACTCGATTCCCCCTGAGAGGTGTTGGAATTTTTTTTCATCCTATTTCAATATGCTCTTAAGAAATCTCCAAGGGAAAAATATGTCTGAGTTATTCCGCATATGTTTTGTAAATCAGTCTTGGAACACAACAGCCTATTTATCTGGACAAAACTCTTTTGTTTTTCTTCATTGTGATATTATCCTATTTCCAGAGGTTCTTAAATAATCTTTCTATCTACATTTTTTTAAATGGCCTGGTAATTTACATTTGTTTTCAATATATAAGCTAGACTTTGCACACCCACTTCAGCCCTGATGGAGCATATAGTGGTTATAGGAGCTTAAATACTATGTGCTGCCATTAACAAATCTATATAATTAGGGATTCCCTGTTTTTGAGAATGTGTTTTTGTTAGAAGGTCCCCCCCAATGAAAAGTTGATCACTGGGTATCTAACTGATGGGATCCTAAGCAATCAGTTGTACACTGTGGGGGAATCCAGCAGCAAGTGTTCAACTTCCCTGCAGTGCCACCACTGGGGAAATTAGGTATTACACAGTTCATATTAAATCTATGGGCTGTCCACATAAGGCACAAATGAGCTGGGTCCACCCGGGGTGAGAGGGGATCTTTCTCAAACCGTTCTCTATGCTAGCTTAAAGGGTACTTAAAAACAGACTTTCTACAACAGACAACCCCTTTAATCTATGATCCTTACCAAGGACATATTTACAACGGAGGAAGCCCCTTTAACCGCTATGGGGCTCATGAAGAAGGGTTCTTATCTCAGGATGGCTCCCCTTACTATGGATGGTGTGATCCGTCATCAGGTCTTCATTTTTGCTGGCATTGTCAACCTTGCAGTCACACCTTTTGTCTTATAGGGGACATGGGACAAGCAAGCATCAGACAATCCATTTCCAGGACAGTGTCTAATAATCAGAAGGGGGCGCCATTTCGATTTTTTTAAATATAGGGCACCTCACTGGTATATACAAATCTGATCCTCTAACATAAAGTTGCTTTTACTTTCTTACTGTCATGGCGCGGGGTGTGGACCCACTGGGCCGTACCGCGTAGCGGGATAGCAGCTGGCCATACAGATTTAATGCAATCTTTATAGTTCAGAAGGAATACCTGAGGCAATGTAGACAGTAGCGATAGATTCAGGCTGTGATGAGGCTCCAATAGTAGACAGACACCCGGTGGGGTGCGACACACTAGATGCAGCAGAGGATACAACATGACTCCAACTCTTGACGGCACAGAGGCACGGTAGCACGGGATACAGGGTACAGGCAGCAGGAACGGGTAACACTAGGAACTGGAGAACACTAGGAGACCATTTCAAACTCCAGGCGGGCTTTCATGTGTTTTTTACTGAGGAGAGGCTTCTTTACGGCCACTCTGCCATAAAACAAAGATTGGTGGAGTGCTGCAGTGATGGTTGACCTTCTGGAAGTTACTCCCTCCTGCACACCGGATCTTTGGAGCTCAGCCAGAGTGACCATTGCGTTCTTGGTCCCCTTTCTTACCCAGGCCGTTCTCCCCCGATTAATTAGTTTGGTGGGGCGGCCAGCTCTAGGAAGAGTCCTGGTTGTCCCAAACTTCTTCCATTTAAGAATTATGGAGGCCACTGTGCTCTTGGGAACTTTCAGTGCAGCAGAATTTTTTTTTTAGCCTTCTCCAGATCTGTGCTTCCACACAATCCTGTCTCTGAGCTCTACAGGCAGTTCTTTCCTCCTCATGGCTTGGTTTTTCCTCTAATATGCATTGTCAGCTGTGAGACCTTATATAGTCAGGGGTGTGTCTTTCCAATGATGTCCAATCAAATGTATTTACCACAGGTGGATTCCAATCAAGGTGTAGAAACATTTCAAAGATGATCTAGAGAAGTGGGAGGCCCCGAGAACTAAATGTCAAGTGTCATAGCAAAGTGTATGAATTCTTATGTCCATGAGAAATTTGAGGTTTTCAATTTTAATAAATTTTGCAAATATTTCTAAAATTCTGTTTTCACTTTGTCATTATGGGGTATGGAGTGCAGAATGATGGGGAAAAATTTAATTCATTTTTATTTTAGCACAAGGCCTCAACATAACAAAATGTGAAAAAAGGGAAAGCGTCTGAAGACTTTCCGAATGCATTGTAGTTAACGTTATGCTGCCATTAATACAACTAGCATGTGTTAGAGACACCAATAACTCATGTATTCAATATATTGTTGCAGCATCAGCTTTATCAATTGACTTAAAGAGGCTCTGTCACCAGATTTTGCAACCCCTATCTGCTATTGCAGCAGATAGGCGCTGCAATGTAGATTACAGTAACGTTTTTATTTTAAAAAAACGAGCATTTTTGGCCAAGTTATGACCATTTTTGTAGTTATGCAAATGAGGCTTGCAAAAGTCCAAGTGGGTGTGTTTAAAAGTAAAAGTCCAAGTGGGCGTGTATTATGTGCGTACATCGGGGCGTTTTTAATACTTTCACTAGCTGGGCGCTCTGATGAGAAGTAACATCCTCTTCTCTTCAGAACGCCCAGCTTGTGACAGTGCAGATCTGTGACGTCTCTCACAGGTCCTGCATCGTGACGGCCACATCGGCACCAGAGGCTACAGTTGATTCTGCAGCAGCATCAGCGTTTGCAGGTAAGTCGATCTTACCTGCAAACGCTGATGCTGCTGCAGAATCAACTGTAGCCTCTGCTGCCGATGTGGCCGTCACGATGCAGGACCTGTGAGTGACGTCACAGATCTGCACTGTCAGAAGCTGGGCGTTCTGAAGAGAAGAGGATGTTACTTCTCTTCACAGCGCCCAGCTAGTAAAAGTATTAAAAACGCCCCGATGTACGCACATAATACACACCCACTTGGACTTTTACTTTTAAACACACCCACTTGGACTTTTGCAAGCCTCATTTGCATAACTACAAAAATGGTCATAACTTGGCCAAAAATGCTTGTTTTTTTAAAATAAAAACGTTACTGTAATCTACATTGCAGCGCCTATCTGCTGCAATAGCAGATAGGGGTTGCAAAATCTGGTGACAGAGCCTCTTTAATTGCAAAAATCATCCATGCACAAAGAGTTTGACTTGTATAGTGACCACTTAATATGATATATTGCTCCCTGTTATCTGCCATTTCAAGCTGGGGAGGATTTTTTTTTTACTTAAAATGCAGAAAACCCCCGCTTTCCTTGATCAATTCTTAATTTCACATACACCAGTAGACATATAAATGTAAATTATATCAGCAGCTATTTGTATAAGCTTTTTTTGAGAACTTGTAAATACATTACATTACTTATCTATTATTGATCCTAATTTACAGCCTGTATTTTTTAACAGAGCTGCATTCACTATCCTGGAAGCTACAGAGCTGAGATCCCTCAGTATTGCATATTGGCTGAATTCTGTACAGTAATTTGACATAAGAGAAACTAACTTTTCCCCTGCCTTAAAAGAGCTCAGCTAAGCTGTTAGGACAGTTTTCAACAGCTTGTTGACAGTTTTCATTCAATTCTGAATGCAGCTCTGAAGTATAATACAAGCTGTATGGCCCCATGCACACGGCCACAATTTTGACCTGTAAATACTGATCCATTCATTTCTATGGCCAACAGACACCTTTCCGTATATTTACAGGAAGGTGTCCAGGCCGTAGAAAGAATCCGTAAAAAATAGGACATGTCTGGGCTGGGCTCCCATACTTTATAATAGGAGCAGAGTCAGCAAATGCGGGTGACTGTCTGTGGCTGTCCGCGCCTGTAATGACGGGCTGTGCACACGACTATGGCCTATGGACTATGGACAGGCCTAACTCAGGATCAGTAAAATACAACTAAAGTAATATATTTACATACATCTAGTGTATTTACGCTACATCTACTTTTTATGTAGGTTATATCTCTATATAAAATAGTTTTTAAAGTTGGATATACCCTAGAACTGTTTTACAATGTTGTACTAGGTGTTGCAAGCTTTCTCCTATGTAAAGCCCAATAAAGCAAGTGAATTTGTGACAAACCCCCCAAATTGTAAGAAATTGTTCTACAGGGGTGGTCGTCTGAAAGAGGTGGTCTTCTGGAAAAACGCCAAACAAATAGCTTCTGTCTGTTTTGTGTCTTATCTGATGTCTCATTTGTAATCCACGACTTCAGAACGCTTTTTCTGCTCCCAAATTCATGCAAATAGTGTCTGCAGCCTTCCTGAGCTTGGCATGACTTGATAAATCGGGGCCTGTGAAATAAATCAATACCAGGCACGTAACTATTACTTTTTAAAGGCACTTTAAATGCTGGGTGAGAAATGTAGTTTTATCACATTGTGTCATTCATTTCACCTTTCCATGGAAAAAGGGAGAACTTTTTGAAGCTAACATTTTTCACTAAGGTAAAAACAATCAGTTATTTGCTGAAGTGCAGCAGACGGCCGCCAATGTTCCATAAATAGGAACATAAGTATAGAGACTAAGACCTGACACAGTCCTTACACCCAGAGCTCAGTACAACATTCACAAAAGTAGCTTAGAACCTTAACTGGTTGCCGACACAGGACGAGTATGCTCGTCCTGAGCGGCGAGCACTTCGCGCATTAGGACGAGCATACTCGTCCTGTGTGACAGCGTCCCTGCGCGCGACTGTGCGCGCGATCGAGAGCGGGGCAACGGCTGTAATACACAGCCACGGCCCCGCTCTGACAGCGGAGAGAAGAGAAACATCTTCTCTCCGCTGTTAACCCTTTGAACGCCGCAATGACAGCTGATCGCGGCGTTCAAGGAGAGGGGACTGCACATTGATCGCGTCACAGAAAATAACTGTGACGCGATCAAAGCCCATAACTCATATGGCCAGACAGCCCAGGGTCCAGTGAAGGACCCCAGGGCTGTCTGAACATATTTCCTGTTGTTAGGGCATAGTGAGGTATGCCCTAACAACTGCCTGTGTACGATCAGTAACAGGCTAATGTACTGGCATATAGATCTATGGCAGTACATTACAGTTACAAAATCAAAATCAAAATGATAAATCCCTTTATGGGATTAAAAAAAAAAAGTTAAATGAATGTAAAAAAAAAATAATGGTAAATAAATAAATAAAAAGTAAATAAAATACACAGAAATACAAATTTTTTATAATAAATCAACTTTTTAAAATATAAGTCCCAAAACATGAATTAATATAGACATATTTGGTATTGCCACGACCGTAACAACCTGTACAATAAATGTATGACCTTATTTATGATGATCGGTGTATGGTGTAAAAAAATAAATATTAAAACTGCTGCACAACTGCGTTTTTTCTGCATTTTAATCTAATTAAAAATTTATAGAAATTAAACGGTAATGTATTTGTACCAAAAAATGGTACCTACATAAAGTACAACTCGTCCCGCAAAAAACAAAGTCTCATACAACTACGTCGTACAAAAAATAAATGCGTTATGAGCGTCGGCATGCAAAGAGGGAAATGTAAAAAAAATTGCTCTGTCCTCAAGGCTAAAATTGGCCGTGTCCTTAAGGGGTTAAAGGGGTTGTCCGCTTTGGATAATCCCTACTTGTCAGAAATGTACCTTGACAATAAGCTGAACACAAATTGTAACCTTTTTGGGACCTCCAGCGATCAGCTGTTTTCTATGAGGAAACGGATTAGTAAGTGTTCAATTTCCTTGCAGCGCCACCACAGGGCAAATGAAGAATTACACAGTGTCCATTCAAATCAGTGGGTTGTCTGTTTAAAGGAAACCTGTCACCAGCATTTCACCTATTGAACTCTACACTATCCCTCGCTGGCCGCTGATGTCAAAAGTTCATTGCCGTTATCCTCCCTCCTAAACTTCTCGTAAATAATGGTCTGCAAAAATTTCTCGACTTTTATGGTAATAATCCGGCAGTCTTGTTCGTTCCTCATCTTATGCCCGCCCACTGCCGAAAACAGACCCGCCCCGAATGCCAAAATTTCATCTGAGATAGCGCGCATGCCCCCTTCATTTATGGTCCGACACCGTTCCCTGCTTCATCAGGGCCCCAAATCTAGTTACTGAGCATGTGCCGCTATGATGTTCCGTTGTAAGCATGCACCAGAGCAAGACATGGATGCGTAAGCGGGATTTAGTGTTCGAGGAGCTGTTAATCAAAAGTAAGGAGGTGGGGTTAACTTGGAAAAGCTTGAGGAATAAAGATATGACTTTTATGCTCATTAGCATACTGCGCGGGAACACTAAAAAACGAAATACTAAAGGTACAGAGCCTACTTAGAAGATAATTACAGGTTACATAAAAATTATTTTTCACCCACTACCACCAGGTACTGCTGGTTTAGTAGGTGAAATGCTGGTGACGGGTTCCCTTTAATGCAGGACAGGACAGGTCCTCCAGAGCAAGAGACATTCTTTGTAAACGCTCTCCACTCTGGCAAAAAGATAAAGATCTTAAAGAGAGGACTCCTCTATACTGTATTAACTCATAGGGTATAGGAAAATGTTTTTTCTTAACTGGACAACTCCTGTAACACTTTAATGGCAGTTGTTTGATTTTAAGAGTAAGGCTTGGGCTCGACTGTAGCCAGTGGAGTAACTACCACTGTAGCAACAATAGCAGCTGCTAGGGGGCCCGCAGCATGAGGGGGCCCATGCCGCCCGCTAGGACGGGCAACCCCATGCCCGGTGGCTCCGCTAGCAGCCACTATGGTGCTACAGCGGTAGCGACGCCACATTCAATAGTATCTGCGTACTAAGGATGCAGATACTACTGTACACTATGACAGAGCAGGGAGGTATCTCCCTGCTCTGCCATAGGCTACAGGCCACATTTGGTCTGCAGCCTATCAGGCGCAGGGTCAGGAGCCCTGCGTAGGCCAGTGTGAAGAAGTCCCTTCATCACGCCGGCTTACGCAAGGATCCCGTTCAGCGTTGAAGAGCTGTACCGTTTGTCGTGGAACGGGGCCTAGGTGAGTATAATATTTTGTGGGGGTGCTATCTACAAGGGGGGAGTGTATAGCACTGTACCGGGAGGTATGTATAGCACTGTCTACAGGGGGGGTGGTATAGAACTGTCTACAGGGGGATGTATAGCACGGCCCACAGGGGGGCTGTATAGAACTATCTACAGAGGGGGCTGTATAGCACTGTTTTCAGGGGGTGCTGTATAGCACTGTCTACTTGGGGGCTATATGGTACTGTCTAAACGGTGGCTGTATAGCGCTATCTACTGGGGGGGCTGTATGGCAGTCTACAGGGGGGCTGTATGGCACTTTCTATAGGGGGGCCTGTATGGCACTGTCTTCAGGGGCCACTGTATGGCAGTGTCTACAGGAGGGCTGTGTGGCACTTTCTACAGGGGGGCTGTATGGTACGGTCTACATGGGGGCTGTATAGCACTGTCTACAGGGGAGGCTGTATAGCACTGTCTACAGGGGAGGCTGTATAGCACTGTCTACAGGGGAGGCTGTATAGCACTGTCTACAAGGGGGGCTGTATAGCACTGTCTACAGGGTGGGCTGTATAGCACTGTCTACAGAGGAGGCTGTAAAGCACTTTCTACATGGGGGCTGCATAGCACTGTATACAGGGGGTCTGTATGGCACTGTCAACAGGGGGGCTGTATAGCACAGCCTACAGGGTGGGCTGTATGGCCCAATATACAAGTGGGGGCTGTATGGCACTATCTATAGGGGGCACTACCTCCAGGGGGCACTATGTACAAGGGGGGCTGTGTGTGGCACCCTGGGTAGGGGGGAGCCCAGTCAAAAGCTTGCAATGGGGCCCAGTGTTTCCTAGTTACGCCCCTGATGATAACATGTGGTCACAAGTAAGTCATGGTAAAATTATGGCATTACAGCAACTTCAATGTTACCTATGAGGGAAAAAGTCTTGGTTGACTTGCAACAAATGCAATTGTTTTCCCATAGGGGAACTATGAGGTCAAGTGTGAGTTGGGGTAATGCTGCGATATCACTGCAACACCTGGATGACCAAATGTTGATTCAGAGTCCTTGTCCAAATGATTTATAAAAATCAGTGCATACCTGTTAGAATAACCTATAGAATCACCTATACTTAGTTCACATGCCAACGACTGATCCAACAGCACAGGGAGACTCTCTTCTATTTTCATGTACAACATATTGGCTCAACCCACCTGTAATGAGCGCAAAAAAAACTTTAAAGGAACATTCCAGACACAACTGATACACTGCGTTATGTCTCATGTGGGGCATGAAGGGCCTCCCTTATGTTCCGTGAGTCATGCACCGCCCCCTCAGGCCCTGCACAAGGCACAATTTAATGCATCCGTTTTGCCCAAACTGTTCCTTTAAGACCTGCATTCCAACCATGGCATAAAAAAACACAGAAACTTTTATTCCTCTGATTTTTTTTTCTCCAAACAAAGTTCTGCAAACGGCAGCATTTCAATAGTGTCTTTTGCAAATATCATTATTATAATATATGCATTTCAGTTTGCTTAATTTACATGTTCATTAGCATTTTGATTATGCACACCTGCATGAGAAGATATATCAACCGCAACAAGAAAACCTGAGACGCAATTATTAAAGACAGCGCTCGTGGAGAGGATTGAGGAGCAAGTTAGCAAATCAATTCTTCCTTTACCCTTATAGCGAGACTTTATAAATCTGTGCATAGGACGTCTTTTCTTCCCATAGATCTTGCAGGCAGAATGTACTTGGCATGTCATCCGGATATTAAATATCATTTTATCACAGAAATGAGCAACACACTGCTACAAATACATCAACATGTTAGCGAAATATTTCATATGTTCGACTTGGAAAAAAGCCCGAGCTTTATAGGTGTTCAATGTGAGGGATGAAACATTATTGCTCTTTAATTCACAAACCTCAAACACGTCCCTTTTATTGAGGAGACACGTGGGAGCATTTATCAAAAGTTCTTATTTATCATGTGTAAGGTAAAGCATAGTGCATTGTCTGGATCTTGTAAGTAAGTTATAATACTATTTAGTCCATACTGAATTTTATTCCATCCAGTTCTGTCTACATTATATTGTGGGTAAGGCAAAAATTAGCGCCACTCTTGTCTATGGGTTGAGTCTGGTATTACAACTCAGCCCGATTCACTTCATATAAATATACATAGTTATGCAGAGTTATATTTCCAACCCACTCTACCACTGCTCTGCTGTTGTGTCATAGAAGTTCTGACAACTCCTGTCCATATGGCCATGGACGTCATCGAGGAGGAATACCTATCACTCTATACCACCAAAAAAAAAATAAAGTCCATAGCAATTATAACAGTAAATCTTTATTAGATGTACAAAAACCGGACAGAAACTGTCTTGGAGATAAAAAAAAAAAAAACATTAAAAGGTCACGAAAACCAAACTGAGGTGGTGGTCAACTCTCCAGCATACATATAAGTTGCATGAATAAAACAACATACATATGCCAAACCGTGAAAAAAGATATTACCCAGTTATTGGAACCAACAATACTTGTACTTAAGAATGGTATAGAACCTGTAAAAGGGACCACAAGTGAGGTATAGAAAAATCCTAACCACAGATACAAAATATCAGCAGACACTGGTGGAAGCAAGTACCGGTATGCCTTCATGTACCTACATAAGGTCCATGTTATACTACTATTTACCTGTAGTGGTCGCTGCAGGTGAAATGTGTGGTTGGCCCTAAACCCCAGTGATATGAGCTGTTCACCCTACATAAGCCAGGTCTGTATATATCAGCTTATGGGCCAACTTCATTTGAAAAAAGGGAGACAACACCTTTAAAAATGGCTGCTGTATACTCAGAAATGACCCATTCATATAATGTAATGTCATTTTTATCCCACTCATCCTATTAGAGGAAATTATAAGAAATGTCCACAACTGCAAATGTTTCTCAGTTTATTTTATACAGAAAATGTAAGTACTAATCTTTAACTTTAATTCAAAGGGATTACATCTCAGAATTTTGGATTAAACCTGGTTAATACTAAATTATAAACATTTGGTTGTCAATTTAATTACCTCTACTAATCTAAGGATTAAGACCCATTGACTATGTAGTGATACTGAATTTATGGCAGTCAGCATGGTATGTCTGAGTCAGCTTCTGTTTTATAAATCTGTCGTTATTTCTTACCTATGCAATCTTGAAAGTCATTCCAGTACAAACATTAGGCTGGAAATAGCCAATAATGGAAAAACTAATAATCTCAATCAAGTTGATCATGTTAATAGCTAGCGTCAGACTCAATATGCAAATTTTATTTAAATAAATGTATTTACAAGAAAAAGAGAAAGACTTGCGTATACTTGTTACTAGTAAGTTAAACAGCAATACTCAATGTCAAGTAGCTGCTGCAAAAGCAAATAAGCATTTATGATGTATAAGAAGAGATAAAAACCTGCAATCCAAATGTAATATTGCCCCCTCTAAATCTCTTGTAAGACTACATTTTAAATATAGGATTATATTTTGGGCTCCACCATACAAAAAAAGATATAGGACAGCTGGAGAGGGTTCACACAGCTAGGTCTGAGATAATTTAATAGACACTTGTTTGTTTTCAACCTGAGTAACTATGTAACTAAGAGCAGAATAAAGAATTAAATAAAATAGATCTTTTATGTATCAGAAAATGAATACAAAAATATCCAATTTATTGTAAAAAAAAAAATGTATGTATCTCTACTATGCAGGGAGGGGCTTTGGCTTAGTCCCTCCCTAGAGGATTTTCTGGTAATTGTAATTGCTATTACTAGTTCTATTATCTTGATAAATTATTTGATTAGCATGAATTGCCTCGTCCACACTATGAACACTCAGGTCTAATTCAATTAGGTCTCTAATTGTTTAGCTAAAATAAGGCCCTTTCCTCCCTTTAGGGCAGAGGAGCAGCAGCATTATGCCATGTAATATTCTAGATGATAATCTATAATAATAGCAAAAAATGTATGGTACCAGCGATCTAACGATTGCATGTTTAAGACCCCTAGGGGGAATAAGAAAAAAAAACAAAAAATACTTTTAATAAAGTTTTAAACAATATACAAAAAATGTTACACGTATTTAAGACACTTTTTCCAATTTTTAAATAAAATAATGTAAACAAAAAAGTGGAGGTGATATTGCCGTATCCATAAAGGCCTGAACTATCAAAGCATAATGTTATTCATTCCACGCGGTAAACACCGCAAAAAAAGAAATAAAATTGCTGTTTTTTGGTCACCTCGCCTCCTAAAAAAATTATATAAAAAGTGATCAAAAAGTCATAATCACCCCTGAATGGTACCAATAAAAACTACAGCTCCCCCTCACTTCACTCCATCAATGAAAACATTTAAAAACAATGGGTCTCAGAATATGGCAACAAAAAACAATATTTTTTTTTTACAAATTGTTTTTACTTTGCAAAGATGGTAAAAAAAATTATAAATGTGTTATCGCCATAATCGACAATAATAATTGACCCGCAGAATAAAATTAACATCTAATTTTTAGCACACGGTGAACGTTGTTAAAACAAAATGCAAAAACAATGGCGGAATTGCTCTATTTTTTCCCTTCCACCCCACAAAATAATTATGCGGTACATTAAATAATGGCATTAAAAAATACAACTTGTCCCGTAAAAAAAAAAAGCAACTCCTTAAACGGCTATGTTGACAGAAAAATAAAAAGTTATGGCTCTTGGAAGGCAGAGAGGGAAAATCTAAAATGAAAAAAACAAAAATTGCCTTGGTACTTCAGGAGTTAATGTTACATCATGATATCACCGTGATATGCCAAATGACAAACCCAGCTCTGCTGTTTTGACAATCTCATATTTGCCACATTCTGTTTCTTGAAGGTAATTGGTTGTAAACTGTTTAATTTGCTAAATTGTTACAGTACATATATCTATATACAGTAGCCCCAATACAAAAGCATCCCAAGGTGAATCAACGCAGAGGGACTAAAATTCTAGTTGCCATCTGTCACCACTAGGGGGAGGATAATGAGCTTGTTGCATACCCCTGCTCCCTCTAGTGGTGGCAGCTTTTTATAATTTGACTCTATGTCTACGTTGGGGATTTGAAGCTCCGTATCCGACCCTAGAAAGAAATATGAAATTAAACCACACCAAATTTTGGGTCTCAAGTTTTTTAGAAAGTGCCTACTGCTATGTCAGGATAAACTTTTATAAACAATATACTTTTATACTTTAAAGATGCTCTTCATAAAACTGTTTATACCTCGTTCAATAGAATCCTGTGAAAACACAATCTGCATGTAATAATATAGTGACATACAGAGGAAATTTGAATTAAAAATTGAATTTTTATATAGCAACAAACCAAGAATTTAATATTATTCCATATACTGCCAAAGCTTCATAAAAAATCCATTACGGTCTTCAGGCAGGCCTGAAATTAAGTTGCATTGTCAAAATATTTTGATCTTTTCTTTTCAGAAAATTGTTCTCATCCAGATCAGAGAAACTGTTCTAATATCATTAATACGTTTTAATCAAAATAAAAGGCGGCCTATGATTATTGCTGTATCGCCTCATTATAGGTGTATTGCAGCTGTCCATTAAAGCTTCTAATTACCGTCACATCAAGATGACTCCAGCACGAGGATTAGAGTTTTTGTAAGTTTCATTTATTGAAACTTTGGCTACAAATCTAAGTGTTACAGTAACAAAAAATGGTCATGGGCAAACTGACCATTTGGATTGTGCCTAAGGGCCCATGCCCGTGGGGGGCATAGCTCCTTGTCCAGTTGAGCTTAGGGCTATAGTGAATATAAAAAGGTCCACCCCTGCCCTATGTCAACCAGCATCAAATAGCCCCCGTTTTCAGGGGCAGTGGAGTAGCTAGGGGGTGCAGAGATTGCAGTCACTCCCATTTTGTTGCTGCCCCAATGAATTCTTGCTGGTGTGTTTTATCATACAGATATAAATGTAATGCAAAGGTAAAAGTATATTCTCACCCGTGAAACTCATTTTATTTCTTGCGCCAATGCATCCAAAATAAAAATGTCCAACTTGATTAAAAATATCCTACCGTTTTGTGTATACAGCTCCTGTGCAGACCTATGTAGTCTAACCCTGCTTATACTCCCTTTCATTTGTGCCCTATTTCCTGTAGCATGAAGACACATAGTTCTGCATAGGAGCTGTATGCACAAAACGGTGGGTATTTTTTAATTTTTGCCACACTTCTTCATTTGTTATTTTATATGAATTGGATCAATAAAAAAAAATGGTTGCAAAGCAGGAGATATCCTTTACCATTTGAAGTCAATGCATACCAGTTAACCCCTCAACCAGTACACAGGTATCTCCAGAAAGATCAGTGTTTGCCATTGTGATGCTATAAGATTGCACCTCATTGTATGTTATACCTACTCATACCTATGTTTCCTGTAGTGGAGCTCACATATTACCAGATAAGGCTTCGTTCACATCTGCGTCGGGACACCATTCACTGGTTCCGTCTGCGCTTTCCGTCAGGGGAACCCATGAACAGAATCCAAACTGAAACAAACGGAAACCATAGGTTTCCGTTTGCATCACCATTGGTGTCAATGGTGACGGATCCTGTGCAAATGGTTTCCATTTGCCCCATTGTGTAAGGGTTCCGTCGTTTTGTAGGAATGAATAGCTCAGTCGACTACAGTATTGATTCCGTCAAAACGAAGGAACCCTTGCACAACCGGGACAACTGGAAACCATTTGCACCGAATCTGTCACCATAAAAAACATTGGTGATGCAAACGGAAAACTATGGTTTCCGTTTGTTTCAGTTTGGATTGCGTTCATGGGATCCCCTGACGGAAAGCTCCAACAAAACCCATGAATGGAGTCCCGACGCAGATGTGAACGATGCCTAACTGATCATAAATTAACAAAGTCTTTGCGGGGGAAGTGCATGGACGTCACCCCAACCTTTTCCTCTGAGGTTGTATAATGGCAATGGAATTCTATAAATGATGAGAGCAATAGGAGATTTTTGGGTAGGGAATAATAATCACACTGGGGGACTGACAGGATGATGACAGGGGAAGGTGCGACTATGACAAGTGTTAACAGACTGTACTGTAAATCTAATTATGGAGAAATTGGGGCTATGGCAATGTCAGCTCCTCGAAGATGAAACCATTCAGACAGGACATGCCACCAAGAACAGGAATTCTCCATAGTGTTCATCCTATTCAATGTCTCCATTAAATACTTTATAACAAACCCATTAAATTTTTTAAGTGCCTTGGCCTGGTGCATAGAAAATGAGATTATTAGCCAGAAAATTAAACTTGAGATCGACAGTCCTGACAGTCTGCAAGCCGATCACTCGTCTTCTATATTATGCAGCAATAGGCACAGACTGTTTTCCTTCACATTGGCCCTTTAAATGCAAGCTTAGGCTCTGTTCACATATGCGCACAGTGCCGGATACATCGTGCAACGCATACTACCGGGCCCTGACAGACCCTACTGACTTACAATGAAGTCCGCTGGTCTTCCATTGTGGGGTTTGACATTTTGATGGGTAGAATAGTCCGGCATGCATTGCTATTCTTCTTGTCCAATCTGACAGAATTTGCGACGGAGCCTCCAATTAAATCTGAACATATGCTTGATAGCAGAAATGTCCTATGCAGCCAGTATAGGGAGCACATTTATTAAAATCAGTACGGCAAATGTGCTAATATTTCTCATAAAGTAGTTCCAAAGTAGTAATAGTCATTGGCGTAACTACCAAGGTGGCAGCATAGCAATTGCTATAAGGCTAAGCATCTTAGGACTCCCATCTCCACTCATAATATGGAGCAGGATTCTGATCAGCAATATGTATGGACTACAGGAGTAGGCAATGACCTCACGGCCTGATGCCTGGTGGAGATAGGCACAGCGTTGGGCAAGGGTCAAACTCCATAGAGGTAACTGTGCAGGTTCCCTCTCCATGTCTGCTCGGAGAGAAAGAGAAATAGTCATGCTGGTTGGTTGGCGCCCTGAGCAAAATTTTTGAGATATGCAGCCCCTCCTTATGGCATGGCATAACATAAAGTGCCCAAATAATACAATCATACAGTGCCCAAATAACACTGCCCAATTAATAAACTAGGGGTTATAGCTGCAGTCGGTGTTAATTCCTTTCCATAGATTTGGGCATCAACAGTGGCCGGGATGGCTCGCAGACTCTGGGTGCCCAAGGCATTGTAGCCAGTGGCACCACCTACAGTGATGACAGATGATGTATCTGGTGTGACAGATTGTCCGCCCCAAAGGCCGGCCCTGGAGCTACATTCAGAAGTATTATTCCTCTCATCTCCATTATTAGAGGGTCTTTTCCAGTCTATGTTTTTGGAATCATGTGACCATTTATAAACACCCTAGAGTGCAATATTATTCACAAAGAAATTATTCATAGCATGTTTGGAATCTAGATTCCTGCCTTCCGCTGTACCTGACAGCTGATGAATGTACACTGAGCCGTTTCGGGTAAATTTAATCATTAATAAATGTTTTCTGTGCCATCTTAGAGCTGTCTGCTTGAATTATTGCAGGCTAATGGATAGCCCGCGCTCAGTTTAACATTTTGGTGCCTTTTCGCAATAAAAAAATATATATAAATCGCCCCTCTTTGTGTATGCCTGATTAAACATTTATAATTTGTAATTCATCATTTTAATTTCTCTCTTACTTTGCTTGGGTAACTCTTCCATTTTGTTTCAAATGGCAAAACAATGAACGGGTTGGAGAGAGGACCTGTTTTTAACTATCCACCTGCTGAAGATAAATTTTGGGTAGCCTTTGAGCCAATTAAAATAGCCAAATCCTGTAACATCTAGCATCTGGGGATAATGAAGAAACCATTTAATAGGTGGCTAGTTCTCTTTTTATCTGGGGATAGACATAAAAATGACAACAAATAAAGGTTAGTCTGTATTTAAAGGGTATGTCGACTTTTGCAATTATTTCTTTTCATCGCTCCATTGCATCAAAAATAAAAAAAACGTTTAAAAAAGTTATGATTTAAAAAAAATACTACCGTTTTGCGCGTACAACTCCTATACAGACTTATGTGTCTCCACGGTTACAGTCTCGTAACATACTCTTGTATGTAGTCGGACCCTGCAGTCATGTGTTACTCTTTTCTACCTAAACCTTCTACTGTCTGTAGGTTAGCAAGAAAAGGGGACAGATGGAGTGAACATGGTTGGCTGGTTTTCTTTCTTTGTTTTTTTTTTTTTTTTTTTATTTGTAATCTGCCGCCATAGACACGCATAGATTTTCATAGGAGCTGTAGACGCAAAACGGTAAGCTTATTTTTATTGATGACTATTTGCAAAGTTGTGTACGTTTTTATTTTGATGAATTGGATCACTAAAAATACCCTTCAATTATCCAAAAATATTTTCCTCCATTTGTTCACACGGTAACATAGGCATATACCAATAACCCAGTAGATATGTTGACCTGAGCATGGCACACCAATAAAGTGAATGCGTCAAATACATTATAGGAAGATTTTCTCGTAACCTTGTTGAAATAATCTGTACACCTCCCGGTGCAGAAACATTACAATATCTTTTGCTCCAAAGATAATTATCAAGTAACTTTACCTGTCAATTGCTTATTATCAGTAGGAGCCATGTCAACGCAGTTAACCCATAATATGTAATGCACTCAATTCTAACATCAGACAACATGTCACCTTCAAAACCGGTGGTCAAAGTTTGTACTTCAAAACCGTGTTCACATATAATGTCTTATGCACACCGCCGTATTACAGCTTCATAAAGCATGAATGGGGCTCCCATAGAGGTGCATGGTACTTCTACTGTACCTCCTTTGCCTCCGATTTCATATGGAAGCGCATGAAGGTGTTTCGGCTATAATTTCATACTAATCATGGCATGTTCCATTGGATAACACATACATAGAACTTTTCTACCTAAGAAGCATTGTTTCATACATACAGCACTCCACGGAGCATTGTGTAGCAGCACATCGAGTTCCATACGGCTGCCATACATGCTCTCTGCCATGTGCATGAGGCCTAAGGTTGAGTCGGGATCAATGCGTATAGGGGGTTGCGTTTGGTAATGATAATGTAGAAAGCGTTCAAGTTTAAAGTCCACACTTGGCTTTATTGCAGTCCAAAAATAAATAGTGCTTATCAAGCATACAAACTTGCAGTATATAGAACAAACACACACCTTGCCCATCTGGGCACTAGCTAAACACTAGGTTTCCTCATTTATAGTAAGCCATGAGTACAATGCTTCTTGGATCAGGCTTTCCGTACTATCCCTGTGTGGATTCCCGGGCTCTGACCCTCTTTGCACTTTCTGAAGACCTTTGATGGCTTAGTAATGCGCCCAGTAACCTAATTGATCTAGAGGTAACGCCTGTACTAGACCGAGGAAGGGAATGACAGGTCCCACTACCAGTCCTACACGCCATTTTATAGAAATCTGAAACATAATCCTCAGTAAACTAGGCTTTCCTTTATCTCAACCATATGAACAAATTGAGTGAGATTTACACCCCCTCCAGTACTTCTTCTGCTGCCGGCCCACAGAGAATATAGGAGAAATACTCTTTGGTAATGTCAGACACGGTTTTGATATTTTGCCATATAAATCCAAAACACAAAACGACCACTAGGGTGAAGATAGAATCTGGATATAGTGTTTGAGATTAGATTGTACTTGCCTGTGATGACATGAGTATAAGCAATGTACGACTGTGGCTGGCTGCGTTCCCATGCAAGATGAACCTCTCCTGCGAGTATTTATGTATCAGCAAAACAGACACATGAATGAAACATCTTCGCTTCTAAAACCAGGTCTCAAGTCCCCAGACATGTCACAGCGTTGCAATAAACTGTGAGATTAGCTTTCTCATGTTTCTTCTTTCTTAATGCCATCATTTCATTCACACTTTAGAGAGTAAATAACCGTCAAATTGCTTGCTCTAATGAGTTGAAATTAAACTCTGGTCCTGATAAAACGTGTTTATTACACTACTTTATATGGCAAGAAAAAGTCATTTTGGGTAAGCGAGAAAACCAGATATAACAGCATGAAGACAGGGGCGAGCTGCCTAACTCAATTTTGTGATGTTAGGGATTAAGCGCATTTAGGGGACTCATAGGTTGCAGTCAAGGTCACGCAGCTCACTATTCATTAATATATGCTGTATAATGTAATTTTATTTTAATGTGCCAGGTCCTAGACTTCCCACGGGAGATGGTGGTGGTTAATACTGTAGATAAAATTGTACTACATTAGATATGAACAAGATTATACTGACTATAACATTTTTTAGAATATATTGGACAATAGCAATTCCTTAAAGGGTTTGTCGAGGATAAGAAAAAATCATCTACTTTTTTCCAAAAATAGTGCCACTCTTGTCCATAGGCTGTGTTTGGTATTGCAGCCAATACACTTGAATAGGTATTGGCTGCAGTACAAGATACAACCTGTGGACAAGAATGATGCTTTTTTTTGGAAAAAAAAATAGATCCATTTTCAAATCTTTTTAATCCTATTATAATCTGATAAATGGAACAGCTCCCCCTAGCTGCGGGATTAATCTGAAATTGGTACTCCGTGAGTTTCAAATTTCCCGTATCTTTCCTGCTATCCATCATCGACATGTAGACTGTCTCGCTAGAATTTGCCTCCAATTTTCTTTCTGCAGTTATCACTTCTCTAACTAACGGGAGCTTTAGTTGCATTACTTTTAGGCAACTCCACAATATATTCTAAAAAGTGGTTTTACGCTTAAGTATTAGAAATGCAGAATTTCTCAGATGGCTCATTAATAGTTTACCCATGGACAGACATACCATATGTGTGGCCTGTGCAGCTGACCGAGCCCCTATAGGCAAGAGGACCCACCACCATAACCTATTAGATTGTATGTAAGGGAATGTGGTAAAGGGGTTGTTTTAGCTAGTGGACAGCACCAGACCTTCTTTTGCCTATGTCTGCCATTGTGTTACATTAATGCAAATGTTCCCTAGGTACCCTACCCTACTGGATTAGTCCCCTGAATATAGTCATGCTACTTGTTTCATCTTCTACCTATAAGGCTGGAATCACACCTGCAGTTTTTCGTGCCATTTTTTTAATGCAATTTTTGAAGTCAAATCCTAGGGTGGATCCAAAAGGAAGGGGAAGCATTAAGGAAAGGACTTACACATTTCTGTTGGCTCCACTTCTCACTTTGACTAAAAAAAACTGTATGATTTAACCCTTAGGCCCCCTGCACACGGCTGTGCCCCTAATCACGGGCCGCGATTACGGGACAGCCACCCGCATTTTTAGCCCGTGCTCCCATACAAAATATGGGAGCACGGCCCATAAAAAGCAGAAAATAGGACATATTCTATCTTTTGTGGAGGCTTTCTACGGCCCAGACACCTTCCTGTAAATATACGGGAAGGCGTCTGCGGTCAATAGAAGTAAATGGGGCCGTAATTACGGCCCGTAATTACGGCCGAATTCTACAGTCGGGTGCATGGGGCCTTAGAGTGTATTCACATGCGGCAGATTTGTTGCAGAAATTTCTGCAACTGAAAATCTGTTACATACATTTGAATGGTCTTTTTCTTTTCTGCAGCAAGCACATGGATTTCTGCAAGCTCCATTCAGATAAATTGAGCAGTTTCGGAAATTTCTGCAACAAATCTGCCTCGTGTGAATATAAACTTTGTGGACAAAACGCAATGTTGATTATCATATCATTAAATTGAGCTTAGCATTATATATTGATGGAGATCAATGATTCAGTAGTGCATGACCTACCTTCTCTTAGAAAGACACAATAGCCAGGCTCATATTGAATACAGGCAAAATAATCATTTTTATTTTTAGAAAAGGCAATAAAGTTCAAATATCCTACTAGGAAATATTTAGGTATTAGAGGCAGCACACTTATTTATTAGCCAGGCCAAAAAGCCGCTAGAAACAAAATCTCTCACTATGGAGGACCTGGCACATCCGTATATTACAGGGGAAGCCAATTGCTCACTGTGTAATTCTTTATTTCACCTGTGGTGGTGCTGCAGGGGAATTGTACTCCTACGGATTAGAACTGATCGCTGGTGATTCGATCAGCACAACATCTTTTTGTCTGGGGACTCTTCTAATATAAATTAATTGCCCAAAGCAAACAGCCCCTTTACCAATTATACAAATATGTGAAAAATGTTAATAAAATGTTTTTGTATTAATATACTTCTCTTTGTTTTTAGGGAGACTTGTGAATTCTACAGAAACATGAACTCCTCGGAAGAAGCCTGACATGTGATGCAGAATCAGGATGGGATTGAACTGCAGACAATAAATGTATTACTTTTGGAGACCAGCTTGACCAGCGAATGTGTCTTTATCTTCAATGACTCGAAATTTAGCTCCCAATATGCACAAGGAATTTTCTTCCAACGCTCTTGCAGAATAGACTGGGCAACTACTTGTCGATGGTCTTCCCCTGGCAAAGACTTGGCATCAGCACTCAATGTTAAGAGCACTTTCTGCTGTACTGATGAGGAGAAAGGTGAAAAAAGGAGGCTTGTCCTTCACATTATAAGCTCCCGTATTTTAATATACTAGAGTGTACCAAGGAGTCTCCACACTGGGGCATCATTGACCATGGCTAGGCACAGAGGATTTGTGATGCCAGCTCTCTGTTTATGGATGTTTGTTCTGTTTGCACTTTTATATACAGGCAAAGTACAAGCAGACTGCTGGCTTATCGAAGGTGACAAGGGTTTCGTGTGGCTTGCTATCTGCAGTCAGAACCAGCCACCTTATGAGTCTATACCACAGCACATTAATAGCACCATAGTGGACCTGAGGCTCAATGAGAATAAAATAAAGAGTGTTCACTACTCTTCTCTTAGCCGTTTTGGCAACTTAACGTACCTCAACCTCACTAAGAATGAGGTGTCCTATATAGAAGATGGAGCTTTTGCTGGTCAGTTCAATTTGCAGGTGCTCCAGCTTGGTTACAACAGATTACGAAATCTCACTGAGGGGATTCTTAGGGGACTGGGAAAGTTGGAGTATCTCTACCTCCAGGCAAACCTAATTGAAACTGTGACTCCTAATGCCTTTTGGGAGTGCCCAAACATTATGAACATTGACTTATCTATGAACAGAATCCAGAGGCTGGACAGTAATACCTTTGTGGGCCTCAGTAAGCTGACTGTGTGTGAATTGTACAGTAATCCTTTCTATTGCTCATGTGAGCTACTGGGCTTCCTCAAGTGGTTGGATATATTTACTAACATGACCCGTACTTTTGACCGCATGCAGTGTGATTCTCCTCCTGACTATACAGGTTACTTTTTGCTGGGTCAAGGACGATCCAGTTATCGTAATGCACTTGGCATGCTGTCATCTCTATGCGCAGATGGGTCTTATACAATGATGCCACATTTAATGTCTCCAAGGTATCAAGCCACTACTGGTCCACCTGAAAGCCCATGTTCTGATGAAGACTGTTTTTCGGGAGATGGAACTACGCCCCTTATTAATGTCTACACTCCTCCTGCCAATTCCAAAGTCAGCCTCAGTGTGAACCTAAATACAGAAACCCATTCAGATGCAGTTCTAGTGGCCGAAATACCATACCCTTACAGCAAGATGTACATCTTGGTCCAGTACAATAATAGCTTCTTTACTGACATTCGGAACCTGAAGGCAGAGAAAGAGTCCATAAGGTTGGACGGGTTAAAACCCAACACAAACTACACTTACTGTGTCGCCTCTATTCGAAATTCTCTCAGGTTCAACCACACCTGCATAGCCTTTTACACTCGCAGCCATACCAAACAAGAACATGTGCCTACCCCATCCACCGCCACTCATTATATTATGACTATTCTTGGCTGCCTGTTTGGTATGGTAATAATCCTGGGTATTGTATACTACTGCCTGCGCAAAAAGCGCCAAAAAGAGGAAAAGCACAAAAAAGCAGGTGGTAGTATGAAGAAAACAATCATTGAACTTAAATATGGACCTGAAATGGAGACACCCAGTATAAGCCAACTATCTCAAGGGCAGATGATGGGTCCAGAATCAATGTCACGCATCCCCTATTTGCCCTCAGTGGGGGAGGTGGAACAGTACAAACTGGTAGAAACCAGTGAAACACCTAAAGCCACCAAGGGTAATTACATGGAGGTACGAACTGGTGACCAACTTGAGAGAAGAGACTGTGAACTGTCCATGCCACAAGACACTCAGAGTTCTGTGGCTGAGATATCCACTATTGCTAAGGAAGTAGACAAGGTCAACCAGATCATAAATAATTGTATAGATGCCTTGAAGTCAGAGACAACTTCATTCCAAGGTGTAAAGTCAGGAGCTGTCTCTACAGCAGAGCCTCAATTGGTCTTGATATCGGAACAGATTCCCAGCAAACATGGTTTTCTTTCCCCAGTATATAAGGAAAGCTATACCCATCCCTTACAGAGGCATCACAGCATGGAAGTACCTCCAAAACGCTCTAGCACATCTTCTAGTGGGTCTATCCGCAGCCCAAGGTCATTTCGTTCAGAAGGGTCTGCACATAAATCTGAAACAAAGTATATTGAGAAGACTTCTCCAACTGCTGATACCATCCTCACTGTGACCCCAGCTGCTGCCATCTTAAGAGCAGAAGCTGAAAAGATCCGTCAGTATACAGAGCACCGGCATTCCTATCCAGGCTCACATCAAGGTGAGCAGCAACAGCAGTCAAATCCTCATCATGAAAATCTAGGAGGCCGCAAAACTTCCTCCATACTGGAACCTTTAACTCGGCCCCGTCCAAGGGAACTGGCTTATTCCCAACTTTCACCTCACTACCACAACTTGAGCTACACCTCCAGTCCAGAATACACGTGCAAACCCTCCCACAGCATCTGGGAACGTTTCAAACTGCACCGCAAACGCCACAAAGAGGAAGAGTACATGGCAGCCGGCCATGCCCTGCGCAAAAAGGTCCAGTTTGCCAAAGATGAGGATCTTCATGACATCCTAGACTACTGGAAGGGCGTCTCTGCCCAGCACAAGTCCTGAGTCCTCAACTCTTCCCTTTGCCTCCAGCTACTCGTGACTTAACTCTTTCTTTCATAACCTTAACCTTGTCCTAGGAAGAGTGCCCAGCAGAGCATTGTGGGTACACAGACTCTGTAGGTCTCTTTAGTGGTAAAGAGGTTAACAGGACCAAACTCAAACTAGCAGCAGCTACTTTTTAAGAATGGAAAAAATGAGTAACAAAATTATATCTAATATAGAAAAAAAATACAGTTGCTTAAAAACCTAAATAATGAATTAACTCACAAACATGAGCATATGCACCAAATCAGAAACAAAAATATACGCCTAAACTGTGAAGAGGAATTACTTTTTTTAACAAAAGAAGAGAAAAAAAATCAAGTAAAAATAAGATCCGTAAAGAGACGTGTGAGAGTAGGAGTGGTCGGAACTCTGTACGCATTATCGCATGTTATCTCATATTCTGACTTGCGTGGTTTGACTCGTGTGACATTTTGTTCTATCCCTTCATCACTGCAGGACAAAAACTAAACGAAAAACGGCAACAAGACTGGAATAGACAATAAAACTCCTTTCGTTAATGTTAATTTGTATTTCAACTGAGTCTTCCAGTGCAGACTTTGCCTACAAGAAGGCTCCCATTGAACACCTACAGCTGCATTCAAAACTGTGATCACTATTACACTGTACAGATACAAATTTCTATATTTGCAACGTTTGCTGTAAAGAGAGAAAGAAATTAAATATGAGAAATAAATCTATATATATATATATATACCTATAGCTTAACCCTTTGGCAGCCGGTAAGACACACATTGCAAGACCTTGCTTGTCTTTCTAGTACATGCTAAAGGGTTAAAACATAATACCATGTTTGTATCAGGTTTTATTCATGGGTTTTAGAAACAAAAAGGTTCTTTTCTATTATTTCACTTTATTTTGTTTAAAAAAACAAAAACAAGAATTTGGTTTGTTGTTTTTTGGGTTGGTTTCTTTCGTTTTTTCACTGAATGGTTGTTTTCTGAAAAAGGTAAACTGCAATGAGAAATAGAAAAGATGACACTCTTACAAAAATCTCTAGTCTTGTCTGTCATTTATTGGAAATGATTAGTTAGAATAAGTTATTTTTATAGTCATGAAATCTTTTTAGGTTTTTACTTTATAGGAAATCACACGGTGACCATCAGCCAATGTACTACCTAAATTTTCCAGACCAAACTACTGCATCTTAGATAATTCTTAAAAGATTCCATAAGTAGAGGTTGGACAACACACTACAGCAACATGGGTATCTTCACCAAATCCAGAGAAGTAATGTATGTAGAGGAGAGAGGGCCCCATAGCAAAAAATTTAAATTGAGGCTTCCTCTTGGTACTAGTTCATGACACTACACCTTTTTGATTTCAGTAAAGGAGGGTCCAGTCATTGTCCATCCTAGACCTTCCTATCGCACATGGAAAAAATAAGGGGATGTGACCCTTGAACTAGTTTTACCACCCATTTGGTAATAACATTGTGGGAGGGAAGGGGAAGGTGGAGCGCTAAATAAGTTACCACACCCAATAGCCAGTGTCATAGATATTGGACATGGGAAAGGAAAACACTTTTAAGGTGCCCCCATACTTCTAACCATTTGCCCCCATTCTATTTTGAAAAACATTTTCAACCTGGTATGCTAAAATTGCAGGATCTGTGAAGATCACATTCTTGTGAAGGTTCTCACCACCCATTTAAAGAGTGTCATGACCAACCAGAAATTGGCCTCTTTCTCGAAGGACCTCCTAGCATCCACATGGGCTGTCTCTGTGCTACGTACATCTTTGCCCATGGAGAAAGAACCTGAGGTTGAGTTGAGCTGATGCCCCTCTTCTCCACATGGTAGCCACAGGGCTGCATCTATGGTACAATAAGCCCATGGTCATAGTCATGGTCATAGCCAATGACCCAAAAACATAGAGGGTCATTTATTTTAATTAAAATGTAAATATGGGGGTATAATTAATCAAGGTACTATAGTTTTATCCTCCAAAGTCAATGAAGAGGCAAGATATAACATCAGACCGGTCATACTTATATCCTTCTATATTGAACACATGTACTGTAGTTCCATAGTCCTGTTAAAATTGGTTAACCTTAAAAATAGATCCCTTCATGGTTGTAGGTAAATGAAGCAATTCTATCGCCATATTACATCATTAATGCAATGCAAGCCTTGAATTATTGTTTCAATGACTGTAATGACTATTGCAAAAATTCTAAGTTAAAGAAAAACATTTATTGAATTGACCAAAAATTAATCAATAAAAATGAGATATTGGGTGTTATACTTAAACTGAATACAGATTTTACACCATATAATTTTTGAGGTCTAAAATTCTGTGCTGATTTATGTCTTAATATATCTATATGGGGTTTGGAGCTCAGTTTTTCTGATACAGAGGCCACAGAGTTAGGCCGGGTTTACACCAGCGTGTGCGTTTTGCGCACGCAAAAAACGCTGCGTTTTGCGTGCGCAAAAGGCACTTAACAGCTCTGTGTGTCAGCCCGGTATGATACGCGGCTGCATGATGACACTCCGTTTGGATGTTTGTCAACAGAAAAGCACGTGGTGCTTTTCTGTTTGCAAACATACTTTTGACTGCTGTTGCGCGAATCACGCGCGTCCCACGGAAGTGCTTCCGTGTGGTGCACGTGATTTTCACGCACCCATTGACTTCAATGGGTGCGTGATGCGCGAACAGCGCACAAACATAGGACATGTCGTGAGTTTTTTTCAGCGGACTCACGCTGAGCAAAACTCACGGACTGTCTGCATGCCCCCATAGACTAATATAGGTGCGTACGACACGCGTGAAAAGCACGCGCGTGGCACGCACGTATATCACGCTCGTGTAAACGAGGCCTTAAAGTGTACTGCCTGCAGCCACCACTAGGGGAGTTTAGGAGCTTACTACATACTGTTTTATTATGGAATTCTACCTATAAACAGTTTGCAGTAAAATATTAAGCTCCCCCTAGTGGTGGCAGCAGATAACCAGAATTTTATCATTTAACGTATGTCTATACAGGGGATTTGCAGCTCTTAATCAGAAAAATGTAGGTTTAACTGTTCTAAACATATATGAAGAAATTATTCAGAACAGAATTTTTAACCCTTTTTAGATTAAATAAATTTAAAAAATGGTGTACAAAGATGGACATTCACTTTAAGCTATACCCTGGTCTAACACATTTGATTCCCGGAAAAACTCTTGTGTTACCTGCCTTTTAAGCCTATGCCTTAAAGGTGCATAATTCTCTTTATTTACACTGGATCTTGGAAAATAAATGTAACAATACAATAGTATTCACTTTATGTTCTATATATATAGTGACTTTTTTATAAAAAAAATTTAAACTCTAAGTTTTAGATGGTAGATTGACATTGGGGGTAATAAGAGGTAAAAGTAGATCACATCCAATAAATCTGGTAGGTTTATGAAGCTTATATGGATAGGTAATTTGTAAAATGGTATTCTTCATAATAGAATAGACATAACTTTATGATGGTACTGGATCTATCAATAGAAATTTCTCAGTATTTCTCCCATTCATTTCTGGGTATTACACTTAGTGGTCAAAATTTTTGACATTGAAATTCAGCCCATGCCTGTAAATCTACCACCATTTTTTTAATCATTATTTTAAAAGAAATGCTATTAGGAATATGACAAGCCAAACATGTTATCCAGGTATAGGGATAGGGATCTAGCACTCCCTGAATTATACCAATAATAATAATAATAGCATCAAGTATGAGGTGCTCCTTCAGAAAGCTTGGCTTACATTGCCGTCTCCTCAACTCAAGAACAAAAAGTTAAGAAATAATGAACAACCCAACTGCTATGCAGAATACACATACCCTGGGCAGTTTTAGGGTCAGAAAGCATGACTACTGCATGAACCCCTCCAAACCAGAAATAACTTTTTGACCTCTCATTGCTCGTTGAATATTTAGGCAACCCTAGTGCAATGTTTCCCAGCTCCAGTACTTGAGTACCCCCAGGGCCGAATTTTAGGGAGAGCAAAAGGGACATTTGCCTAGGGGCCTCTACCACCTAGGGGCCTCCATCATCCAGTTCCCTTTAGCCCTTCCAGCCACCTTACAGGAGCAAGCAGGGGCGTAGCTAGAGGCTCATGGGCCCCGATGCAAAAATTCTTACTGGGCCCCCCCCCCCCCCGCAAACTTCTCATGGCCGACGGTCCGCTTTCAGCTGCATCGCTGGGTCTCCTAAGTGACCCAACAATGCAGCACTAGCAGCCGGGGCGTCACTAAGGCTGGGTTCACGCACACTATTTACGGACGTAATTCGGGCGTTTTAGCATTGAATTACGTCCGAAAATGCGGCTCAAAAGCGTCGGAAAACATCTGCCCATTCATTTGAATGGGTCTTACGATGTTCTGTGCCGATGGTCATTTTTTTTTTACGCGCCGCTGTCAAAAGGCGGCGCGTAAAAAAGTGCCTGTCACTTCTTCAGACGTAAATGGAGCCGTTTTCCATGGACTCCATGGAAAACCAGCTTCAATTACTTCCGTAATGGACGCAGCAAAAGACGCCTGCACATGCCATTACGGCTGAAATTACGGTGCTGTTTTCTCCTGAAAACAGCACAGTAATTTCAGCCGTAACAGACGCTGCCGTGTGAACATACCCTCAGGGCTTAAAATGTCCGGGAAATAGCCCCAATACATATGTGTCCGCCCCCAAAAAAAGTGTGTATATGAGACAGCATAGCATATCTATAGCACTACGACCCTATAAACTATGGATAGGATTAGATACAGTGGCTGAGCAGACAGTATCACACATGATAGGATTAGATACACAGCTCAGCAGACAGTACCACACATGATAGGATTAGATACAGTGGCTCAGCAGACAGTATCACACATCATAGGATTAGATACAGTGGCTCAGCAGACAGTACCACACATGAAAGGATTAGATACAGTGGCTCAGCAGACAGTATCACACATGATAGGCTTAGATACAGTGGCTCAGCAGACAGTATCACACATGATCGGATTAGATATAGGGCCCAGCAGACAGTATCATACATGATTGGATTAGATACACAGCTCAGCAGACTGTATCACACATAATAGGATTAGATACAGGGCCCAGCTCGCTGACATTGCGGCTCCAGCGCTGGACCCAGGATAGGTAAGAATAATAATTTTGCTTCTTTATGTGTTACTGATTATTTTTGTGTTTGTGTTTTTTTTACAGGTTCGGTTGTTGGACTTCGGATACGAGGACTTCAATGACGGCGTTTTTTTTATTCTCAATAAAATGGTTAATGAGGGTTGTGTTTTTTTATTTCAATAAAATATTTTTTCTATGTGCTTGTATCTTTTTAAACTTTATTATCACTGCCTTAGTAATGGCCGCTGGCTGATTGACAACCTCCATTACTAAGGCGGGGCTTAATGTTAGCCGGTGCAGAGGCTACACGAACCCCCATTATTACCCCGGTACCCACCGCCACCAGGGGTACTGGGAAGAGCCGGGTACAAACCAGTACCCGACCATCTGTAGTGACAGGCAGGCACCGGGGTGGCCGCAGGCTGGTAGTATTAGGGTATGTTCACACGCTGAGAGGCAGTTACGTGTGAAAAGACAGACTGTTAACAGCTGCCTCGTTTCACACGTAAAAGCTCCTCCTCGTAAACCTTGAGCCGTGCTTCATTGTATTCAATGAAGAACGGCTCAAATTACGTGGCAAAGAAGTGTCCTGCACTTCTTTGCCGAGGCAGTAAATTTACGGGTCGTCGTTTGACAGCTGTCAAACGACGACTCGTAAATGACAGGTCGTCTGCACAGTACGTCGGCAAACCCATTCAAATGAATGGGCAGATGTTTGCCGACGTATTGTAGCCATATTTTCAGACGTAAAACGAGGCATAATACGCCTCGTATACGTCTGAAATTTGGCCGTGTGAACATACCCTTAGGCTGGGGAAGGCCAAAAACAGTGGCCCTTCCCACCCTTGTAATGCTGCCTGCTGCTGTGTTGTATCTGGCTGGTTATGAAAATTGGGGGGACCCGACATCGTTCTTTCCAATTATTTTTTAAATGACGTGGGGTCCCCCCCATTTTCATAACCGGCCAGATACAATTAGGGTATGTTCACACGCTGAGAGGCAGTTACGTGTGAAAAGACAGACTGTTAACAGCTGCCTCGTTTCACACGTAAAAGCTCCTCCTCGTAATTTACGAGGCGTCTGTGACGCTCGTAAACCTTGAGTCGTACTTCATTGATTTCAATGAAGAACGGCTCAAATTACGTGGCAAAGAAGTGCCCTGCACTTCTTTGCCGAGGCAGTGAATTTACGGGTCGTCGTTTGACAGCTGTCAAACGACGACTCGTAAATAACAGGTCGTCTGCACAGTACGTCGGCAAACCCATTCAAATGAATGGGCAGATGTTTGCCGACGTATTGCAGCCCTATTTTCAGACGTAAAACGAGGCATTATACGCCTCGTATACGTCTGAAATTTGGCCGTGTGAACATACCCTAAAGCAGCAGCAGGCAGCATTACCAGGATGGGAAGGGACACTGTTTTTGGCCTTTCCCCTCCTGATAATACCAGCCTGCGGCCACCCCAGTGGCCGACCGTCACTACAGATGGTCAGGTACTGGATCGGACCCGGCTCTTCCCAGCACCCCTGGTGGCAGTGGGTACCGGGGTAATAAAGGGGGTTAGTGTTGGCCTCTGCATCCGCTAACACTAAGCCCCGCCTTAGCAATGGATGCTGTCAATCAGCCGGCGGCCATTACTAAGGCGGTAGTAATATAGTTTAAAAAAAAACACAAAGACATAGAAAAAATATTTTATTGAAATAAAAAAAAAACCCACACAGCCCTCATTAACCATTTTATTAATAAAAAAAAAAGCTGTCATCGAAGTAGTCCTGGAATCCGCCGTAGTCCAACGACCGAACCTGTAAGAAAACACACAAAAAACGATTAGTTAAACATGTGTTAGGGTATGTACACACACACTAATTACGTCCGTAATTGACGGACGTATTTCGGCCGCAAGTACCGGACCGAACACAGTGCAGGGAGCCGGGCTCCTAGCATCATACTTATGTACGATGCTAGGAGTCCCTGCCTCACTGCAGGACAACTGTCCCGTACTGAAAACATGTTTACAGTATGGGACAGTTGTCCTGCAGCGAGGCAGGGACTCCTAGCATCATACATAAGTATAATGCTAGGAGCCCGGCTCCCTGCACTGTGTTCGGTCCTTGCGGCCGAAATACGTCCGTAAATTACGGACGTAATTAGTGTCTGTGCACATACTCTAAGGCTTAGATACAGGGCCCATGTGTGATACTGTCTGTGGGACCCTGTATCTAAGCCTACCACAAGGTAGGCTTAGATACAGGGTCCAGCAGACAGTAATCTTATACAGTATAAGATAACTGTGTGCTGGGGCCCTGTATCTAAACCTACAGTGTGGTAGGCTTAGATACAGGGCCCAGCAGACAGGATCACACATGGGCCATGTATCTAAGCCTACCATGTGATTGGCTTAGATACAGGGCCCAGCAGACAGGATCACGCATGGGCCATGTATCTAAGCCTACCATGTGATTGGCTTAGATACAGGGCCCAGCAGACAGGATCACGCATGGGCCATGTATCTAAGCCTACCATGTGATTGGCTTAGATACAGGGCCCAGCAGACAGTATCACACAATCTGTGATCCTGTCTCATGGGCCCCCTAAGCCTGCTACATCGTAGGCTTAGGGGTTGTGCAGTCCCTAAACATTGATGGCCTATCCACAGGATAGGCCATCAATAGCTGATGTGTCGCCCGGGACCCGCAAATCAGCTGTTTTGAAGGGGCCGCAGCACTCGTACGAGAGCTGCTTCCCCTTCATTTCACTACTCGCCCACACTGTGAATCGCCGACACCGATTCACAGTGTGACCGGAATGAAGTGACAGAAATGAAGGGGAGCAGCTCTCGTACGAGTGCTGCGGCCCCTTCAAAACAGCTGATTGGCGGGTCCCGGGAGTCAGGGATAACCTTACCTTCCTCTTCGGCCGCGGCGGGAGTTCTGTAGTCTCGATGCTGTGCGCGGCGGCATAGCGCTGTGACGTCATGCGCTGCGCACAGCGCCTGACGTCAGGACCTCCGCTGCGATCCGGAACCAGGAAGGTAAGTAAAGTATGTTACTATAGTAACAGGGGCCCGCGGCCCGAGTTACTATAGTAATTTTTTATTGATGTGGTGCGGGGGGCCGTGGGCCCCCCTGGCTTCGGGGCCCGGTCGCAATTGCGACCGCTGCGACCCCTATAGCTACGCCAGTGGGAGCAAGGCATGAGACTAAAAATATTTAAAATAAACCTCCAACAATAAACATGTTTCAACATGCAGCAGAAGATGTAGAATGCAATTAATGAATTAATTAAATAATGGTAATTACCATAGGGACTGGGGATAAGCAGCTGAAAGATAAATCTGGTAACGCTTATCTCCTGGTGAAGAACGGATCAGGCATGTAAAATCCAACATGCTAAAGCTTGTTCCCCTCAAGAGCAGACACCAAGGCTGTTTCTATACAGTTCATATCGACATCTTATCCTGTTGACGCCAGTATGTGTGGCAAGCGTAAGTTATCCACGCTATAATTGGCAGTAATACTGGGGGGGTGCCTGAACCGCCACGTTTTCAGGATTTCCTTCATATTTCACAGGTGATATAACTATTTTCAGTGCACCAGGAATAGGCTAGCCATAGATGTTCTCTCTATGGGATAGCCCAAAATTGTGACCTATTGGAAATATTTGGGGACTGGAGTTGAGGAAGACTGGTTTAGTATTTTCACTTTTCATCTTTGGTGAGACTGAATAAATATAGATTTATATAAGTTTAGGTGCTTTTAGAGCTCACTCTTCTAATAAGTCCACATGATATCATACGAGCAGATTTCAGCCAATGAATGAAAAAAATATAAAAAATGATTGTTTTCATTCACTGACAGCAAGCAGAGATCTCGAGAACTGAAAGAAATTGTTACACAAAATTTAATAGAAAGCTGCAGTAGACCATGTTCACACAGCATATTCGTGCTGAAAAGCGCTTCTATTCCACTCCAAAATACACTCAAAATACGCCTGCAAACAGCTTCCCACTGATTTCAATAGGAAAGACGCTGTGTAGTTCATTCAAGGCGCATGTTTACGCTGCTCAATTAGAAACGGCACAAAAAATTAAATTAATAAAAAAGATGCAATATTTCCTATTGACACTTTAAAAAACGCCTTGAAAATACGCCTTAAAATACGCTTCCAAAACGCTTCCAAACATCAAAAACACTTTGGAAATAAAAAATGCTCCCCTCTTGAAATCAGCCTTGTATTCTTCACCCTGAACATACAGTATGCCATGTGAACATAGCCTTATTGTACATTCTACAATGATACAGAGATATTTACATACAACCGGAAAACCCCTTATGGTGCTTTTTTCAATGATGGAAAGTTCTGCAGATGTTTATAGTTTCACTAGTAATAGAGAATGTTTTGTTTACAGACATTAGATTTGAACAGGTAAGGCTAAAAAACCCAGAAGATCCTCACCCAGGAATGAGGTTATTGTTCGCAAATCGGCTGACACCTGAGAAGTAAAGAGAAACCTCCTGTCAAAACTTTGAAGCCTTCTAACTTCAGTCCCCAAGACTGTGACTTACATAAAGTATACATTGTCATAAAATGAGTAACTATACATATGTTGCATTATTTTTCTTTTACTGATCCTGAGTTACAGCATGTATTAGGGTAAAGCCCCACGTGGCGGAGTTGCTCTTGAATTCCGCTGCGGACACTCCGCAGCGTTAATCCGCAGCGGAGCCGTTTCTCCATTGCCTTCCACTGCTTTTTAGTAGGGTTCGTTTAGACGATGCGGAAAATTCTGCTGCAGAGCATAGGCTGCGGTGCAGAATTTGGTGTCCGCAGCATACAATGGATGTTGCGGACGTGTGGCGGACTGGTTGCGGACTCATTGTGGAAGTTCTCCATTGACTTCAATGGAGATTCTAAATTCCGCAATGAAGTCCGCAGATGTCATGTACATGTTATGTGTGCTGCGGAGCGTATTGGTTTTTTAACATGACATTTCTTCATTCTGGTTGGACCTATGTATTACTAGGTCACAGCCAGACTGAGGAAGTCAACGGGGCTCCCATAATTACGGGTGACTACGTGTGTACAACCGTAATTACGGGTGACTATGTGTGTGCACCCATAATTACGGTGACTATGTGTGTGCACCCGTAATTATGGGAGCGTTGCTAGGCGATGTCAGTAAATAGTCACTGTCCATGGTGCTGAAAGAGTTAAGCGATCGGCAGTAACTGTTTCAGCACCCTGGACAGTGACTACCGATCACAATATACATCAACCTGTAAAAATAATAGAAGTTCATACTTACCGAGAACTCCCTGCTTCTTTCTCCAGTCCGGCTTCCCAGGATGACGTTTCAGTCTAAGTGACGGCTGCAGCCAATCACAGGCTGCAGCGGTCACATGGACTGCCGCGTCATCCAGGGAGGTCGGCCTGGATGCCGAAAGAGGGACGCGTCACCAAGACAACAGCCGGTAAGTATGAAATTCTTTTACTTTCACTAGGGAAAGTGCTGTCCCTTCTCTCTATCCTGCACTGATAGAGAGAAGGGAAGTACTTTCACCTCAATACGCAACGGCCAGTCCGCATCAATTTACTGCACATTTTGGGCAGATCCGCAACAGAATCTGCAACTCTCGCGAGGAAAAAAGCGGCATGCTATTTTTTTCAGCCATTTCCGTCTCTGACCTCCCATTGATATCAATCGGAGGCAGAGAAATGGTTCTCGCAGGGTTATTTCCCCCCAACGCTCAATGGCCGTGGCCAAAAAACCCTGCAAAAAAACACGACAAGGAGAGTGCACGCAGGTCAAAATCTGCCTCAAAATTCCTGAAGGAATTTTGAGGCAGATTTTTCTGCTTGCAAAAACACTGTGTGAACTAGGCCTAACTGTGCTGATTAGGCTCCTCCCAGTGTGATGTCATAGAAGTGTGTGCTCCTCCTCTCATAGTCTGACACACAGAGGCAGAGAAATTGCAGCTTCATCCCCTTCCTTCCCCTCCCTCTCCCCTCCCTCTCCTCTCCCCTGTCTTTTCAATTACTGTGTTAGGTCCCATGCACACGACCGTAAAAATTCTCCGTAATTACGAACCCATTTGCTACGGATGGGTGTCCGTGCCATAGAAATGTCCTGAAAATTATGGAACATGTCCATTCTTTTGCATTTTACTTTGTATGGGAGCATGGACCGAAAATACGGACGGCCGTCAGTGGCCGGCCGTGCCTGCAATCACGGGCATGATTACGGGCACGGCCGTGTGCATGAGGCCTTACGGAAGATAAACTTTTTACTGATTGAAGAGGTTTCTGAACATTTTTAGAGAGCCACCAGACAGGCAAATGGGATCTACAGGCTTCAGTAAGGTGAAGAATATGCCACTATCCACTAATAAGATATATTATAATGGCTTTATACATGTACAACTGATTTCTGAAAATGAGATTATAGTGACAGGTAAACTATAAAGAGTTATACTTATGGGGTTTTATAGTGAAATAGCAATATTTTTCATATAGTAGGTCTAGGTCATATATGATAGTCTAGGTTTCATTCTATATCATCTTCATCTACCATAGCAGATCATGCTGAGGCTTAATGCTCCTCAAAAGCTGTTGAGATCTTCACAAGTCTATATGGTTATCGTCTAGGTGAAAAATGAACCTATATGAACAAAAATATGGGTAAAAATAATGCATTTTCTAGTTAGGGGCAGGCAGGAGCTTAATAATATTCACATGGGAGACACGTTTAATGTCTTTGAAGTAATTTGCCACGTGACTGCCCAAAGGTGTCAGGAGCAGCCACACTGTGAACTGAATTTGAGTGTGAACGATCATCACATTAAAGACCACGTCACACCAGGTGGCCTGAGCATTTGCATGTCCGCCATTACCTCCAGATAGGAATGCACAGAACCCTGACTGCTCAGTTTTTGTAAAAAATTATGGCCACCAACGAATTCGCTATAAATAACAAAAATAAAACGGCACACAGCACAATATATTATATGTAAGATGCTAGTTAAACTAACCTTATAGGGGTTCTGTTTTTAGACAACCCCTTTTGACATGATGAGGTGGGTCACCCAACCTGACAGCCTTTTAGATCTGTTTTATTTTTGTTTACACTCTCTTTTTCCATTTCTTTTATAAATAAGACATATAGACTCACTCTATATATTCTTAAAGCTTAATTCCTCCACGAAAAAAAACTCCAAATATCTAAGAAAATCCCTAGCTCTTCAGGAACGTGTCTTCCAAACTTAGCCCAGAAGTAGGAACCACTTTGATGGATGAAGCTCCTCTGCACTGTTCTCTCCAGGGCTCTATTAGTGTTATTGTCTACCTAACAGAGGAAATTATTCTGAAGGCCCACTCTCCATCTATACAGAACATGTCCACATCCACCTGAACATGTAGGACATATCATCACTAGGGTCTAATAGGTTTTTTGTCAATCAACCCATAAGAAATAGACCCTAGGGCCAAGTAATTGGCCCCAAGCTCACCTCAAAAATCGGGTTGTCTTCTGCTGGACCTTTGGTGTCCATAATGGTGTCAAACTTGGCCAATCCAACCCTGGTCCATATTGGCAGTCTATTATGATGGGGTTGTGGTTTCATCTTGGACATTTACATGGGAATTTTTGGGCATTGTTTGAGAACAGCTTGCATGTCCTCTACTTTGATATCACTACAAGTTATATTTCATCATAGTGTTGTGTATTATTATGAACTGTAATGTAGCCACCTCGTGTCCTACTAAACAGTGTGTGTGTGTGTGTGTGTGTGTGTGTGTGTGTGTGTGTGTGTGTGTATATATATATATATATATATATATATATATATATATATACACATACATATAAGCATTGACTTTCTGTAGTCAAAAACACTTATCTACATTATCTTTCTAATGGAAAAATACATTTTTAGGATGGCTACATGTAATATTAACTGGCACATTAGGCAGAGTCTGCAGCATGGTTACTTTCTAGAACGCCAAGCTAATTTACCTTCATTGGCAATGAAAACAAACAGGGAGGACAAGAAGAGCGAATTAGACTAAACATAGACATGACATATTATTTAGCACTGTAGGTAAATTAGCAAAAAATATCCTGTCGAACATAGAAGCCAATTTTTAGCTATTAAAATATTATTATTTAATTTATGCAACAATTGACTATATACTTAAAGGGATAGTCTCATCACAACAGCCCCTTTTTAGATTAAAGCCAAAGTAGCAATCAATTGCCATCAATCCAGCTACAGAAACCCCCAATGATCAGCTGTGATCGCCATAGGGCACTGCATAATAAATAAAGTATTACGACAGCCATTCAAATGTATGGTTGACTATAATGTATATGGATGGATCGGGTCCTCCGCCGCAAGAGCCGTACTATGTTAGTAAATAGAAAGGGCCCAAGCGGGCAAATCCCTTCTATGACATCTATCATCCAACTGGGAGATCATGGGCCCAATGTTTAAAAACTTTGTGTCTTCACAATTGTTTTTGCATAAAATTCTATATATTGTATATCATACTATAGCTGCTATAGCAGCCATGGTCTTGACAGGAAGGGCACACGTCCTCAGGGGCGGACACCGAAACCAGAGGGCTCCCTTGAAAAACCCAGTATATGGGCTGCTTACTCTCAAGTAGCCCATGATAAAGCACCCACTTCAAATGAGTTGCACGACATTCAAGTGAGAAAGTCTGAGCCGCAATACCAGTCATAGCAAATTGACAAGGGTGGCACTGTTTCTGGGAAAAAGAGACACCTTTCCTTTCTCCAACAATCCACCAGTAAATGTGAGCTATGAAAATGATTGGCTCAGTCCTTTACATGCAATATAATAGACTGTAGGAGTCTGTTTTCAAGGTGACAGTGGGCCCACTTACCTACTGGGCATCTGTGCAATGGCATAGGCTGTACATATGGTTTGTCTGCCCCTGAGTGTCCTATTGGTTTGATCTAATCTCAATTTGTAAACTACGCCTGAAATAGTCAGTATATGCCATACATCAATCTGTCAGTATTTATTTTTTGGGAGATGGCAGATCATGCAAAATGGGCAAAAAAGCAAGCCACAATCAAGTTCACACCTTGTCAAAGTTTTTCCTAAGAGCAATTTAAGAACCCCTGGAATGCAGCTGATCAGGGGAAAATCTTGAAAACAGTGAATATTTTATGTGTGTTCTGTCAGTGTTTCACATTTGCTTTCTTCTTCTGCTAGAAAATAAGGTAGAAAGACTAAAACGGTAAGACTCCTACCGTTTCACAATGATGGACACATTGAAGGAGTTTCAAAAAAATGTTTCACATAAATTAAAAAAGAATACAGTAGACTATAAAATATAGATTCAACTTAGACTTAAACTTATAAGAAAACTTTTCGACAATGTCTCACCCTAAATGACTAGAACATTCTATTTAATTTAGAAATATTCACTGTCCTCCACCAAAAAAAAAAAAAAAAATTTTTCTATATTTTCTGTTAATGATACTCACACATGCAGCCATTATCAATAGAGCCACCATTAAACTTCCTCAAGTCTCACAGCATCATCCACCTTTACAAGAATATTGAATTAGGGTAAAATACAATACCCTAAAATACAAATATTACCAGTCTACCAGTCCAAGACTTATATACAATGTAATATTTTTGACTTTTTGGGGAAAATGTTCTTTAATTATGTTAGTGCACTCATTGAGCGGTCCTATGAATTCCTGATTGGTTACCATGAAATTTTAAAAAACTACCAACCCTGGTACTGGAGAGGACAATTCAAAAAGTTGTGCTCCGAAACAATTTTTTTAAACTTTTTTATGAGATGTTATTTAGTTGACCAATATGGGAAATAACTCCACTGCCAACAGTACGTAACTTCTCTAATAATACTATATTTTTATTTTTTTCAAAAAAAATTTACAATAATTTTTTATTGATTTTCAAAGCAGCGGGGCAACTTAGTGAACTAAAAGTTTATGTATGAATAGTTTGATATATTAGTCAACATTGTTCTCACAAATAATAAAACATTAATAGCTTTATTAATATGTGAACAGTTCTGCCCACTGATTAGTAAGCACTGACACAGTGCCCCCTATGGGACTAAATAAAAAATTTCACTTTTTCGTTCTTTCCGAATAGAAGAGTTAATTTTACTGGTTATAATTGCTGCAGTAATTTTGAATCTCTTTTGTAATGTTAATAAGGCCAGTAATTGACATTATTACATTAATACAAAGGGTAATGGTTCCCGAACCATGGATAATAGAGATGTAATTGTGTGTAATAGTCGGAGTGACCTATCCAAGTTAGTACCAGACGCAATTCCAGATCTAGAAAATGCAATTATACAAAATTCATCTGCAGGCTAGATATTGATGGAATTAAAAAATAAATATAAAATTGATATTACGTATAACAACATACTTCACATGCAATTTAAGAAGAGGGAACTATCTTTAGAGCATCAGAGCGGAATTACTGCTGTTGAAGTGCAGATAAGAGGTACTCAACACAGCGCTTACAATCCTATGCAAGACTGCAAAATGAATTCTTTGGGAAATTATCTATAGGCCGTTTTCTAGAGATACAGTGTAGGGAACCAGTTACTGTCTACTACCAGATATCTTAAAATTAAGTTCTACATAGCACAGCTTATTTAAAAAAAAATTATATCCCATATTTCTGCTTGCCAGCATGTTCAAGAACTAAGGTTAATGGGTATGTATCTCTAGGGCTAGCTGTATCTCTAGGGCTAGATCTCTAGGGCTAGATCTCTAGGGCTAGATGGATCTCTAGGGCTAGATCTCTAGGGCTAGATTGAGGCCTGAGGAGGACCATTGGCAAAATATCGGGGGGTCCTCATTATGCAATGCCGACATAATTGGGTTAATAGTGATATACAGCACTTTTACTCTTTCAGGGTTCCAGGCACTCTCCACCAGTCATTTAGGCCCTTTCACTCAGACCTGGATGGGTGAGTGGATAAGTAAGAGAGGAACATAGAAGAAGCTATATTTGTCCCCAGCCGCCCTGAAATAATATCTAAGAATCTGGGCAAACCTATGTACTGAAGGCCAAGAGGCAATGCCCTTTCTGCTTTCCCTTTAATCCAGATCTTTTTGTATTGTTATGATAACCATAGACCTCACATGACTATTGGCCAATTTCTTCTAATTTGATGACATCCTGGGACATCTCAGATTAATTGTCAATATCTTTGGAATATCATATCCCCTATTTATGTTGTTTTTTTTACAATTGTCAGGGTCATACAGTGAGGACTCTAAATTAAAATGTTGTCCCCTGCTTGTCCCATTGGTCAGCCCCTGTCCTCCCCCTCAAGTGCCACCTCTCATCGGCCATCCCTCCTTCTAAGTAAGCCAATTTCCCGTTTGGGTGCATTTTTTAATACAGAAACTATTCAACTTTAGTAATTTGGGGAAGAAGGCGAAATGTGGAAGCCTAAAGCCCTAGTTTTGCACTATGGTTTCCACAAAAATAAGGCGTATCTGTCCACTTTTATGGCTGCATTTAAGCATACACTTTATGGGCAGATCTTTCAGATGAAAATATTGGCACAATCTAATGAATTAGGGCAACACAGAGGCTCAGTGGTTAGCGCTGTTACCTTGCAGCACTGGGGTTCAGGGTTTGAATCCGGCCAAGGGCAACATCTGCATGGAGTTTGTACATTCTACCAGTGTTTGTATGGGTTTCCTTCAGGTTCTCCAGATTCCTCCCACCCTCCAAAATCATACATATGGGTTAATTGGTTTCCTATGAAACTAACCCTATAGTGCGTTTGCCTGAGATAGGGAAATTAGATTGTGAGCCCCATTGGGCACAGGGACTTGTGTGAGCAATGACAATCTATGTATGTCACTGCAGAATATGTTGGCACTATGTAGACAACAAAAAAAAAAAAAAATGTATATGACAAAATAATCATACCAAATATGACTAGTACATTTCCTTACAATCATTTACATTTCAACCATTTCGAGAAAATCTCATTGGATGTTCAGTCCGTAGAACATTCCAGTATACTTTATCTTTCAAAGCAACCCCGGTTCTTCACAAAGTCTCTGAAGGCCAAAAGTAATATTTTAAAGCACTGTCTTACCAAGTCATTAATCATGCAGACACAGTGAACTAGCTTTTTGCTTCCAGCTATGAGTGATTGCTGGAGAATATTTTTACTGCCAAAAATATCGAAGGAAAAAATAACCAAAATCTAAAAATCTTCAAACGGCTTCCTACTCTCATTTCAGTCAACAAATAACATGGTATAGGCAAGTGAATATAACTCATAAAAAAAGAAAAGTCCTGAGATCTGCAACAGATGGTGTCCTGTCTGTTATGGATCCTTCCTAGAAAGTGTCTTTCATGAGTGGTATGATGACAGCGGGCAGTGTTCTGTCTATTAAATTGATATAGGGTCACATTGAGGCAGGTCACAATGAGTTAAAAAGGTCTTAAAATGATCATTAAGCAAGTTAATGACCATTCATCCTCCAAGCTGGACTTATGTTGACTAGCAAGGTAAAAACCTAAACAAGATCCCTGAGCTGTAGCCACTCTACAGGACCCTTATGCCACCATGATAGCCTAGTTCTTCTCCTTAACCGAAAGGGCTAAGTGGCAAACTGGTTGTACACGGATGCCATTACTTCTCTTCATATGAAGTTAAGTAGATGTCGATACACAAAAAAGCCTCAATGTCACGTTTGAAAATCGTATGCAATTCTGTGCCTCAAAGGAACAAAATAGCTCCCCTTGTATGGTCTAATTCTTTACTCAGGCCAAAATGTTGCACCATGCATTGTTTGTCTGAACACAAGTTGAAGAGGCAATGCAGTGTCGGCACCATACATCATCCTGGCCATCAGACGTTCTAGTACATGGGTGTTGGAAAGGCCAATGCAACCCATTCTTCATTGTACACACATCTACTATTCATATCAGGGAATGTGAGATTACTATACTAAACTATAAACTATACCTAAAAAGTTCTTCAGCTAATTCATATCAATGAGGCCAGGGGCAGGACAAGGGGTAGTCAGAGTAGTAGGCAGTTGCCTAGGGCCTTCATAACTCAGAACCCCCTTATCCTTTCCACCCAATCCCTAAACATATTACCAAGAGTTATTCGTGAACCATTTTCGCAGATAACATCAATTTTGCCAGATCTTAAATTTCCTATGGATGTATTGCAAAGTATTTTATTAAGAGAGGGGTGGATATAAATAGAGTACTCTGTTTAGGTAACTGAACATTGGCTGCCTTTGTGGTTGTGGTCTACTAGACCGCTCATTGCCGACTGATGGTACAGATGTTCTAGATATAAGGAAACTATTGCATTAACAGACAAATAAATAAATAAATACCACAGCAAAGAGGGCATGGTGTATGTTGGATTACCTAGACCCCTTTACTGCAATAACCAATACGTCCGTGTGGCTGTGTCCGGTACTGCAGCTCTGCTCCATTCAAGTAAGGGCTGCATTAACAAACAGCCGGATAAACAAAATCAGCATTGTTTTGAGTACTGAAATAATCTGTTAAACCTGCATGATCAGATATTGATGGCATATAGGAAATAGAAATTATCTGTTTTGTATTTCATATAGCTATACATCATTTTATAATATTTGATATTGGATAAACAGGAGTCACTTAAACTAAAGTTTCAGCCAGCAGGATAGTTAATTCTATATACATATAGATAAATAAATTATATATTTTTACGCTTTGGCATGTCATCATGTAAGGTCTGTGAGAATGAAGCCCACCCGGAGAACAAATTGATAAGCTAGACTGGATTAATAATAGCAGTAGCGTTGGCGGTGATAGAATGAGGGGCGCTGAAGACTCTGACAGGACTATTAACTATGATTTTGAGCTATTAAGGCAGAAACAGAAGGACAACCAGGCTTTGATGATATAAATATTGTCTTATTGTCAGTTCTATGATTTTGTGCTAATGCCATTACCTTCAGCTACAAATACTTCTAATTTTGTAGGAATGTCCTATTCTAAAATGTTGACATGTTGATATGCTTCTAAACGTGCAATATGAAATTTTGCTTCAATCAAATGGATGAGTGTGAGTGATAGCATTACACAGTTGAACACTATAAAGTGGATGTCCACCAAAATTCTGTGCCGATTCATTCCTTATATTTTCTTTATAATGGTTGGAGCTCAGTTTCTCTGAAATAGACCAGCTCGAAATGCCCTGCATAGACATATAGTTAAAGAGGTTTTAATTGTGTGCAGATGGTGTCCCTGCAGTAAGATCAGTGACTTACTAATGTGCTGTCTGTAGCTGAGATGCCTCTGTAAGCCATTCTCACGTACAGTCACATGAGCAGACTCCTGCTGTTTATCTCCTGCTTCTGTGATGTCCCATGTACTGAACACGTGGTTCCCTCCCCTTAACCCCATCCCTGTAGTACTGGACGTTACACATGCCTTTCATCTCCACTTGTCCCTACTCTCCCTCCCCTTCTTTGGAGGTATCGTGTTTCACATGCTGGGCAGCAGAGTGGGTGTGGAGTCCAGCATCAGAAAAGCAGGGATGTACCACAGTAGCAGAAAGCGAGCAATTACAGCACTATCTTACACCTTGTAATAGAGGGGCATGTAGGCAGCTGTAAATAGAGGTAGTGTCTGTAAGAGGGGAGAGAAATCGTGGGAACCGTAGTCCTTTTCTTGGTCATACCGCTCACAGCAAGCCCTAGCAAAATGAAAAAATTAGTTCATAGAGTTGGATAACATGATGAAAAGGTAAAATAACTACTTCTGAGTTATGGTGGCATCATGCGGTTAACATTCAGATACATAGAGGTACTTTTCTGTTTTTTTCAAAAGGTCGGACATCTCTTTTATATTATAAAAATCTGCCTGCCTGCAGCTACCACTAGGGGGAGCTTAAGGCGGGATTCACACTACCGGGTCGTTCCCGAGCCCGAGTGTCGGCCGGTAAAATCGGCCATTTTGCCCGGCCGGTTTGCATTAAGTTTTGCATCCGTGCCGGGCCGGGCAGATCCGGACAGTGACATCAGCGGCAACTCCTGAAGGGGAATCCCCATGTGTTCGGGGATTCCGCTTCAGGAGTTTCCCCTGATGTCACTGCCCAGATATGCACAGAGACATCAAGCGCTCTGTCCAGGAGCGGAATCCCCGAAAACACTGGGATTCCGCTCCTTCAAGGAGCTAAAGTGCGGCTAGCACATAGCAGAGCGGGGACATACCTCCCCGCTCTGCTATAGTGGCGTCGCTACAGTAGTAGCAGCCGCAGCAGCTGCAGCTGCTAGCGGCGCCATCGAAGGTGTCGCTGGGCCCGGGTGCTTTTCAAGCAGGGGAAGGGAGCCAGCGCAGCGCTCCCTTCCACCTGCTGTACACCCCGGCCCTGCCACACAGTGTACAGCGATGCCATTCGTCCGAATGGCATCAACTCCTCCTCACATGCACTATGGGAGCCGGGCGGCCGGGTACCCGGGCGAAGATAGAGCATGTCCTATTTTTTGACGGCCGGTTTTCCCGGCCGTCAAAAAATCGGTCGTGTGAATAGCCCCATTAGGGGTCTATTATTCTTAATGCAGCCGGGTGCCGGATGATTTATGAACGGCCGGCACCCGGCCGGGAAACCCTGCCGTGTGAATGAGGCCTAAGGGTTTACTGCATACTGTGTATACTGTTTATATTTTAAACTAAAAAATTAAACGGTATGCAATACGCTCCCACTAGTGCTGGCTGTGGGCAGCCAGAATAGTATCATACCAGAGGATGCCCAGCAGAAGTTGACCATTAGGTGGTTCTGCCTTTCATCATAACCCAACAAGTCAAGCAACCACCTTCTTACTATACATTCTTATTAATGGTATATATAGTGGTAAATTCCATATGTTTTGTATTCTCTTATTTTTGTATGACTGGGTAGGTCACTTCTACTCATTTACTGCTGCCACTATTGCTACCTTGAACTAATTAGCTACAGATTTCTCTATCTTCACAAGCATTACAGTTTTGCCACCATAGTAAGTAATAGAATATCTCTAGAATATGTCTTCACTATCTGATCAGTGGTAGACTGTCCACTGGGATCCCCATCAATCTTAAGAATGAAAGGGCCTACTACTAACCCAGGACTGTGCACTAACTGCAGCTCAATGCCATTAAATGAAGGTTTTGCAGTTACTTGTTAGGAGTTTTGCTGAGCAGAAAAAAAGGGGTCTAAGCTCCCTCTTTCTTTGGATCTTGGGGGTTTCAGAGTTCAGACCCCTACTGATCAGATAGTATGGCATCTCCTAGCCCTCACTTACTATGGTTGGAAAATCCCATTAATATTGTAACAGGAGTTAATACTGTAGGTCACTTCCTCCTAAAAATTCAACACACTCATCTCCTACTGCTGCCATCAATCCAATAGTCTGATTGCCTAAAGAGTGTTCTTTCCTCACCCACTTCACGGCCCTGCCTCTGTCCTATGGTCTTGCCTTCTGTCCTCACTAACATATTCTAACTAAATAGACATGTCACTATTTCGTACAAGATCAAAACACTCATCTCTTGCTGATGTCATCAATCTAATGGACTGTCTACAGAGCACTCTGTCCCCTCCCACTTAATAGTTCTGCTTCTGTTGCATTTCTGTTCCCAATAATCTAATCAAATGAATGGACAAGTCACTACTTCCTATAAGATCAACACCCTCATCTCTTGCTGCTAATATCAATCCAATGGTATGATTGTTCACAGCTTTTCTGTTCTTATCCACTTTAAATCTGGGTACACATGATGATAAACCATATAAATGTAGTGCAAGATGTTGTCCGTCCTTCCTCACCTGTCATGCTTCTGAATTTGACATCACGCAATTGTTTTATCAGAACTTTTTGGATATTATTTTATTACTGAGAAAATAAATAGGGTTTTAATGATCAGGAATTGCGCTACTGCGGTAAATGTTAACACATGATTGGAAGCTTCATGAAAAAAAAATTAAAAATCAACATCCCCTTATATTAATTCTATTAAGTCATTATGGGCTGTCTGATGCATGTCATGGGAGCCTCTATCCTGCCGTAACTTGAATACCAATATATTCTGGCTGTAATCAATGACTCCTTGTGTCAGGGGGGAACAGTACGCATTGCTGAGGAATAGTTTGCATGCTAATGTGGTGGATGTTTAGCAAATTGCCAAATTACTGAGATACTTGCTGCATAATTGACATCCAAGGTGCTATTGCATGATGAAAAAACCTGGTATAGAAAATTACAACCTTGGCAATGGGAGATTGAGAGGAAAGTGGAGAATTGGGATGATGGTTGGCGCAGATATAATTACATTTAGCAAATGACCAACTTTTATAGGAATAAGATGGTATACTATAATGTGAACTGATTAAATCAGTGTCGGAATGAGGTCCATTGGGTCCACTAGAAGAAATGACTCTGAGGGCTCAACCACCATCTATACAGAACAAGTTCACGTCTACTTTTCAATTTCATCATACCCTCAATATCAGGTTATATCCTCAATAAGTTATTTATAAATCAGCCCATAAGGAAAAAAAAAAAGAGTAATCTCCAAGTGGGGGTTTCTACTGCTTGACCTTTGGGGCAGATTATTGTGTCAGAGCCTGGGGTGACCAGAGGATCCTCTGGTACTCGGATGGGCCACTCCCAACATGTCAAAAATATCTTAGATGTTGAGAAGTATGAAAACCCAGACCTAAGTGACTACTATCATGACTACTGACCAATGACGAATACCCATGTCTCTGCAGACTTTAGTTTTAAAAATCTATATCCAACTTTTCTAGCAACTCTCCCTTGAGCCAAATACCTATGGTTGCAAGGGAAATCTAGTAAGTTTGACTGCCCTGGGACCTATTGAGCATTCTTCTGTTACTGAAGGATTCTTTTCTCAAATGAGACAAATGAAACATAAACTTGAGTAAATCTTAAAATATTACCGTACTGATTCCTCACACGAGAGAGAGAATTAGACCAACTGAACAGAAGTAGGAAAAGAGAGCACAGATGTTTCTTCACTATGAGAACATCTCCAGAGATCTCAAACCACAGAATATACAGCCAGAGAGACAAAACAGAGAGACAGAACAGTTGTTTCCTTTCAGCTATTACAGAGAGAGCTCGGAGACAGGACAATCCCTGGTGACTTCTGCTTTGGAATCATCTGAATTTACATGGGACACAGCTGAGGTATGTTCCTCAAACACTTGGCAGATGTATGTTTCAATTGGTGTAAGGGGAAGCAATCTACTAACTAGTCTAAATAATTTAGAACTTGATGATTGTATAGTATGGGATACTTGGGCTAAAATAAGAAAACCTCTCTTCATGGAAACCAAACTGTAGTATAATTTTCTGCTCTAATGGCCACTGATTTTGTCTGCAAAATATATAGCTTTCTGAGAACCTAGGATTCACTGGTGTGATATATGAGTAAAATATAACATTTATTTATAACTCTCTAAAAACAGGGGTACACTCACCACTGTGAAAAAGCCCCACCGTGTGTATAAAAACGTATTAAATAATAAACTCTGAGTTCTAATTCAATTGTGAACCTACTATAGCTCAGTGTTCAACAAGAATATCAATACGGAATCAGCATTTGAAAAATGGGCATAACAATAGTCTTGACCCTAATTCACACTAGAGTCCGTGATAACCGCACCGGAAGCTCCTAGTGTTAAGGTATACAAACAATGCTAGTGTTCCCAATGCTAAAAAATTCCTATTCACAACCGACCCAACGCGTTTCAATACTCATCATCAGGGGTCTGTAGCTTGGTCACTCTGGCCAGGGATGCCAGCGATATTTAGTTCAGCAGCAGGTATTCTGCTGTACTCCACGGAAGCATGCTCGCATAGATGTCAGCGGCATGCTTCATTCTGGGACTCTGGGTTATTTAAAGCATCTGACTCCTCCCCCTGTCCTCGGCACCGCCAATCGAAACAGCCAAACACACTCACCAATCGAATTTGTGACACCTGTCCATGTGACTCCCGGCCATCAGCTGACAGCCAGGAACCAACATCGACCGCATCAAAAGACGAACGCGCAGGTGCAGTAGAGGCCACAATCGAGTCGCCCATGCTGCCGGGAACTCACCACTGCAAAGAAGGAGTATATCGATATTTAAGAGTTAGGGTAAGTGTTGCGGATCAGCTCAAAACCCGCAGCTGGACTGCCATTGATAAAACAACTACACTGATAATACATATTGTGTAGATAAATGAATGTCTACCCCACTACAAGGTGTCATTGGAACACCTACTGAATAAGGAACCATAGCCAGACTGCCCACATGATGATCATTGATAATTAAGAGACCACCTGTCATGAAGACCATGTGGGTCTCTTGCTATCCTGAAGGGAAAACTGGCCATGGAAATGCATGTTTAAATGAATGTTCAAATAAAACATGCATAATTTGTCTGCTCATTTAAACCCCCTGGTTGTGTGCACGCCAATCTATAGATCCACTGGGCTACCTTTCATAGTATGAGGTTATCCCAGTCACCTCCCCGTTTGGGAGGCCTAATGAGTTCAATTGCTTGAAATTTAAGACATTCTGCACGACCCTGATGTGTAGCGTGTACATGTTTGGATATAGGAGTATCTCTAGAATTCGCAATATCGCCAACATGTTCTCTGATCCGGCGCCGAAACTGCCGCACCATTTTCTACACTAATAACTTCTTTCTAGCCTCCCTCCCATACAAGTGTATGCAGAGCTCCTTATATTTTTGATTTATTTGAATTATTCCCATTATTAGCGATAAAAGAGACATGGAGCATTTTTGTGACTTTTTGCAATATTTAGCAATCGTTTTAACGGCTCCAATTTTTGTAATTTTTTTTTGTCTAGTTCACTAGTTTTATTCAATGTCTATTGTATCTACAGATTGCTCTTTACATGGTCAGTTGAAATAATCTTAGAACGAAACAAAAGGTTTCCTACAATACCTAAAATTTTATTTCTAAGATTTTAAGAAGTCTTGTTAAATAGTCCCAGTGAGCACTGAAGGGTCAATACATCCACCTCAATGGTTTGTAATGCTGAGTTCAACATGCAAAAATGTCAATACATGGAGGAAAAATGAAAAGTAAGTCTTGAAAAAAAAAATAGAGAAATCTTTGAACTGTAGCTAGCCTGTCCTACTTACTGAAAATAAGATATCTGTTAATAGATATAACAGAAGCAAAGCCATACGTGTCTCACAGGCCATCTACGCTACTGCTATGAAACAATGGAGGTGACGGTGTCCAGATCCAGACAGTGCCTAATGTTAAAAGGATTGGTAACCAAAACAACCTCTTAAAAGCAGTTCTATGAGATTAGCAAAGCAGATCTGCTTTTTTTCCCCAGAAACAGCACCACTTTTGTCCATAGGCTGTATCTGGTATTGCAGCTCAACATTATCCAAGTAAATGGGCCTGAGCTACAATACCTGACACAGCTCATAGACAAGAGGTATGCTTTCTTTGGAAGAAAATGCAGACTTTTTTCTAATCTCAGGAAACCCCTTCAACTAGGATTATCTATTGTTGCACCCCTTGAATGGGACCCCAAAACTACCTTCGGGTAGCCAGTTTAAAGAGGCTCTGTCACCACATTATAAGTGGCCTATCTTCTACATAATGTGATCCGCTCTGTAATGTAGATCACAGCAGTGTTTTTTTATTTAGAAAAACTATCAATTTTTACAGAGTTATGACCTATTTTAGCTTTATGCTAATGAGTTTCTTAATGGACAACTGGGCGTGTTTTTACTTTTTGACCAAGTGGGCGTTGTGGAGAGAAGTGTATGACGCTGACCAATCAGTGACCAATCAGCATCATACACTTCCCTCCATTCATTTACTCAGCACATAGTGATCCTGCGTTGTTCACTATGTGCAGTCACATACACACACACTAACGTTACTGCAGTGCCTTGAGAGTTAATAGACATCGCGTCCAACCAGGACGCGATGTCTATTCACAATCCCGACATTCGGTAACGTTTCTGTGGGTCTTAATGACAGCTAGCGTGGTCTCACGAGATCACAATGTAAATCACGCTTGCTGTCATTAACTCCCATACAAACGTTACCGAATGTCGGGATTGTGAATAGAAATCGCTTCCTGGCTGGAGGTGATGTATAATAACTCTCAAGGCACTGTGTGTGTATGTGACTGCACATAGTGAACAACGCAGGATCACTATGTGCTGAGTAAATGAATGGGGAGAAGTGTATGATGCTGATTGGTCACTGATTGGTCAGCGTCATACACTTCTCTCCACAACGCCCACTTGGTCAAAAAAGTAAAACACGCCCAGTTGTCCATTAAGAAACTCATTAGCATAAATATAAAATACGTCAAAACTCCGTCAAAATTGATCATTTTTCTAAATAAAAAAACACTGCTGTGATCTACATTACAGCGCCGATCACATCATGTACAATATAGGCCACTTATATATAATGTGGTGACAGAGGCTCTTTAAAATGTGTGCTCTATTCAAATTACAGTGCTTTCCTGCCTGATTGCAAAGGAGGCACCATGTGACCAAGCTAGGAGACACCATTAGGGTCAGTTCACACAGCGTTTTTTTACATGTTTTTTGATGCGGAAAACCGCATCGGAAAACGTGCCACAAAACGTCCGAGGCGTTTTTTCCCACGAGCGGAAAAACCATCTCGCGGAAAAAAGAAGCGACATGCCCTATCTTTAGGCGTTTAGGTCTCTGACCTCTCATTGACAACAATGGGAGGCAAAGAAAGCGTATATCGTGGCGTTTTTTGCCCGCAGCGCTCAATGGCAGCAGGCAAAAAACGCAGCGAAAAACGCCACGAAAATCAGCGTGCAGGCAGAACAAAATCTGCCTCAAAATTCCAAACTGAATTTTGAGGCAGATTTTCTGCCTGCAAAAAAACTCAGTGTGAACGGCTATGTTCACACTGAGTAATTTTACGAGTTTTTTGACGCGGAAACCGCGTCACAAAACTCGTCAAAAACGACCCGAAAATGCCTCCCATTGATTTCAATGGTAGGCGTCGGCGTCTTTTTCCCACGAGCAGTAAAACTGCCTCGCGGGAAAAAGAAGCGACATGCCCTATCTTCGGGCGTTTCCGCCTCTGACCTCCCATTGACTTCAATGTGAGGCAGAGAAAGCGTATTTCGCGGTGTTTTATGCCCGCGGCGCTCAATGGCCGCGGGCCAAAAACGCTGCGAAAGACTCAGCGAAAAATCGGCGTGCAGGGAGAGGAAAATCTGCCTCAAACTTCCAAACGGAATTTTGAGGCAGATATTCCTCCCCCAAAATACTCAGTGTGAACATAGCCTTTAGGGTATGTTCACACAACATATTTTTGGGGCACAAAAATGCGAGGTTGATTGCAAGAGAAAACAGCCTCTGACAATCCAGATATTTTTGGAGATGATTTTTAAAGCATTTTTAGTGTTTGCATGCGTATTTTGAAGCATATTTTTCTAAGCCCTATTCACATGGAGTTTTTTGCAGGCAGAAAAATCCTGAAGGAATTTTGAGGCAGATTTTGACCTGCCTGCTGCAGTGTTTTTCAGCCGCGGCCATTGAGTGCCGCGGGCAAAAAAAAGCCAAGAAGACCGCTCTCTCTGCCTCAAATATCAATGGGAGGTCGGAGACGTAAACGCCCGAAGATAGGGCATGTCGCTCCTTTTTCCCACGAGCGGTTTTTTAAAACGCCTCCCATTAAAATCAATGGGAGGCGAATTCAGGCGTTTTTTTTAGCATTGTTTACGACGTGGTTCCGCGACAAAAACAGCGCCGTAATACTCCGTCTGAACAGGGCCTGTAAATCAGCTCCAAAAACACCTAAAGAAGTCACATGCCACTTCTTTTTATGAGGTGTATTTTTACGAGGCTTTTTTATTAATTCAGCAGCAAAAAAAATACGCCTCATATGAACTACAGTACACAGTGTATTACCCGTTTAAATCAATGGGAAACGGCAAGCGTATTTCAAGTGTACTTTGGAGCGTAATATAAGCGTTTTACACCCGAAATAAGCCGTGTGAACATCCCCGACGTGTCCTTTCCCTTCATTTAGTATAAGAAAACCCTGGTTAAAGTGACAGGTTGCTGGAGTGTAGGAGAAGAGAGAAGTTCGGCTCCGTCTTCAGGACAGTCCAGGGTTTGTGCTGCCCTATGAGTCTCATTACCTGTCAGCTGTGAGGACTCCCATCATGCATTGCTCCCAGCCTGGAGAAGACAGGTATTGCCAGCCAAGAGTTCTGGTGACAACTAGAGTTTGTTTTGAGGTGGTGGGCAGTGAACCCCTCACCCTGATATCTAGGGCAGCTACGAGGCCTAGTTCTGCCGTGCTGCCCACATCTCTACTATTTTTGTAGGGAAGCTACGAGTTTAGACGTTGGACGGCCGCAGCTTTATTTTTGCGCTGAGTTGTGTATGAAATAATAAAGCTGGTTGTGACCAGTTTTAAACCTAAATCATGGTGGGTAGCGAGAATTTTGTAGTGTGCCAACCATCTTGCCCCGGAGGTGGCGGTGGAGGAGTGATCTGGGCATAAAAACTGGCACGTCAAATTTGCTGCTTTGTGATTTAAAGGGCCGGAATCCCAATTAAAGAGCCTGTGGTCTCTGCTAAATTAGAAGACTGTGTTTCTGCCCTGTGAAAGTTATGCCCGGAGCTTTGTAAACAGATGGTGCGAGCCGGCCTATGGCGGCACTGGAGAGTGCCTACTGAGGTAATGGGCACAATTGCTAAACCGAAGGAGGCTACAATGGTGCAAGAGGAGGTGCCCGTTAAGAGAGAGCCCTTTATGCCGTGTCGAGGCTATACAAAAGTCCAAGGTGTCTGGATGTCCAAAGGAAAAGTGACGGTACCGTTGTCAAGGGCAACCACCAAGCAGATTCATGTTGGTGGTGTCTGAGAGCGGACTATTGGAAGGATGGATGCCCTGTTGCCAATAGGCCATGTTTTCTGGGATAGTCCTAAAAAGGTGGATTTGCTGAGGCGCATGGATGTCGTTGCTAAGAGCGACCAACCTCAACAGCATGTGGCTGTCACCGCTGTACAGCAGATGGAGCCGTGTTGGAGGTGCCAAAAATCAGACGGATGTGCCCTTGATTGTTCTCGGGTCAGGAGGCAAGAGATATTGCAAAAAAAAAACATGTGAATTGTTGTTGAGTGGAATCCCACTATCGATCGATCTGGATTATTGCCAAGAAGCCTCAATGGTGGTTCCAGAGTTGTCACCGTTCCTTAAGAAGGGTCCTGATCGAGGTAAGACTGATCCTAACTCTTATGAGACTGTATTAAGGACTGTGCAGCACAAATTAATCTAAACCAAGGAGAGTTTTTCTGCACGTAAATTGATCTGCGGTGCGGGTTTTAAAACCTGTAGCATATTAATTTATCTTAAATTTGCCTCTCAGAATTTTGTGTGACAATTTTAGAAAAAAAACGCAGCATAAAAGTTGCATCAAAATGTAAAAAACGCACTTAGAAATGCATAAAAAAAGCAATATTAAACGTGTTTTAGATGCAGATTTTACATTTTGATGAGGAAACTGGTGCGGATTATCTGCTGCGGATTTTGGTGCTTTTTTTTAATAAACTTGTCCGTTACATTTCTGAGACCGCAATGGAAGATAAATTGACATACTGCGTTTTTTTTGTTTTTTTTAAATCCGCACTGTAGATCAATTTACGTGTGGAAATATTCCGCAACATGTAGCTGAGATTACTTCATATCTAATTTACTTTGCTGCGGATTTGCACAGGAAAATCTGTGTGGCAAAACTGCAAGTAATACGCATCGTGTGCATGTGTGTTTAACCCATGAGTATAACATAAAGCCAGTTCAGATGACTGAGCGAAATCGCAGCTGATGCAGAAGAGGGGAAGTGTGCCCCTAGAGGTCGTGGTTGACAAAGGCAAGAGTGTCGCATCTGATGTGTGTACTGTTACTAACTTTAACCCAGAGAATAATGTTGCTATGCCAGTTTTGTGTAAAATGAATTCTGTGAGATTTCCAGAAACGGCGCCACTTTTGTCTATAGGCTCTGTCTGGTATTGCAACACAAAAATATTCAAGTAAATATGGCTGATCTACAATACCAGACACAGCCATGGACAAAAGCTGAAAATGTTCTGGTTGCTATTGGTGACCGGCTGTCTTGTGCACCTACGAGTGACGATGGCCAAATTTAGTATAAGTGTAGGAGTGGGTGAATTTGACAATGTGCAAACTGTAGGGTGACCCTAAGTAAAATTGATATTTCTCTTATAGAAGTTACAGGAGATGTTGAGAAAATATTTTTGCAGCAGAAAGGGCACTGCTATAAAGAGCCAGTGAGGTGTGTGCGCGATGTGTCCGTGGTCACTAATGAACCAGATGTATCTGAAAAAATGTCCGTAGAGGTTGGAGTTGTTAATGATAACATGGAGTACAACTCTACCATGCATGGTGATTGCGAAAAAAAAGGTTTATAGTGCACTAGGGGTCACTGTAATGCCATCCTTTAGCCGGGGCCTGTGCCCGGCGGAACCCATTTACTTTAATGGGTTCCGTTGGTTTCCGTCATTTTGCCGCACATAACCGTGCAGCATACTGCGCTACTTTGTACTGAGTCTCCAACACAGATGTGAACTTCCCCCTATCAGTGCACGGTGAATGGTAAACGTTTTACTATATATATGTGTGTGTGTGTACTTACTTTTTTTTTTTTTTTTTTTTTTTTACGATTAATTACTTTTTTTCCTTTGCTGTAGAATTCTTACAACATTGGTGATTCTTGGGGAGTGCAGGGGGGGCCCCACAATTAACCCTTGCCTTGGCCCCTAAAGAGGATAAGAACGGCCCTGCATCTTTAGAAATTGTACAGATAATTCCTAACATGTAGAAAATGAGACCCAGGTAGCGCTCACTCGTGCCAAGGTAGTAAAGGAAGCCATAGAATAGGACTTTTAGTCTTGTTCATTGGATACGGATTGAAGCTGCTAGTGCTATATTACAGGTTGTGAATGGCAACAGGCCGTATTCAGGGGCATACTTTTTAAACCAAGTTATCTTCGCCACGCTCCCTCTGCCCTCTGGTATTATGGTGTTGGTCTGCATGTATCGGCCAGCCATGCCGTTTACATTACAAGCTCTGACATAAAGGGCTAGGCTAGCAGATATGTGCTTACCACTATTTTTAGTGCAAAAACCAGCATGTATATTGCCACAATAAGTGCCCCCTGTAGATATTGCCACAGTGCCCATGTACATAGCGCCACACACTGTCCATGTAGATAACACAACAGTGTCCATACCTCCCAACCATCCCAGATTCATATATGGACAGTGACATCAGGGCTTCCCTCTAGGAGCGGAATTCCCGGCCTATGCTCTGGCTGAGGATTCTGCTCCTAGAGGGAGTCCCAATGGTGTGATCTACAGGAATGGGGCGGGGGGTAGCGCTATTTACAGGGGGGGTGCTATTTTTAAGGGGTTGTAGCACTATCAACATGGACAGTGACAATATATAGGGGCACTATCTACATGGGCACTGGCACTAGGGACAGCTTTGGGGGCATTATACTGTATGGGGCAGCTATGGGGGCATTATGCTGTATGGGGGCAGCTATGGGGCATTATACTAGTCCTTCTCAATGAATTAGAATATCATCAAAAAGTTTATTTATTTCAGTAATTCAATTCAAAAAGTGAAACACATATATTCTATACAGTAGATTAATTACACACACACAGTGATCTATTTCCAGCATTTTTTTTCTCTTAATGTTGATGATTATGGTAACAGTTAATGAAAACCCCAAATTTAGTCTCTCAGAAAATGTTAATATTATATAAGCCCAATTTCAAAAATGATTTTTAATACCGAAATGTTGGCCTACTGAAAAGTATGTACAGTATATGCCCTCAATACTTGGTCAGGGCTCCTTTTGCATGAATTACTGCATCAGTGCGGTCTGGCATGGAGGCGATCAGCCTGTGGCACTGCTGAGGTGTTATGGACGCCAGGTTGCTTTGATAGCGTCCTTCAGCTCGTCTGCATTGTTGGGTCTGGTGTCTCTCATCTTCCTCTTGACAACACCCTATAGATTCTTTATGGGGTTTAGGTCAGGTGAGTTTGCTGGCCAATCAAGCACAGTGATACAATGGTTATCAAACCAGGTATTGATACTTTTAACAGTGTGGGCAGGTGCCAAGTCCTGATGGAAAATGGAATCAGCATCTCCATAAAGCTTGTCAGCAGAGGGAAGCTTGAAGTGCTGGGAAATGTCCTGCTAGACGCTGCACTGACTCTGGACTTGATATAACACAGTGGAACAACACCAGCAGATGACACGGCCCCCAAACCATCGCTGACTGTGGAAACTTCACACTGAACTGCGAGCAACTTGGATTGATGCCTCTCCACTCTTCCTCCAGACTCTGGGACCGAGATTTCCAAATGAAATGCAAAATGTTACTTTCATCTGAAAACAGGACTTTGGACCACTGGGCAACAGACCAGTCCTTGTAAAGACTTAGGAAACCTTTGCAGGTGTTTTTATTGATTGGCTGATTAGAGTGTGACACCATGAGGCTATAATCTTCAACTTTTACCCAATATTCTAATTTTCGGAGAGACTAAATTTTGGGTTTTCATTAACTGTTAGCCATAATCATCAACATTAAAAGAAACAAATGCTGGAAATAGATCACTCTGTGTGTGTAATGAATCTATAGAATGAGTTTCACTTTTTGAATTGAATTACTGAAATAAATTTACTTTTTGATATTCTAATTCATTGAGAAGGACTAGTACTGTATGGGGCAGCTATGGGGGCATTATGCTGTATGGGGGAATTTGTTTGCATTGGGGCATCTGTGTAGGTATTATACTGTCCGGGGGCATTATAATGTATGGTGACAGCTAGTGGGCAATATACTGTGTGGGGACAGCTATTTGGCAATATACTGTGTGGGAGGCACTATGGGAGCATGATGCTGTGTATGGGCGGGGATTGGATCGGATTAGAGGCGTGGCTTAAAAGGAAAAATTTGCCACTTGCCACAACGGTTGTCCCTCTTTGTGATACTTCAAAGTTGGGAGGTATGCAGTGTCCCCTGCTTCAATAAAAACACACCTGTTTCTATTCCCGCATAGTCCTCTCATCAAAAGATGCTGACCTGGTCTCTTCGAACGATGCCTGCTTCAGTGGAGTAACGCAGGTGGCGTGATGTCATCGTGCAGCCAGCATTACAAGAAAAGTGACAAATGGCAAGGCAGAAAACGAATGGTTCTTTTGCCTCGCCAGCGCTTTCAATAGTATACACGTCCTAAGGACGTGGATACAATTAAGTTCAATAGCGTGTGAGGGCCTTATGGCCATGGCCACAGGGGGAGGGGGTGTTTCCAGGCAACTGGAACCACCTTCTGCGTGCGCCACTGTTTTACCTCTAAGCAGAAGCAGGGCCCTAGTGCTGCTGTGGAGATGACCACTCCATAGTCTGATAATCTTAACCCTGAAGTGCCTAAACAGTGTTATTGGAAATCGTTCCTGGCCGGCCAGTCTGATAAAGTCGCACGTGACCGGTTTAACGAAACTCTCACAAACCTGAATTGGAAAGTTGTAACGTACATGAGCAATTGTGATGTCCCTTCTCTAGTGGAAAGTACACATATCAATGTGGGAATTATGGACACGGGTGAAATATCTGATGAACGATAGTGCCTCCAATTAGATGGTATATCATATGGTTTATGGGTGAGAGTACCCTAATGTAGGAAATTTTATCCTGTGGGTTGTAGTTAAAGAGAACCTTTCACCTGCCCATACATGCACAGCATGTAATGGGCAGGGCTGCACAAACCCTGGCGCACTTTACATTTTTTTCCTATCCTCCTCCGTTATTTAGATATCGGTGCCGTTATATTTGGCGCCAGATATTTAAATAACAGCCTGAACTTTCAATGGGGCACACACACACGCTCTCCTCTCTCCAGCTCTTGCTGTGACACTGTCCGTAGCTGATTGGACAGTGTCACAGCCATAGTAACGCGCCCCCTTGCCAGTGCACGCCCCATTGACAGTTCAGGGGGTTATTTAAATATCGGGCGACAAATATAACGGCACTGAAATTTAAATAACGGAGGAGGATAGGAAAACATTTAAAGTGCCCCAGTATTTGTGCAGCCCTCCCCATTACATGCTGCACTCAGCTGCACATGTATGGGGAGGTGAAAGGTTCTCTTTTAAGTGATCAAGGGGGGGGGGGGGATATGTAGCAGTGCAGGTACTAAGGGGGATTTGCTCCGAGTGTAATATTCAGGTGTGTTTCCCTAGAGAAAGTGTTTTTTCTCTTCATTTAGTATGTGAAGAATCCGGACAAAGGGACAAGTTGCTGGAATCAAAGGCCCTGTTTACACAGTTTTTTGGAGCTGGTTTTGACGGGGAAACAGTGTCAGAAACTGGGCCAATTAATGTCCGAAAATGCCTCCCATTGATTTCAATAGGAGGTGGAGTCCTTTTTATCCTCCGAATTAAAAAAAAATGCAGCACAGTGCAGGCTGGTCAAAGGAATTTTGAGGCAGATTTTTCTGCCTGCAAAAAAACTCAGTGTGAACAGGCCCTTAGGCCAATGCACACAACCGTGGTTTTCACGGTCTGTGCATTGGCCTGAGCCCGGACCGCAATAAAATGAGGACAAACCATTATACGGTCGGCAATTGGGGTCCGGGCTTATTGAAATCAATGCACATTTTGTGTGTGCACGGTCCGTGATTGTGGACAGTCCGCGGATGACACTCACAGCTATGGCCATGTGCATGAGGCCTTAGAGAAAAGTTCCATTCCTTCTTTAGGACTGTCCAGGGTTTGGGCTACCTTGTGAGTCTCCAAGGCCGGCCTTCGGTTGGATGGTGCCCTGTGCGGGACTCTCTATTGCTGTCCTCCACAAACCAAAAATTAACCACATATATAGACACGCACATACTGGAACATAAATACTGTACATTCATAAAGGGACAGATTTAGACAAACGGGCAAATCTATATACACACACGCACATTCTGGAATATATATATATATATATATACATATCTAGACTTACAGACACATAATGTATAAACACACACACATAAATACACTGACAGGAACATATACAAATACATAAATGGCACATATATACAAGCACAAAGACATTCGGATACATACCCATATATACACATTGCAGATAATGTAGTAGATGTCACTGCAGTCCTATGTAACTCCACAGATATCACACTCGGATAACTATACCCACTCATATATAAATACACACAGATATATATATATATATATATATATATATATATATATATATATATATATATATACACACACACACAAACATAGACGCACGTAGACACTTACCATCTCTCCTTGCTGACAGGATCACAGGCTTCTTGCAGGATGGGCTGTGGGCGGAGCTTCCTCCTCTGCTCTTGCTCCTCGGCTCTTGTTTCTTCTGTGTGTATCGAGGAGCAGAGGACAGAGCAGAGATATAGCCCAGTGGTACCCCCTACATGCTGGGAGGGTGCAGCGCCCTGTGCACTCGCTCAGGTCGCACACCCCGGAGGCCGGCCTAAATCTCATTAGCGGTCAGCTGAGAGGACTCCTTTTAAAATTGGGTACACACGGTGTGTTTTTGTTGCGTTTTCTTTGTTTTGGTTGATAATCTTCCATGTCTCTCAATTTTCTAGTGTGGCAACCATATAACCCCGGAGATGTCCATCCCGTGAGCTGACTTGCCCCAAGTTGTCATATATATATATATATATATATATATATATATATATTTTGTATGTGATTATCGTGAGTAATCCCTGTTGAATTTTTGTCTGTAGTCTATGGGATCTTCAGGAATAACTCTTTAAAGAGACTCTGTCACCACATTATAAGTGCCCTATCTCCTACATAAGGAGATGGGCGCTGTAATGTAGGTGACAGTAATGCTTTTTATTAAAAAAAACGATCTATTTTCACAACGTTAGGAGCAATTTTGGTTTATGCTAATGAGCTTTCTTAATGCCCAAGTGGGCGTACTTTTACTTTCGACCAAGTGGGCGTTGTACAGAGGAGTGTATGATGCTGACCAATCGGCATCATGCACTCCTCTCCATTCATTTATACTGCACTAGCGATATAGTTATATCACTATGTGCAGCCTCATACACAAGCCCTAACATTACTACAGTGTCCTGATAATGAATACACATGACCATCCAGCCTGGACGTCATGTGTACTCAGAATCCTGACACTTCTGAATCTTTTTTGTGAGATTCCGGCAAGTGAAACCAAATCTCGCGAGATTACGGAACTAAACGAGATTTGGTTTCACTTGCCGGAATCTCACAAAAAAGATTCAGAAGTGTCAGGATTCTGAGTACACATGACGTCCAGGCTGGATGGTCATGTGTATTCATTATCAGGACACTGTAGTAATGTTAGGGCTTGTGTATGAGGCTGCACATAGTGATATAACTATATCGCTAGTGCAGTGTAAATGAATGGAGAGGAGTGCATGATGCTGATTGGTCAGCGTCATGCACTCCTCTGTACAACGCCCACTTGGTCGAAAGTAAAAGTACGCCCACTTGGGCATTAAGAAAGCTCATTAGCATAAACCAAAATCGCTCCTAACGTTGTGAAAATAGATCGTTTTTTTAAAATAAAAAGCACTGCTGTCACCTACATTACAGAGCCCATCTCCTTATGTAGGAGATAGGGCACTTATAATGTGGTGACAGAGCCTCTTTAAGCACCATTTAAGCTTTTTGATTAAATTTGGTTTACTTTAAGAGAAAATGCTTGAAACTTGGACCATGTCTCAAAAGATCTGCAAATACACAGATGGAATTCTGGGATTCAGGCCTTTGAGAATGAATGCTGTTAAACTGTCGTTAAAATGACAATTATTCTGCTCCAGTGCTACTTTGTTCCAGATTCCTAAGGACATTGTAGTATGTATTCTGCTGTCCAAGGGGAATATTGGTTCCATGTAAATATTTCAAGCGTGTGAGACAGCTGCTGCTGCTCCAATTATCAGAGGCAGGGACCCTTTAATCACTCTCCCCTCAGTGCCATAGGGAATACAATAGGATGAAGAAGAACAAAAAGGATAATACACATGTCAATCCAGGGATTGATTGCAGGAAATCACTTAGAGGGGGTGTATAGCTTTAAAAAGAAACTGGTGGTTCTCTTTATTTTTAGAAAGCCCAATCTAGTCATTGGTATAATCGAAAGTCGGAGCCATCCTCTTCCAGTGTTATGACAAATTGCTCGACTTTCATGGAATTCTCAAATATAGATTTTTTTTTCACATTGAAAGGGTTTTTGTAACTTTTGCAACTTTAGAATTACTTTTTCTTCTCATGGTGATCAAGTATGTCACAACGTTACCATTGATTTTTATTCTATATCTTTCAGAAAATTGCTTTGGACCATCCCTGTTTGTTAGAAAGATCCTACAACAATTAGCCGATCACAGCAGCAAGTGTTCAATTTCTCTGCAGTGCCACCACAGGGAAAATTAAGCATTACATGATTGTTGGTGAAATCAATGGGTTGTATGTGTAATGCAGAAACATGCTGGGTCCTCCAGAGCAAGAGATGCTCTTTTGTTGACTTTGCTTTGCTAATAGACAAGGGTCCCTAATGAAGGATTTCTCTCTATTAGCCCTCTTAGGTAAAAGCCAGGGATCTAGTGTAAAATATAATTGTTAGCTCGCTGTCCGCTATAATCTGTGGAGGAACCCAGCAGTAAGTGTTCAATTTTCCTGCAGTGCCACTACAGGGTAAATGAAGCATTACACAGTTCTAGTGGAAACCAATGGACTGTCTGTGTAATGCACATATGTGCTGAGTCCTCCAGCGTGAGAGATGCCCGTTGATAACCGATTTTTTTCTTTTCTGGCTAATGGGTGCATGTCCTGAATGGTGTACCCCTCTATTAAAGAAGCACTCCAGCAGTTTGTTTGCTTTTTTGCCTACAGTATAAGCTATTATTAAAGAATAATGTAAAAGGCCCTTGTGTATGCCTTGTGTATACCTGTTTTCGTTAATGTGCCATTGATGGGTTATCTTTCATCTTGGTTCCTTCTTCTCCTCTGATATGACACCACTAATGTAGCCTTCATTTTCCATCATGCCTCTAGCTTTGCAGAGGGGGTGGAGTCTCATCACACTGCATTTTCTTTGCTCCGAGTCCTATCTAAGTGCAGCAAGGAATAGGGGGACAGAAGTTCTATGTCACTGATCTAACTGCGTATCCTGCGTATCTAACTGTGTATCCTTACTGTATGTGATGCAGCTTCAGCCTATCTCCTCTGTCTCCTGCTAGTAATAGATTTATTTCTGTTTCTACACAGGAGGCAGTGAGGAGCAGCATCTCATATGAGTCAGGAGAGTGTTATAAATCTGAAGATAATCTTTGTATGGACTCGCTTATTATATCACTGCACTTCTGCTACCTTAGATAAACCAGAAATAATCTCTTCAGCAGAACTATATGCATGGGGGGACATACAGAGGAACAATGAGGATGGGGAGTGGAGGTGTTTCATAGCTCCCAGGAGGGATTTGATTGATGTAATACTGTAGTTCACAGGAAGTCATCTACACAGGAAAGAGTGACCTCCTGTCTACACATGAGAGCATGATCTATTTTGGTGGTCACACTGAGATCACATGACACAGCTGCCTATAATGAAAAGGTTCAAAATTTATAGATGCAACTGAGCTGGGAGGAAAGAAATTAAGCTACTAGAATATAGCTGGTGAGTTAGCATGATGTATGAATTTTTCTTTTGCCGAAGTGCTTCTTTAACTAAGAATTTCCTGATCACGATCTATACCACAAAAGCCATTTAAATTTGTGTATGAATAGGTTTAACTTCATTCCTTAGCCGTTTTATCACAGTAAGGTAAGATTGGATCACCTTTCTATTTTGTGAAGAATAATCTATGACCCTTATCCTAAACCCTATAATGAGTCTCCCTGGTAGATGTAGCCTCAAGTCCCATAGCTGACGAATCAATGAGAGTGATTGAAGGCTGCATTGCACCATGTATAACATCTATTTATAGAGAAGCCATCAGTGAGGGATTGTGAAGACAGAATGTATTTACATTACTGAGTACCTGTCATGATGAAAGATGACTGGGCACTGCAAACGGCCCCATTACTCCACCCATCATCCAAACTGTGCCACTTTGGCAACAAAGTGCACACTCCGAATTACACAGGGAAAGCTACTCCTGGTGCTTTATGAGGTCACACACCTTGAGATATTCGGCTTTTCTCTTCTAACACAAATGTGTCTTTATAATATATTTTTATTACTTTATTATAAAACTTTAAAGAACGATTTTCCAATTTATTTATTTTTAAATAACACTTTATCAATCGTGCAATAAGTGACAAATAGACTATTATTTTTAAAATAACTGATAGTCTCTCTGTAATGTCTCATGTTAATACTATGGTTGTGAGTCTACAAAAGCTTCTTATTGAGGTTTTATTGTTGAATCACCTGGCTTTGTATTCTAGAATCATCATCCATGGAATAGCCCATGAAACTCATCTAACTTTCATACAAGCCGCACCCATTTGTGACCCAAAAAATTGCTGGAACAGACTCATTTGAACGATACAAAACTTCGTTCCCTATAGCTTAATGCTGAAGAAAATTAAAACATTTTGGACCTATGTTAGAAAAGAACTCCATCCTTCATAGTCTTATTTACCAGGGGACATTGAAGGGTTTTTTGGCTGGCTTCTCCTAGAGAATGACACTCTGGACAGATCATGAAATTGTCTTCTATCATCTGAGGAAATAAATACTTTCTCTGCTACATTTACCAGGTTCCACCAGAGGGGGCACAATATTTCATTATACATGGATGAGGATGGGATGGACATCATGATTGGGAGGAAGCAGGCCAGGAAAGTCTCTGAGATCTCTGTAGTGCAAGACATCATCTAAGACCGTTCCCTGCAGTTCTACTGAATTGTACTTCCATAACCTTATGATGATCTTAGTCTGGTACAAACCTATGAATCTGACCATAAAGTAACAATTTGGGGTCTCTAACCTGAGTTTCGAGATTATGCAAGGGTTAAATTATAACATACAAATAAATTGATTAAATGAACACTAATGATAAATGTTGAGAGATGAAAGTTGCTTAGTGTTTGTCAGTCTTTAAGACTTTCTTTATGCTCCTGATATATCGTCTTATTCAGATCTTGCAGAGAACACCAGTTCTTTTCTTCCCGATCCTTTTTATCTGGACTTTGATTTGACCGGCAGACAGCTGGGGACATGTGGCTTACTTTTTCTGGTCTCTTATTTTCGACAGTGAGGGAGAGCTCCTGCTACAGCCAGTTGCCTTACAGACAGACACATGTATTCGAGAAGGAGCAGAGGGGAAATGGCTGATCTCCTGGGACACATACAGAAGAATTCTTTATACGTTTCCCGCAGTTTTGAATGCAGAGACCGGAGAGATTCAAAGGATAGAAGAATTTTAGGGATTTTTTTCTTCTTTGTGTGTGTGTTTTCCACATGTATCGTCCCGTAGACAACCCATTTTTAAATTAAAGTTTGTCTGTAAACCCTGGCAATCAGTTAACATTGTTGGGGGAAGCTGCAGATAGCTATTCATTTCTTCTAGAGCGGCCACTACAGTGGAAATGTAGTATTACATGCCAGGCATTCAAATAAATAGGAAACATGTTCTATATGGATTGCTGAGTCCACCAGTCTTGGTTAGTAGCTCTTTTCTCTGGCCAATAGAGGAGTCCTGAATAGGACACCCCACTCTATGATGTTGACATTCCCTAATGTGTAATATATTTAAAGTGGCTGCCCCGATGACTAAACCTCCTGGCTTACCAGTGTCTACTACAACACTATACTTTCCAAGAAGTCAAAAAAACATGATAAAGTATTGCCACTGTATGTTCTTTTTAAATAATTCCTTTCTAGACATTAGGATATCTGGGTGTAAGCAGTGCTAAAAAAAAACAACAACCTGTTTCCACAATGGTACACACTATTTTTCTGTACCACAATGTCACCCATCTTTACAGTTTTAGAGTGCAAGTGCCCACACACACGTACACCAACTAAAAACAGCTTGTGAACTTTTATTTATTCTTTTTAAGACGAACTGTGGCCCAAGCTGAGTAGAAAACAAAATGACTTTACTGTACTTCTCATATATCACAAGGAAATAAGAGCAATAAGTCATTGACATCTTTTACTCTATGACTCTAAATGTAAAAATGAGGGTGAACTTACGCATCCATTATCTCTAGTTCACTTCATACCATGGACAGATGGTGGGGAGAAGAAAACCTTAAATTCATATTAAAATCCTTCAAGCTGAAGCAAATGCCATTAACACGGGCGACTTCGGACTTAAATTTTATTGAAATTAATTGTGAGTGTTTCAGATTGAAGCAAGCTTCATTTTACAGAGAAAATAAATTCAATTATTCGCAATTAATCTAGACAATTTTTCCCTAAATAGACTAGGGAATACAGCAAGGTTAACATTTCATATAGAGTTAATGATTATATATTTGGCTATTACTGAATCACAATGTGGCGGTTTTTCCTTTAACATCATAAGCAATTTATATTTCTTGGAATTCTGGGATTGGACTCTCTTGGGAGATTTTTTTTTCTTCTCTGTCATTCAACCATACAACAAAATTGGTTACAGAAATAAAAAAACATAGAGATGACTGCGGCCATAGCAATTTACAGTCATACACTACGAATATTTAAAGTGAAGGTTGACCTTTTGTATACTGTTTTTTATGTAAATATGTCCAAATGATGTACTGATTAATTTCACGATAAGAGGTCAGAGTTCTCTTTTTCTGATGCAGAATGCCAAATTCCCTGTTTCTCTTCATATAGTTCTAAGCCCTCATGCACATGGGCCTGCCCGTAATCACGGTCTGTGATTATGGGTACGGCTGGTGGCTGCAGACAGCCACCCGTATTTTCGGCCCATGCTCTCAAATAAAGTATGGGAACACAGTCTGTAAAAAGCAAAAGATAGGACGTGTTCTATCTTTTGCGGAGGCTTTCTACGGTCCAGACACCTTCTCACAAATATACGGGATGGTATCCGTGGTAATTACGGATGAAAAATACGGTCGTGTGCATGGGGCCTAAATCTGCACTTACAAACTTGGTGGATCCTTTTATCGAGATTTGTGCAGCTCCATATCAGTCTTCGATATCCGCATTGTAGAACTAGACATGGACACCACATCCACTTGTTATACTTTGATCTATAGCTGCTAAGCAAAAATTTATAATCATGAACATGAGGTTCTTTGTTAACATTTTGATCAAATTATATAAGCTCACTTGCCACTTCACAGCAACCTCTTTTAAAGTGGGTCCCTACTCTATTAGTTGCAGCACAGTATGGTGGCCACTGCCACTGCAACCCTGCACCCGGAGAGAAAGCAACCTAGAGGTGCAAAAGCACCCATGCTGCCAGGTCACACCAAGCCTCCTTGGCTCTGAGCCACGTCCCCACCCCCTACATGTGTAGCACTGTAGTAACAGATGTCAGTCTTCCATATGCTCTCCCTAGTGGTGGCTGAAGGCAGTTAGTATTTCATTATTTAACTTGGAATTGGTGTGATGTGGAAACGGCGTTGAAAAGCGGGACTTTAATTTTAAGGTTTTTGCAATACAATAACTATTCTACATATCCCAGAATATTCATTACCAGCGGACCCCATTTATCAAAAATATGATAGGTGTAGGAGTGCGTGATGCTTGAAATGTGTCCAAGTTTGAAACCTGTCTTGGTACAGTATGTGGATTTTAAAATTTGATTTCCAATAAACCTTTGTAGCTGTAAACATGGATACGGCTTGGATTCTATCACAGAGAATAGGTGTACTTGCCATAAATGTTTATTTATTCCATTGGATACTTATCGAGTGCCCAATCATCCACTTGTCTATTGGTATGTGAGTATTTAAAAAAAATAAAAAAAATAAAAAATCTTTACAATACCATTCAGAAAAATCCAAAAATGTATTGAGAGAGAAAAAGATTCTTGGTTATATTTTTGTTTAATATATTTGGGTAAAATAATTACCTATACTAATATGTCAATAAGCTTCCTATGAAATTTAGATGGTCATCAATCCCTGTCCCAATGGAGCTCACAATTTCTGAACGGTGCTGAGGAATATGTTGGCCCCATATAAGCAATGTTAACTTTATTTTGCATAGCACATGAGTCACGGCACTGCTCTCAATCATGATAAAAATGTCCCAGTGGCAGATGTATAATTTAAATATCTAAAGGGGTTGTCCCAATGTGATAACCACAGTTCATATTAGAGCCTATGGACCTGATTATTTGCTCGGGAACTCCCCTCTGTTTGCCTTTGCAAAGAACAATGCGACCATGTATTACATAGTCGCCCTTTTGAATGAACAGGTGGCATGAAATATTACATATCTCTTGCAGGAGCTACTGCAACGGAAATGTGTGACTGCCCATGGAGGTCCGCTGATTCCCTGTGGGTCCCCATTTAGAGTAGGGGCTATCAAGATGGGACAAACCCTTTAAGCAACTCAATAATAGAAGCCCATATATATGTCATCAATTTATTAACTGGAACTTAATTTCACACAATATTACAAAACATATAAACCAGATCTCAAAAGGTAAAATCCACCTCCATTCTTCAAAGGAATAGAATTATATTTTTCATTTATTGATTGAAATCTTTCATGACATGAAGGGTAATTCATATATATATTTGCATTATATTGGCCAAAGGCTAGGAACCACAAGTGCATTTTCAATTGGTTGTTCAGAAATGTCACTTATACGAAGTCTTAAAGGCTGCCTATAGTGACATAAATGTCCAGATTTCCAAAATGCCTTGAGAAAAACATGTTTCCAGTAAACACCAGCTTTTATAAGATGGGCCAGGAATATGGATAACAGAAGCCATAAAATGGCCAACAATCAACCAGATGCATTCTGTTAAAGGGGACACTAGTAAGTCATGGTTTATTGATGAAAAATAGATAGGGGGGCTCATGGATGAAAGAATTGATGGAAATTAGATATTTTGTGAATATAATGTCTGAAGTTTCAAATTCTGGAAGCATATTCAAAGTCTAGTGGCTGAAATGATCAGGTAGGAGAGTGATAGCAGCAAAAGTAGTCAAGTAATAGTCCAGGTTCAGTACACTGATATTTAGGCAGAGACATGGTCCGGAAACATTCCAAGTTCGGTTCACAAATAGGCAGCAATAGTTTGTAGAGTAATGCAGCAACATAGTGCTTCTATAGGAAGCCAAGAGAGTCAACAATCAAGAGACGCTATACTATGTAGATTTAGCATTGGAGCTATCCAGCAGCACAAGTGGCTCAACAAGTGGAGCCATTGCCTGGGACACAGGTGTTTTTGATTCAAATCCTGACACTTAACATGGAACCTACGTTTTTGGGTCATAGGGTTTAAACTTTTAGGGTACGAACACACACGGCGTGTTCTGGGCGGATGCGCTGCGTCAAGCTTCGCAGCATGTCTGCCCTAAACACAGCAGGGCATGTCGTCCAAAAAATTGCACCACATTGTGCTGCGTTTTTCCTGCTGAATTTCCACTGCGTAAAGCAGCGCCGGAAAAAGAAAAGAAAACACTAAATTATCCCCTCCCACTTCTCCAGTCCGGCCTCCTAGGATGACGTTGCAGGCCATGTGACTGCTGCAGCCTGTGATTTGCTGCAGCGGTCACATGGGGTGAAACCCCATCCCAGAGGCCAGACTGGAGAAGAAGCAGGGAACTCTGGGTAAGTATAACTTTTTTTATTACTTGCGATTTTTGCGGTGGAAACGCTGTGATTCCGCCGCCAATGTCGCAACACACACTACTTTGTTGCGCTTTTAAGCACCCCATTGAATTAAATGGGGAAAAGCCGCAACAGATGAGCTGCGATTCCGCAGCATTAATTGACATGCTGCGGTTGAGGAAACCGCACCGCAGGTAAATTTTATGGAAGTAATACTTGACTGCAAGATCAAATTACTCACTGGCTAATCATGAAAACACATAGGTCTGCATAGGAGCTGTGTACACAAGACGTAGAATATTTTTTTATCAAGGCTATTTGCAAACTTGCTTCATTTTATTTATTTTAGATGCATGTGGAAATAAAACTATGGATATTAATAGATATTTTTTTTAAAAATTCTGAATAAAGTATATATTTTTTTTAATGCAACCTGATTGCACTTCTGAATTAATGTGAATATAAGAGGTAAAAAAAAATGAAAGAAACGTAACAGAATGTAGACAGGCATATTTCCGAAACCATTAAACAAATCTATAATTGCAGTAAAAGCCTTAAGAAAGAATTAAAAACCATATTACAATTTACTATGTTCATTTCACTGCGGCTTAATTGATGCCGCTAATTTGAAGATGAAAACCGCCATCTCTCACAAGAGATTAACTTCTTCATACAAAGAAAGCACAAGCCACAGCAGTAACCTAGAGAAGCAGAACACGAGGATGATAAAATAATGTAAAGCAAACCGAGTAACAAATAAATATGGAAGGAACACAAAACTATGGAAAAAGTTTATATTTGGTTTTCCCGGCCAATGGCCATCAACAATATATGTGGGCTCCCAGCAGAACGCAGGCAAGACCTCATGCACACAACAGATCTGTGTATATGGACCCTATACGAAGGCACATTGAGTCCCTGTGGGTCCCTACGACGGAGCTGTAGGCACTACATGTGCTGCCATATGGTGCTTCGGTATAATGCAATTCTAAGAGAAAATACTTCTGTAACATGGCACCCAATGGTACATGACATCCAACAGAATAACATTTCGTATGAAATTGGAGGCATACAGAGTTACAGTAGGTACCCAAAGAAGTCTTTGGGCGACACATTATGGCTCCGTACAACTTGGGGGGTGGAGGATTTTGATGGCGACCTCCGTATGTGTGTACCAGTGAATGATTTGTTCATTTTTCTTTTGTCAATTTTCAATGTCTATACAGATAAACTGCAGATTCTTTGCCATTTGTTTGTGGGGTTTTTTTAATCGCAAAATTGGTGCTCGCGTGCCATAGGAAACCGTTTGGTTCTTAAATTGATGCATTTCACTACATCTTCTCCCTCTCATATGTGCAATTTGCTAAAGTAAAGCCTGACTGAATTCTATCTCATTGGTTCAGATCCACGGATTTCAGGTGCTGAAGCTCTTTTAGTCCTTGCTGTGGTTCTCATATCGAATATGCCTCAAGGTATCTCATCAGATTGGTGACAGTGACTGATCACACTTAGTTGAACAGATGTCTATTTCAGAGAGGGAAGGCTCTAGAAACCTAATTTAAAGAAAAATAGATAAATACAGGCATATTATTATAATAATCAAGATTACCAAGCATTGAAAGCAAAGCCCATACAGCACTGAGGAGCCAAATACCAAAGTACATATCACCTTGACCACCTTCCCTGACATTTATGGGTATTTCGAACCAAATGGGAAGGTACTTTGTGGCGATATGAAGCCGTTCTGCTTCATAATCTCCATATCCAAGGGCCAATCATTACTTATGATGGCCATGATCGCAGCCTTAACCTCACAATGGAGAGAAATGAGGAAGGCAGAGCTCATGCATTAAAGGATTATTCCTAGAGTAAGCATTTCTAATGACTGATAGCTGTGACTCCACTTCTAGGACCCTCCCCTATCGGGAGAATGGTAGTCGCTGATTTCTCAGCTCCTTTTACAGCCCCCATAGACTTAAATAAAGAAGATCCCTCACAGATACACCCACACCTCCATTAAACTGTATGGAGACCAGGCCTCCGGGGGCACTGAACTCTTGTTCTTCCGATAGGTGAGGATTCCACCAATATCAGGCATTTTTGGCCATTCCTGTGGATACGCCTGAAATATAAGATGGGAATACCCCTTTAAGTAGAAACACCACTTTTGATCATATCACCCCCCCCCCCCTCCTGATGGTCTTTTAAATCAGACTCCCCTCTTGATATGTCTACATTATCCTAGACTGGCAGGACCTGTGGGGATTTCAAAGGCGAAAGTCAATGGTAGAGGCATAAACACCATAATACCCGCTAGCTGTGATATATATGGATGTGTATATCCCGACACTTTATACTATGTACATGTCAATATGTTTTGCTTTCATTGACTGCTAGTCATTGTATCAGAAAATTATAAAATGAGTCATGAGTCACATAGTCGGTGAAGTTTGTTTATTGAGAGTGAACAAAATCCGTCTCCAGAAAACTTTTCTTTCTTAAATGTCAGGTTTCATTTGAAATCCATTTAAAGCAGTCGCCTGGCCATGAAAGGAATCAGTGATTCACTTTTGTGGCCTATGAATCTCTTATCCCATCTGTCGGGGCTGAATTCAGCTCTACTTATAATAAGTCAAGTGAAAAATGGAATAGAAAGTGTAATGTAAAAGGCGCCTGTGGTCGGCAAATGCTGGAATATTCTGCATCTCTACATCTGGTTTGCAGATTCTTCCTTATTGTTTTATTGTCTTTTTAAAGTTTAATTTCCTTAGCCCTGACCAGAACCGTGACAGCCAAGCTATGTCCCCAGGGTATACATTTATTAATTCTATTTCACATGGACGCTGAGGAAGCAGGATAGAGGTAGGAAGAGCCAGAGGCGGGCAGAGCATGGAAACTCGGTTGCTTACTTAATCAAACATGGATACACATTTAGAAAAGAAAATATGTTTTACTATGTTTCTTTTTCAAGTAATATTAAGGGAGAGATTGGTACTTGCCGCCTGTGTACTACACTAAGGGATTTATTTTTCCATTACCCAGTAGAGTTTTCCCTGCTTTATGGCTTGACAGCAGGTATAATGTGACAGGTGACATTGTACAATATGAGACTTTTTTGCTTTGTGACTTGGATAACTTTGATTAACCCTAAACATTGGAAAAAACTGGGAGAAATTATATTGTTAAAAATATAAATATATTATTTATATACACACACACACACACACACACACAAACGCTTCCTGGCATTTCTTCCCGGTATTCCACCATCAACTGTGAGCGATATTATTGTAAAGTGGAAGCGTTTATGAACTACAGCAACTCTGCCACATAGAGCAGACCACGTAAAGTTACAGAGCGAGGCCACCGAGTGCTGAGACACATATTGTATAAAAGTCGCCAATGCTCTGCTGACTCAATAACTGGAGAGCTCCAAACCTCCTCTGGCATTAACATCAACACAAAAACTGTGCTTCGGGAGCTTCATGGCATGGGGGCCGAGCAGCTGCATGCAAGCCTTACATCACCAAGCACAATGCTAAGCGTCGGAAGGAGTGGTGTAAAGCCGTCGCCACTGGACTCTCGATGCTTCTCTATCTGACAGTCTGATGGATGAGTCTGGGTTTGGTGAATGCCAGGAGAATGATACCTGCCTGACTGCATTGTGCCAACTGTAAAGTTTGGTGGAGGAGGAATAATACTATGGCGTTTGTTTTTCAGGGGTTGGCCTAGTCCCCTTAGTTCCAGTGAAGGGAAATCTTAATGCTTCAGCATACCAAGACATTTTGGATAATTGCATGTTTTCAACTTTGTGGAAAAAGTTTGGGGTAGGTACTTTTTATGTTCCAGCATGACTGTTCCCCAGGGCACAAGGTCCATTAAGACAGGGTTCGGTGAGTTTGGTGTAGAAGAACTAGACTAGCCGCACAGAGCCCTGACCTCAACACCTTTGGGACGAATTAGAATGGAGACTGTGAGAAAGGCTGCTCGTCCAACATCAGAGTCTGACCTCACAAATGCTCTTCTGGGAATAACAGCTGTTACTAAGTGGCTCAGTACTTGATAGAGACCCTAAATTGGTAAAGGAGCCTCTGTGGTGATAAAGAGGAGCCAGTATATAGTGGAACTCAAAGTACAGAACGGTAAGGAAAGGTAGCAAAAGACCACTAGGACAGAGTAATAGCAATTATTATCATAGCCCTTACGTTTCTCAAACCGTCACTGTTGATAGTGCTCATTCTAGAGCAGGGAACCCTAACAAGTTTACTATCAGCCCCT